>NW_026534341.1:13408772-13727234 GCF_026225885.1 Hylaeus anthracinus | reverse complement strand
TAATAGTTTCATAATGTAACGGAAAGTCCAATATTAGAATTGATATTTTCATTAGACTAAAGATAAATAATGAATTCAGTATAGAAATTGTCGTCTGCACTGCAAGAGAGAAATGTAGAGCCCAAAAATGGTAAAAGAGATGTATGCATACATAGTATGTATGTGCCAAACTGAAGATGCATACAGTATTCTTCAAAATAAATATCCACAAATATACAGACCTACATTTTCGCATACCTGTTTGAAACTAATATCAAGTGTCACCTCGTCTTAAAGGTTTTCTCAGAAAAAAAATTATTCCGCTACGCAACAATGTTGACAAAGAAGGAATTGAATTATACGGGTCTGATTTCATCGCTTCGGTGTAGTAAATATATTCCCAGGCAATATTTTTAGAAAATGCAACACTAACGTCTTCTAGAACCACTGAATGGGTTTGTTTTATACAATGTCGAGCGAACTTATTTGATCACTAGTACAACTCCTGGTAAAAAGTTTTCGGTTAAACTCAATAGGACGAAATTGTAAGAAATTACTTTAATGTTTTAGAAGCAAAGTGGTATAGTATACATATACATTAAATTGGCCTAATATAAAATAAAAACTTGAAAATAATTTAAACTTTTGTTTATTATCGAATATAAAATAATTGAATAGCATAATGGTACTTGAAAAAAAAGTATTTTAAACATCAGATTACCATTATTAAACTAAAATTTTTAATTTAGGGATATAATTACAAGAGAACACTTTTGGTTAATATTAAAAATTATTATTTTCAATTCAAATATTTCTAAAAAATCAGTTATTCCGAAGCTTTTATTTATTTAAAAACAAAGAATTAAAATTAACGTATAACAATTGTATATATCTCTTTCATTCGATTCTGTGTACTTTACAGTTTAACTGTCGGAGTTAAGAGTAATTAAAGTGAGCATGTTTGATTTCGTCGGGATTCGCATTAAGTTATTTGCTATCCGACTCGAAAACAAATCCTTGTGGGTTCCAAATAAGTGATTATCTAATACTTATTGAATGGAGATAACAGTTGCTCTTTACATATTGGTGTTATCGATTTTCCTCTTCACATTTTGTCGAGCTTGTAGACGCACACGGCATATAAACTCGACAGAAAAAGCAATCGTATTGATTACAATGTGACACGCGAATGGGGCTGGCTGGTTGGTGAACTGGTAACAGAGATATTTTAATGATCCGCGTAATGATTATAGTGCACCCGATAGAGACTGACTGCATTGTTATAATGCAAATGCCTCTGTTTGTCGATCGAATGAGAAAAGTTGTAACCGACGCTTTTAGGATTTGTTTGAATGTAACTAGCGTTGTTGATAATCTCGCAAAGATTGTTACGTGCAATTTTAATTTACAATGTATCTCCATTATTTTCATATGAATTTTCATATAAAGATGAAAATAATCCAATCTGGGATATATTATTAATTCAAGAGATTGATATTCGTTGTTATTACACATATCTGTTTTATTTTATTCCGGAATTTTGTTTATACGAAAAACAGTGTAAATCGAAATGGCTACAAAATGTGTGCAATTTTGGTAATTATTTAATTAAATTCATTTACTTTAACATATAACGCAATTGACCGCCATACAGTTATTACAAATATATTAACTTATATTTTATTATATTAATTTTTATTTCTGAAGATACAGTAATTACAAATATATTAAGTTATATTTTATCATATTAATTTTTATTTCTAAAGATATGTCTTTCATTATTGTCATTTTTTTTAAAATTTCTTTCGACATGGTAAAACCTGTAAAATTTTAATAGGATTATAAAAAATATTACAAACAACTAACTGTTTATTACTAATTGTAACTATTAGAAGAATAGTAAAAGCGGATGCGGTCGCCGTTCACAAAAATTTCCAGACCTAACTTCGAACTCCAAAAACCTACTAAATCCTAACAGGATTTATAATAGTACCATCGACAAATATTCTTTTTTAAACAAACAAAAATTGGTTTAAACAGAATTAGCTATTACGAAGTTATGCGTGAACCATAACCTTAGGTTAAAAATACCATAACTCGCTATCACAATTCGCCGAATGTCCTTGTTGGACAAAGTGTAAGTGCAGCGTCTAAATCCGGATTTTCAATTTGAATTTTCTGCCATGTAGTAAATCCGACATAGATCGCTTTTGTTTTTCTTGAAAGCCACATATTCCTAGTTTAACAATTATGACATCAAAATGATCGACCTGGTGCAAACAAGTTCAAAACATAACCGGAGAGTCGCGAGTATCAAAAGTCTTCATGCTGGTTGTTCGGCGATTGAGATCATTTAGTTCTTCGGATACTCTAGATCGGCTGTTCATGATATAATACTTCAATTACATGTTGGCTAAATATGATATTTCTAAATGGTCTAAAGACTCAGATAAAGTTCATTCAAAAGAACGCGTTATGCACGCTTCGGCACACTTCGCACTTTGAGAAAAATATGACTTGAGTTGGGTATAAACGAACTAAGAATACGTCAGATTGCAAAGGAAAACCTAACCCAGACCTACGTTATAAATTCTTGGCAATAAAAATACGACACGAGTCAGTTAGTACAGGACTGGTTGTCAGACAACGTGGACATGTTTTGGTCCATAGAGTTTTGGCTCTCCAACAACCCCTTTCTGATCCTCATTGACCATTATGTTTTTAGTGTCGTCGAATAGGCTACTAACAAGTAGAGGTGCCCTAGTGCGGAATCCCTATGCATCATTATCGAGACAGTATTTGCCAATAGTATCAACAGTACTGTTTTACAGAGAACGTGCGAGCGCTTCAGATCTCGGATAGTAGAGGTAATTGCGACTGAGGGGGTACAGATGGAGCAATCGTACTCTACAGAGGTTCACATAACTAACATGCAAAAGGATTTTTTGTAATTTTAATTCGTTGGCTAACAAAATTTTATTTCAAAAAGAATTTAATTCGTTCGAAATCGTACGCCGCATCCTGTATATAAACAAAAAATTTACATACTTCGCGCATACGCAAGAATTGAAGAGATTGAAAATTAAGTGACAGCTGTTAATATTTTGTGAGGTTATTTTATTGCTGCCCACCAATTTCATTGACTCACAGCATTTTTCACCATATAACGAGACATGAATTTCGATTGTTCGAAAATAAAATGATTTTCAATCTTAAAAATGTTAGTTATAAGAAGTTCATCTATCCGTCACAAAATCATCCGGATTTGTTAGCTCGATTTAGTAAAAATGTCGTCGAACGCAAAGGGCTAATACCTTAACGTTCATCGCGTGATCTTCCGACTCGTCTTCGACACGGCCAGATGTCTATTGTAACTCAAACGTTCACCCTCAACGGCGACAGCTGTTCGAGTGGCGCCATTTCCATCGGACACTCGGTATATTTCACGGACGACACGAATTAGGAAACGGCGCAACTAACGCGGCCATCAATTACTATTAGCATTACTTATTTTTGGAAAGACACATATGGTCGGCAGAAGGTGACATCATCTCCTTTTTTTCCTGTCTCGTTCGTTCGCTCGACCTTCGCATTATTCGTGTTTTAATACACTCGCGTCGCGTGCTTCCAGTGTTGTCTTGCCGGGAAAACGTAACCCATTCAATGCGTTTCTAACTTATTCTCTCGCATGTCAGACACGAGTATGCCATTTCATTAACCATTTGTACTACGTTCTAGAAGTTAAGTTTCTTTCTAAATGAGAAAGTTATATATTTGAACAGTTTCTGACCTTAAGAATATTTGGTACTAATTCAATTTGACTATATTGAATTACGCCACTTATTATATTACAGATTAGTGGCATGCTAGGCTACCACCTATTGAAAGAATGTGTAATAGTTTAATACTTGCTGTTCCTGTTTCGTTTTTCTTGTGTGTGCCACGTGCAATATGTATAAAGCTTATTTCTTTAATTTGGTTATATATTCTTTCATCGTTATATATTTCATATATTTTTTATTTCCTACAGACATTGTAATTTCATTTCTCTTTAATTAATATATACAATTTAATAAGAAGTGTCTGTGGACTGATAATTTATTGATTCAAGATCCAAACACGTTTTCCTAAACTCAAAAATAAACTTCAAAGGAATAAAATGGTTATATCAATGAAACTCATATCTTAAACATACATCGTTTAAGATGGAACATGGAATATTGCTATTCGAGAATCAAAACCTAAATACCTACAGCAAAATGAGTCAAACAAATGTCGAGATCTTCACTTTATACGGAGAGAATAATGATTACTGGTGGTTAAATCATGTTTACCTATTATAAAGTCTTCCGTGAACTTAACAGCACTTTCAGCAAAGTCATTAACAATTTTAAAATGTGTCACTACTTACACAAATTTTAAATTTTTAGTTTGTTCCTACTATTATAAGTATAACAATAACTTCGTCAAATTTCAAATTATTTTATCAATTTTTATCGGAGTTATAAAAAAAAAGTAATAGATCGAAATAATTGCATGTATTTTTCAATTAAAATTGTCGAAACTTTGATGCACGTGTTAATGTTAAAATGAGGAGCTCAAATTTTTAACCAACTTCGAAAAGGAAGGGGTTACATAATTCGACATGTATATTTTTTATACATGTAGCCGGAATTAGAAATTTTTAATATTGCGTCGCCTCCGAAAAGGTTGAATTGTATTTAATATGCTGTATTTAATAATTGAATTAAATTCGTTAACAGCTGATGAGTAATAATGCAATTTTCGCTACATTTTCTTATATTTTTTAGCAATTATATGTAGAGTTGGTGAGTATTCATATAAATTAACTAGAAATTACTTCATACTTTTTAGTGCAGTTTTACTGTTTTTTGAAGTCGGTTATATGTTTTTTTCCAAAAATTATTTTATACAGGACAAATTCTTCACATGCATTTTCAAGGCATTTAGAGTAGTGTAAGCTGAATTTAAAAAATCATTACAATAAGTACCAACCTAGTACAAATAGATACTCAAACACATCTTTGTTTCGAATTAAAATAGTTCCTTACTTCTATTTATACTTTGCTAGCTTTTCTTATTGAACTCTTCTACAACAATAGTCGACAATTTATGATACCTTGTCGCAACAAAATAACAATTAACAAAATATATACAATAATAGAAAAATTATGAAGTTGAATTAAAAACAATTTGTTATTACTTTTAACGAAGAGATAAAGTTTTAGGCAAACCTTTAATTGTCCATCACTTAATGTCATATTTCATTATTACTCTACATGCTTTGACGTTGTTTGATTTCAATTGAATTCATATTTATCAATATTTTCTAACGTAAGTTTACGATCGATGCTTTTACGAAATTATAATAATATGATGTTAATAAAATTATGCTAATAATATAACGCTAATAAAAGTTTTAACTTAACTTTATGAATTTTATACTAAAAATTGCAAAATATTCATCCTGTTTGGTAATAAAAATTTAGTCTTGTTACGCAAATAACTGACACGCTGTTCTCTCTTGCTGTGCAACAATGCAACAGTGATTCGTCGCATTGTGGGTACGCGATTTGTTGCACAGCGGTAACTTGACAAGCAGCATGGTTGAATTGTCTAAATTACGTTGGGTTTGCGATTCCTGTTCGTTTGAAGTCCAGTATTCAAATCGGTTGGCACTGTGAACACGTTTTAAATATCTCTAAGTATGTTATTAATTATTAATATAGTACACTCCCTTGTAACGCGGTTATACCTTACTCAATACATGAATTTACATCATTGTAGATCATGCTGTAGGAAATTCTTTTTCGCAAAACGCGTATAGGTAATTTAAAGTAACTTGTTTGAAATTATTATCGCCGTTCCAACTTTAAGAACAGTATTTTAAAGATAAGTGGCACGTATGTATGCACGTATACCCTGTTGCCCCGAAAAAGTTATTTCATTGAAATTTAACAATACAAATAATTATACAAATTTATCATGTTTTTATAGTTTTTTAAAAAATTCAAAAATTTCAAGTTTAAACTTCCTTGAATCACGAATACAAGGCATTGTTACGTTACCAATTCTTCGCGTATATTTAGCATTGATACTCATATCGTTATAATACATATTGATATTGTCCGCGTCAAAATAAAGAAATAATTATGAAACAGAAAAAATCGACAACGATAAAGGAAACGGTTTAACGATGAACTTTTTGATGTGGCCTATTTATTTGTTTGGCGTGTTGGGCAAGAATTCAAATTCTATGAGAACAGTAGTCGCAATATCTTTGGCGCTTTACTCACCGCGCATGGTGGTATTATATGTAGTCAGATTTTTTTGTAGTACCTAATACTTATATACTTTTCCTGATAAATCATTTCCTTTTTCTCGCTGCTGCAAAAATGTAATGATCCGATCAATTTATATATGTATAATACATTTGAAATTGCATAGTCTAGAGATGTTCAATTGGACCATTAGGATGTAAGTTTGAATTGTTTGTCCTAAAGCCTTGTTTATTGGGGATAACTCATGTAAAACTAAAGGCTCCAATAAACAACTTACAAAAAAAAAAGCGTACAGTGGTACGAATTTCGAATAACTCATGTCCTAATTGACTGTCGCGCGGCGACAAAATCGCTCGTAGCTTAGCCGCGGAAAGAGTGGAGACAAGGTGTAGGTTCTATTCGCACTAACTTCTCCAGATGCTTTTGTCAACTAGATTTATTGCAGTTCGTCAATCGGTCGAGCAAGGATAGAGCATCTTCTTCCTTTCTTTACTTCTCTCTTTCTTCTATCCTTGTTCGATCGATTAACGGACTGCATTAAATCTAATCAACAACAAAAGGATTTTGAGAAGTTAGCGTGAATAGAACCTACACTTCACTTCCACTCTTGCCGCTGCTCAGATACGAGCGATTTTGTTGCCGCGCGACAATCAATGAGGACAAGGCGTAACACGCTGAAAATATCATTAGCAAAACTTCCTTTTTTTTTTTTAAACTAGAAAAACCATGGTTGAAAATTGTTGTGTTCATTTATACTTTCCGAATTTCAAGTTGAAATTTTTATCGAAATAAAAGTAACCGCTTTAGGCGTAATTTAGTAGTTCAGTAATTTAAAATTCATTTAATGTTATTTTTTAAATTAATCAATACATTTACAGAATAATATTTCAAATAACCAATTTCATTAAACAATGCATATACAATACTTTGTTCAGTAATATACAATATTATTTACTGTTGTACGATTCGTGTTATCACTTTACCACGTTCTTCTACATCCTATTTTCAACTAAGTAAAACTTTGCGTGATGAGTGAATGTAGAGACATTCTTCAAACGGAAGCATTACGTATCTAAAATGTGATAATTGTTTATCGTTGTATACTTAAATACTGTTTCCCTTTTTAGTTCATGATAATAGTGTATCGTTTATTAGAAGTATCAAATGTCAACTGCTTAAAAGCCTAACGTAATCCAGGACTAGTTGTATGAAAAACGAAGTATAACATGGAGATCTAGTTGTGTATTGTTTCTGAAAAAAAACATTGCTAATTGATCGGTTCTTTAGAAGTTAGCATAAAAAACGAACGAAATTCAATCTTCATTATTACATACATTTAATGTTATTGCAATAAACAGAATTACAGTATTATATGTAGTGTACTAAAAAAGGTTTACTTTGGTTCGTTCTATGATCTTTCTTCCCAAAAGACCTTATCAAGTAACAGACAAAGTGTGTTACCATCTAAGTACAATGACGGTTAATATAAATGTTATAAACATTAATTAGTGATATTAAAAGTACTATGTATTAATAAGTAAAACGAAATAAGTACAAGTAAATCTAAGTAAATCTAAGATAATATAAAGAAATCTTTATTTCCCTCAGCGATATCATTATGTCATTTATTTTTATATCTTCCTTTTAATTAAATTTGAATTCATTAGGCTACCATTAACTGTTCTTTCTTTAGCCATCTAGAATGTCTAAAAATGTATGTATAAATTTATTTTTGCAATTATTCTTACTTATCGTTTTTCGAATTAAACTATATTGAATTCACGTAATTCAGTTTTGTTTAACTCGTCGCTGTTCATATTGTTATGCACGATTATTTTTACAAAATTCAAAGTATGAATATAAAATTTATTACAGACCACTAATGGTCAAAATATCAGTTAACCTCTTGACGGCGGAGCTGGTCGATACATCAACCAGCAGTCAGGTTGGGGACTCTACATAAGAAATTCATTGAATTTATTTATTAATCTCACATCGTTAATTGACATCACAACATGAACATCCTATTATTCGTGCAACTCTTTCCCACCTTTTAACACTCTTATATCAAATCTTTGATTTTTACATCTGTTACGTGATTACATGCAATCGTGTCTTGAACTTTATTTTCGTTATTATAAAAAAAAATAAACATTGAACAATTTATTTATTTTTTATTGGGACTTGAAATAAGGATCGTAGAATATTACTAAATAATATTATAAATTTGGACAAAAACTTATTACTACATATACTGAATTTGCTTCTGTAACCTAAAAAGGGAAACCACTCAAAAAATTAAACAGTAAATATTAAATTATACACGAAGTTATAGAATTGTAATGACACATGTGGGCGAAAATGATTTGGATAATTATATCAATGATTATACCAAAATGGTGATTTTCGTTAATAATGGCGCATGATTCGAACAGGCTCTTCTAAAACGTACTTTAAATTTTGCACCACGTGACCTTGCTCTTAATCCCCAGTTTCACTGGAAATGACTATTCGTTCGCTGCTCGATCGATAAAAGCCTCCCTCCGACTTGGTTTTCTACATTCGAGTCGATTCTGCCCCGATCGCGATATTCTATATCAGATTACATCTTAATTGAATTAAATACATTCGAGGAAGTTAGCTAATTGCATTATCGTACGCCGACAAAAGTGTTCATAAGCCCATTAATAACTCGGAAGATAGAAATCCTATTACATTAAAATGTCTCGTGAAGCGAGAAATTTATTCTAAAAAAAAGAGATAGTACCTCATTACATAATTAAAATTTGAACAAAAAACTTGAGATTTCGGTTATATTATAATTACACATAAGATCATGTAGTTATAATTTATATGATTATATAATCAAATAAAAAATTTATTTATTCTGTTATTACCGAATAATATCTATGTATAAAGTCACATTTGAGTATACACATTCATTAATAATTACCTACTAAAATTTAAGCAAGTGTTATTATATGATGAAAGAAATTTAAACAAGTCGAACGCTCGAATAAAATAAAAGCATCGATGGTAGTGACGAAAGTAAAACAAAAAGATTCTGTATAATGAGAGAAACAGAACTGGTAAAAAGAAATATTTTTGGACATGAACCACAATAGTTAGAGACACAGAAATGTCATAAAAGTAGCAAAACAAAGAATGCACAATAATATGAAACTATAGAGGTCTCAAGTTCTTATACACAGAATTTCTAGATCCTCATATTCGGAGATTTAAAAATCATGTTCGTATTTACTAAAATCGGATATTATACCTTACCATGTATGTACACTTGTACAGTGCTCGAGAGTCGAACGCACTCTTTCATCCTTCCCTTACCCCTTGCGAGCACTCCAACCCCTTCCATACAACGATCACCCTTCCTACTTCTTCTTTACTAGAAGCCAAGCCCTGCTAACCCAAGGTCGCAACCCTGATGTGTTCAGGACGAGGTGATGAACTCTAGACCTGGGGTTATCTTATTTACACTCACCCGTATCGTTGGCTCGGTTCACCCTTGTTGCACGCGTCCATGTCACTTGGCTTTTTCATGAGACGTCAACACGAGCCACTCGCGTGCCCCCTGGAATAACGTGGTTTGGATTCCGCGATGTTTAACCTTTTAAGGATCGGTGTGTATTTACTATTTTCATACGTCTGGGATATCAAACTTCTGCACTAACTAATCGAACATACCACGAGTAACCGTAAGTAGTATCTTTTTTTTTTTAATAACACTGCCAACCGCTGACAGCAATTTATCTTAAGTGGAAAGACTACCTAGGACAGTCCGAGAAAGGTGCATAATTGAGAATTCTTTATTAGGCAAACAGAAAATTTTCTAGTAATAAGTTTAAGGGCATTGAAAAGAACGTTTCTTGATACATGTGTCGCAATTTTTTTATTTAAATTATCTTAAATTAATAAAGTTGCGGCATTGTCATTGCTTACTTGAGTATTCTGCGATAACCACTCTACCTCAGAGCCGGGTCGGTCTGGGTTACGTCAAGCATACAAGTCAAGTACATAAAGTACAAAAGAAAATGAATGTGAATGACATTAACTTTCGGTTGAACACAAAATTCACATACAACCATCTGTACATTTTTTACCAGGTTAGAAAAATCTTTTGCTTCGATAAATTATTACAGAAAATAAAAAATGGATTCTACACGTCAATTTACATAAGAAAAAACAATGATTACAATTTTGTTTACTCTAAAACTCGGTCTTCTAAAACATTAAAAAAGTGTTACTGTCGATATGACGAGATTATTATCTATTGGAATTATTCATAAGGGTTCTGAATCTTAATGAAACCATGAGTCCTAAATATTATTTTACTCAGTTTGATAGACTGTAAATAGCTTCAATTGAAAAACAAACGGTATTTATTTTCAGTTTTTATAAATAAATATTAGATTCTCTAATGCATATTAATTTTTGTCCTTTTTTCAATTGCCAATTATCGTTTATTTACTCGTGGATAGCGACCAATGACAGGTCGTCGGATCCGAGTTAAATTCTCTTTGGCTGTCAACGTATTAATACCGATTTAAGAGGATAATAGATATTGGAAAATCAATTGGAAATTATATAAAACGATACACGTTTCTCGACTTTCCAGTTTCCGCATCGGCCAATTATCTAATTTCGGAGTTCACTAATTTTGAGTATTAGGTGTGCAAAAAAGTTCTGACCTGTGGATTTCATATAACCGAAATTGTTATTAAATTGTATTTTATTTTGTCGCTTTTTACGGTTGTGAAACGTTATTATTCGATTGTTTCAAATGTTATGCAATTTGCCATTTGGTACATATGTACATATATCTAAGTAATAAGTAGCACATATTCGAATTTTTATCCGCTTTAGGTTTCGTTTGAAAAAAAGTGCTGTCGAAATCATTGAAAAATGATTTTCTGCGGAAAATCATTACAACGCGGTGAAAATTGGATTCTTTATAACAAACCTAAATGTAGAATATCATGGACTGACCTCGGTTAACCATCGAAATTGACACATTAGACCTTTCAAATATCGAAATAGACGGTTCGTAGAATTGAAATTTTATCTCAATGGTTAGACAACATCAGTCTCAACGAGTATTAATACTCGAAAAACGTCTCGATCGGGCGACTAATTAAAATCTTCTGGCATTCGCAAGTTATAATGGGAGAACTCCGTTCCGATGATCACCTCATTCGTCATTGCTTGAACGGAGGACGAGGGTAAAGATAATAGCTCTGGCTTCTTAATTGAAACTGCATCCTGTCTCGTACATCGACTCGAGGATCTTGCAAAGTTCTGAAGGGCGGAAGGGATAGCTGGAATGACGGGTCGAGGCATAAGCGAGAATCAAGAGGTCTACGAGTCGGAAGCGAGACTGCCTTTAATCCAGCAAGATTTAATACGAGTGACAAATTTTGCTGGAGAATTAATTGAACGCTGGCGGCGGGATTGGCGCCCCGGAAATTATTGTATGGCAGTTTAACGGGCCAGGATTTAACGTAATGTACCCTGGAGCAACTCCTTGGCCGAGATTGCTCAGACATCGCATCGTCGCGTCAGCGTCGCTTCAATTCAGAGTTGTTTCGTTTCATAGTGCTTTGGATCTAATTCTAATTGCAGGATTAGAATTAAGATCGGAAGAATGAGTGTGACTAATTGGGTAATTTTAGTTTCGCAAATTTTCAAAAGGGTTATCCACAAAAGACTTTCAAATTTTGTTTATATTAGCATGATACGGTTGTTAACTTATTCGTGGTGGACCTTTAAACGACATCCTCTTTCACGTATAATTGTCATTATGTGTGTTAACATTTAAAATAAAGAAATCGAATATAATCTATACCGTTTATGTTTTATTAAAAAATAAAATCTTGAAACTTCTTTCTAAAGACTCAATAGTTGGTGAGATTATTGACCTAAGTCGACTTGTAACAAATTAACTTTGTAAATCAATTTTTACCATCCGACAAATATGAAACCACTGGGTGTTAATTTTTTCAAGTTCATGATTAGATTTTCAAAACTTTTTCCTATTATATTCGATTCACATATTGCAATTGTTGGTCAAGTAAGAATGCAGTTGACAAATATAAATAATAATGTGCAATGTTCCGGATTGTATATGTTGTTATTTATTTTCACAAACATAGAAATCACGTATATAGCAAGAAGGAAGTGGAACTGAATATATCCATATTGAAACTATTTAATAATGATACAAAATGTTGTATGTTACAAGTACACTGCGGATCTTTATGCAAAATAAAATCTTTCAAAACGTACCTACAAAAATAAAACCGAAATAGGAATTTATTTTCCTGTCCAAGTATTATGATATAAACTCTACTATCAATATCTTTTTACAATATCGTTTTCAGCTGTATTTATTTGTTAAGTTAAAACTCAAAAATGAATGAATATTATGAAGCTATTCAGCGTCGATGCGGTACGAAGACCAGGTGTCTTGTCACTGAATCACCTCCGTATTTTCTAATTAAAGTAATTCTTTAATCGATCACAGAAATGAGGTATACAAAGTGAAGGATCGAATTTGTTAATTATATGAATGTAGTTAGCATGTATGTAACAACCCAGTTATTTGAAATTCATTTTAGCTTTTGAATTAATTTAAAAATAAAGATAATATATAATTTTAGTTTTTATTTTCGTCACATACTAACTACAATAACGTACACGTACTTTAAAAACTTAATTAATTTCCTTATTCTAAACGTCGTAGTTTAATTATTTTTCAAAATTCTTGATAATTCTTTTTATCTGATTTACGATCTAAATTTCAACGAAAACGAAGAGATTTAAAAGAAAATGATGATTCTAGTAAGCAAACATTGCATGTAAGATCGAGACTGCTTTTAAGTCTTCAACTGAATATAAAGAAATATTCCATCCCCTGCGAATAGAGGAAAATTATCCAAACGGAACGATCGTCACGAAGGAATACTGGTAGGATGGTGAACATCCGAGGTGACGGTCATGGCAAAAGGCTCGTCTAACGGTAATAATTGAATCCAATCTCCCGTAAAGTGAGGTAACGGCGATATTTTTGAATCGAATGAAGGGAGAATCATTAGGAATGGCTCGGGACTGCGAGGGTGGTAAAAGAGAACGGCGGCTGCGTATAATGGTCGACGATAATCCTGTCGCGCGGATTAATTCGCAAATATTTCAATCTCGCGACATAAAGGGATGTAAATTACATTTTTGGTCGAACGCCCCCTGAGGGTGCGCTGTACAACAGTTTCAACCTGGAAACAGGGACAGGGGGCGGGAGGGGGTGGGAGTGAGAGACTCTCGTCGAGTGCGAGAACCGGGATAATCGTTTTATTAACCAAATAAAATCGATGATTGAATGAGGATAATCGCGTTCGCGGACCCTCTCTTCCGCTTCAACCCCCGAGAGAATTCGCCTTATTGACACAGATGTCACCGTCGGATCGTTTTATCGTAGTTAGCGAGAGGACAGTTTTTTAGGATCCAATTATCCTCGACTACCCCCCTTCCATTTCCAATGTTTAAACTTATCATTTTCAGAGAAAGTAAGGACCACAAACTCCCATACCATCTGCAATACCTTGGATTCCGAACAATTCTTTTACCTTTATTTTCTTAAAAAATATATGCTTTAAGACCACCTTCCATGGTAAAAAAAATAATTGGTTAACATGTTGATCGCTGCATCACCAAAATTTAGGTGGCAGAACTTTTTACTAAGGAACTAAAGAAATTATTTCTGAAGGTGAGGTGGTGGTGATGATGAAAATATGTCTGGATAAGTATCGTATATTTGTTCAGGTTATAAAAACGTTCACAGGCATTCGTCTGACACTTAATAAGTTAATCTAAGGAATGATTGCATTCACAGAACTAAAATTTATACACCCATCAAGCTCTTCTTCGTTGGAGTTGTTATCTTAATAAAACTAAAGTTGTCAAGCGTACTTATTTCATGTAACGAAGTCTATTTTTCCTATTCCATAATGATTTATACAATTCCACATCGTCACCGCTTAACAGACGAATCAAATTTTTGTACGGTTCATCTCCCCGTTCGGTTTTCTTCATACTTGTTGACGTCCGTCCAGTCCCTAAATGTTACATTTGCTTTCTTTACAAAAAATAGTACACCTTCAAAATTCTACAGGTTTTTTAAGCGAACTATATTCTTGTGATTCTAAAAAAATAAAAATATACGGTTTCGATATATAAATTCATAACCTTCATATAAATTCATCTGCAAAGCTCTACGTATCATTTCATTCTAAACTATTTTATGTTGCACTTAATTAAAGATATTGTTATCTTTCAGACAATGAAACGTTCTTCGAATATATTGAACAGTTCCTTTCTCACAAGTCCAGACGTATCTTGTATAGAATTGTATTCTATCATTTTAAAATCTTTTAATAATATTTCAGATAGTTGACTAATGTTTATTTACAGGATTACCGATTTTCAATGTATTCATAATAATAGATTCCCCTGAATAAACAGGTCCGATCTCAGCGACTTCGTTCTGCATTTCTGACTAACGTTAGTATATTAGGTAACATTTATTTCGGTGAAGCGACCATTTCTCCATTCCATATGGAATAAATGCACATCCCTCTGTACCGCGTGCTCGCTTCTCTGCACGTGGAAACATACGTTCCCGTCGGTTTTCGTGATTTACGATATCTTCGTACGTAACGATCGATACGTCTTTCACGGATGTCGTTAACGTTTCCTGAGAGAGGAGGCCGTAAAGCCAGCCCACGACGAGTCGACAATGAGAACGAGACTTATTGATCTATGACGTGCACGCGTCGCAGTCGGGCCAGTTGAAACGACGGAACTCGGGGGCTAACTTTCACAAATTTTCGGAAAAGCTTTACACGGATCAAGAGTTCCCTAGTCTCTCCTTTCTACGTGCGCCGGATAAATGGCTCCGCTTTTGGAACAGAGTCACCGTTACTTATGGTGCACCCTTGCCATTAGTGTCTTCATACTTCAAGGATTGATGGAAGACGTCAGTTTTAAGGAGCTATTCTCGTTAGGAGCGCGTATTTTCCGTGATTTTTTAAATTTCATATGAATGCAAAGAGCAAAGCTGAGAAATACGAAATTGGTATATACGTTTATACACTTGTTTATTTGTAGTTTTTATTGTTTGTTACATCTATGTGTAGATCGAAAAAGATTCAAAAATACCTATAATTTATTCTATTAAATTCATTTGCGATAAAGTAAAATACAAATGGAAAATAATAAAATAATATATACAGCTGTATTTTCGGTTTCAATTTTGATTTCTATAAATACGGTAATCTTTGTTTTCGGTGAATACTTATATTTAAAAATGTGACTGATTATCTCCAATGGTGGCAATAGAAATACAGTACTATTCTGGATGGATTAAACTGAATAGTTGAAAATAGATTGACATTAGCAATTAATTCGTTTCCTGAGTTCGATATAAAGATATATTATGTGTAAATAATATTATGTATTAAGTATTTAAAATAAAGATACGAGATACGGTTTTCTACAGTTCTCTCAGTTAATCTATTCAATTTCTGTTTTAATTGTTTCATACGGATGAAAAGTTTCCAATAAATTTAATAAAGGGATTATCAACAAATATTTAAAAATATTTGTATAAAATGGTTTTTGTTTAACGATCGCTCGTGGATACAATATTAACCAAAAAATGAATTTAAAAAAGGGAAATCAAATCGTTTTGTTTATTATACTACTATAGTTAGTATGTGATAAAAAAATTATTTATAATTCTCACCATTCTCTTTAATTTAAAAATACGAGCCAAGAAAGGGTACAAATAATAATAATATACACTAAAATAAAATAATACATTCTTCCCAATTCCAAAGATTACTATTTTCGTCACATACTAATTGCAATAACGTACACGTACTTTAGAAACTTATTTAATTTCCTCATTCTAAACGTCGACGGTTGCAGCTTAATTATTTTTCAATATTCCTTGATAATCTTCCCTTTAAATAATATATGATCCGTATTTTTAACTACTGTAAAGAGATTTAAAAAAAAGAAATAGTTCTATTAATTATAAATTGTGATATTGAGACTCCCGTTTGACTCTGCAATTTAATATGACAAAATTGCTGTATTGCAATTATATTCTATTTATTATTTATTTAACAGTATTCTATTAATAAATTACATCTGTAATTGTCATTTCTTCAGTGATGTAAATTAATTGTATTTCTATATGATTTTATTGCAAACGAATTTTAAGTACACTAGTTCAAGGAACATTGACTTCATAACTTTTGAAATTTACGTGTAATTGAGCTAGCACATAAGAAGGTTAATGTGGGATGATGTAATTCATATGCACTTCCAATTAATTTGCATGCTAATAAATGATTGCACGATGAGACTAAAAGTACATAATCTATATTTTTAGTATACAAGGTGTTTCCAATTAAAATGTCTAAACTTTGGGAACGTATAGAGCACCGAAAAACTAAGAAAAAAAATCGTTATGTGATGTGCTCGTTTATGCTCCATTTTCAAGAAAATCGCGAAAAAAGAAACAAACAAGATTTGTCTTTCCTCTCATTTATTTACATTTACATATACTGTCATCACTAGACTGCGGAAGTTTATGCGAATATGCATATTTTTATAGAAAATAGTTAAAAGAATGGGACCTAGACAGAAATTTGTGTTGAAATTAGAGTACTATAAAAATACATTTTTTATCTTGCATATTTTACATATTTATGTTTAAAAACGTATATATTATTTATCATGCTTATGTGAAATATCTATCTCCACAAATTAGTTTCGTCTATCACCAAACTTTCGTATGACTCATCACTTATTTATTGCGAACACTGTTCAAAGTGATGACCTCTTGCTGCAATGCATGCATTACATCTACTCGCTTGAATTCCAACTTGACATTCTCAGTTATTCTCTCGAGTTGATCAGTATCAACTAAATTTTGTACTTCAAAACTCCAAACAAATGTAAACACTTTATTTTATCCTGTACATTTTTTTTGTTTGGAATTTTAAAGTAGAAAATTTACTTGATACCAAACAACTCGAGAGAATAACTGAGAAGCTGAATCGTGGCTGCAGTACAGTAAATATCTCGACAGTAATGTCAAGCTGCAACTCCAACGATAACTAGTAGATGTAATGCATCCATTGCAGCAACAGTGTTTGCAATAAATAAGTGGTAACAGTATATGTAAATGTAAATAAATGAGAGGAATGACAAAAACTTGTTTGTTTCTTTTATCGCGATTTTCCTGAAAACGGAGCATAAACAAGCAAATCACAAAAGGTTTTTTTTATTAGTTTTTCGGTGCCCTATACACTCCTATAGTTTTGACATTTAAATTGGGAATAGCCTGTATATTAATTTGTCCCAAAAGTTTCTTTTGTAACTTGCACTCAGTTGTTTTGTGTGGCGGTGCTAGATAGACAATCGTATCTCTTAGAAGTTGATGTTACAACCGTAACAGAGCAAAATGGTCGAACACAATACAGTAGTGTAACAGAAAACATAGCATATTGTATAGTACTTATTAATAAAACGAAAGAAACTTTTGGGACAATCTAATAATATCTACACTTTTGAGAAGATTTGGAATAATTGTTTCCGTTTGAAAACACGCCATCGCTTACCCTCTGCAATTAAATGTCAATATCAAAGCTATATAATCGTGGAGATAATTTAGCCCCCGGATAATTCGAAAGATTCTGGGCGCTAACGTAAACGGCACAATAATAGCGGGACTATTTGCGAGTCGCGTTGGCTTGTGTATACTAAAGTTGAATGGGGTGCAGTTATGAGTATAGAAAAAGGGCGCGAATGTCGAGGGTTGCACGTGACCGAGCAGCCCTCGTGTTTTGACAGCGCGCCGACACGGAACTTCCGGTCTCCACAAGGAAACAGCGACTTCCGAAAAGATTTATCGCGACGGCACGTGGACAGGGGAATGATAGGGGATCGATAATTGTCCTTGAACTTGTTCCTCCATGTCAAAGTTGTTCCGGTTTAGGGAAGTTCTGAAGCATGCTTGAATGTTCTGGAAAATGCTTGAACACATTGAACTTGCTGAGAAAAGTAAAAAAATGGAAACGAAACAATAATGTTATTAAAAATATATATATATATATATATATATATATATATATATATATATATATTATTTGCAAAGTATTATGGGATGTGTATCATAAATTTAAAAAATTATTGAAATAAGGTCCACCCTAATACATATTTAAGTATATGTCGCAGGGAGATGGTAAAAATGGAGATAAAATGGGATAAAATCCCTAAGGTAGATTCGAAATATGACTAAATTAAGAGATACAAGACTCTGGGATAATATCTCGTGAGGTACGACTAAAATCACGCGAAGGTTAAACATTTATATTAATTTGACGTATGTGTGTTGAATCTAGCATCGAGTTGTGTAATATTCGCCAAATTAGATTAGGTGTGTGTCTAGTTTTAAAGGGGAGTGGTTACAAACGAAACATAGAGCTGTGCGAGTTGTTATTTTAACATCTTCCGTGAATTGGTCATCTACCTTAGGGATTTGATCAAATCTCCATTTTTATCATCTTTCTGCGACATATACATACAAGTATATGTATACATATTTTGTATATGTATATATGTATATACATATGTCTATATATTTCAATGATTTTTTAAATGTATGATACGCATCTATTAAATACCTTACAAATATATAAAAAAGAATTCCTGCAAAATTTAAGCTCTTAATTTTAACATTAATACGTGACCCAAACCTTTGGGTGTTTTAAATGGAAAATACATAGAATTTTTTCAAACGGTTATTTTTTTTGGAACTTCGCTCAAAATTGAGGAAATGATTTGACATTTGACGGAGTTATTACAATTTCAACAAAAATGATAATGTTATTAAAATTGATAAAGATCGCTAAATAATACGCTTCTAATTATCCGATTGTGTGTTCAACATAAAAAAGATATAATATATCTTGAAACGGAAAACGAAAAATAAGAAAGAGAAAAAGAACCAACGTTTCTCCTAATTGTCAAACTTCTAATTTTAGTTGGCCGATAAAAATCAGCGCTACCTTCCATTAGAAAACAAAGCAACGCGTTTCGAAGTATGAATGCCGCGACATGTCTAGACAGCTTTAACTATTAATAGAATCTTCTTCTTCCCATAAGAGCTATCACAATGTCGTTCTCTTTACCCTTGCCACACCAAAATAAAAAATAAAAGGAAAGGTAACAGGAACCGAAATGTTACTTTGTCATTAAAGGTCATACCGACAGTTTCTGTCGCCTACACAGCTGCTGTTAAGTTATCTTCTTAATGCGGCAAACTAATCAGTTAGGATGCCAGAAAATGTAAGTGGAAGTTCGGAAAATGTAGAGTTAGGAAATACAGATTATAGGAGGGTCCAACCTTTGTGAATTATAAAATGTAGAAATTATTCAAAAAATGCTGATCTTAATTTAAAGAAGATCAGAAAGAAAGAAGATCAAAGTATTTGAATGATAGAGGAAACAAGTAATTGTAAGATCCAATGCAAATTGAAATTTTTATAATGTTAGGAACTAAGTTTAATATTAAATATTTAAACACAAGTTAAACATCAAATTATAGATATCTGAATCCTGAGAATGTATATCTGTATGATAAAAAACTTATAAAATAAGGAAGTAACGATAGGTTATAAAAACGATAGAAAATTATGAATTAATACAATTCAAAAACGACCAATGAACATAATACGTGGATACATCAACTATTAAATAAAAAAAAAAACTATTAAATAGTTGGATCTGTGTTACACAAAATTTTGTCTCAAATGCTTCTTTGAGACTAGGTATATACTTAATACAAATATAATGCAACATAATGCAAACTTCCTGCTTGGTTTTTGTATGTTGAAACAAAGATTTAAAATAAACATCGATTTATTCTTTTTTTTGGTATTTTTTGGTCTCAGTTGTATACGTACATGACGCTATAATTAAATATCTTGAATCGTAATTGAAAAATGTGAAGATAGGAGCTTTATCGATATATGAATAATTATTTTTATAAACATCGTTAACAGATTAAAAAGTAGTAGTATCGAATATTTGTTTAATATCGCAGAGTTTTACATTCAATTTCTAATTAAAAGCATTATCAAAATCGCCATTTTAAATTTCTTAACTGTCACGTAAACTTTACCAGGTAACGTATTTTATCGATCCATGGCCACAACCATCGTTGGCCACCCTGTTATTAAGTTTTTGAGGGCGTAAAATTACACCTAACGAATGTTACGGCGTTGTGTTACGGAGTCTAATTACGCACTCTCATCGACGGAGACCTTACTTGTCGTTACATAAGCTTGGAACTTCTTATCTGTTCTTCAGAAAAGTCATCGTAACGTTTATACTCAGCACTAGTTACAAGCAAACATTTACGATCAGATTAAGAACTTTGTTGATGATGTATGTTGCGATGCGAGATAAGATAGAGTTAATTACTTGACAATGGCAAGCTCAAACATTCTTTGGCACATACTTTGTGAAAAAGTTGTAGCTTCACACAGTAGCAAACGGTAAGCTGAATAGTAACATTATGACATCTACCAGTGATCAACGATAAACTTCTCATTTAAGTCGGATTTAAATTTACTCTAAAGACATGTCTTTCTTCTATATGAACCTACATTCCCCCCCCCCAAAAAATTATATATTGCATTTTTAGAGGTGTTTAAACGGAAAAGCATAATTTTCTGCCATTTTTGTATAAAGTTTTTTGCAATAAAAAGATACTTTAAATCGTGATGTTACTCCGAATGTGGGTTCTTATAGAAGAAAGACGAGTCTTTAAGGTAAATTTAAATTCCTATTAAGTTCAGATGAAAACTGTATCCTCCAGAATGTACGCAAAACAGATACGTTTAATGGAGACCTCCGATGGGTGGCAGCTGATATCTTTCATATTTTCCGAGGAAATACTTCCAAACAATTATAATATTTGTTTGAACATATAATGTTCTCAAACTTTCATTAAATTATATTCATTTCTTTCTTGCTATAAGAATTCATGCAAATCATTAATAAAACGTAGTCCTAAACCTATTTCTCCCTTAATAATGTCACGTTTAATACAAAATTTGCTATATAAATTTTACTTATAGATAAGTGCACGTAGCGGATTCAAGGATGCATACAATAATATTGCTCGTTAACCCCAAAATATTACTTACTACATTAAAGTATGTTTAGTTATACACTGAGGGTCCAGCTTTTCCATAAGTTTCAAATTTGTTGTTCCCTGCTCTATTATCCAAAAAAATTTCCCATTTCAAATAATAGATCTAAATAAAGAGATGAAAAAATTCATAGATTATCGAAAAAAAATAATTTGATATTAGATTACACGTTTAGATCTCCATTTAGGAGATATTGATGAACAAAAATTGAAAATCACGTTTTTCTTTTAATTTTGTCTGTATTATTATACGGAAAAATGTTAAAAGATAACACAGACATTTCTGATATAGAGGCATATAGTATGGAATGTTTGCAAACTTTTTAATTGAAAATCTACGTTGTTGGTTTTTTATACTGAAATCGTCAGAACATTAAGATACTGCTGTTACTATTATTCTTAATTTTTCTAATTTCCTGCATCAATGCGCCGTAATTAAAAATGTTAAAAATACCACAATTTTTTTTTATAATCCATCGCAAGTTGAATTTGGTTTAGAAACTCTTTTGACACTCTTATTCGATGTCCTCAGCTTTCCGACGTTACATTTTCAATGTGTCCCATTTCTGTAAACTTTCAACTTTTATTACAATTCCTTAGTTTCCGATCCTCTTGTTATCCGCGTTCATATTCCCTTCGACTTTTCTTTTCGAAACCGGCCTTGTTGTTGCCTCATGTTCATGAAAATTTATGGAATCGTTCATGGAAAATAGCGTCGACGATTATTAGCGGCGCCTTCGTGCATAACCGTAGGAAAATCACCCTAATCCTTCGCGAAGATAAGGATAGAATATATCCGAGAGGAAAACTCGTTGAAGAGAAAAGAGGAGCGGCCGCCTAGGGAAACAAAGTTTCCTCGAATCGTCCAGTTCTTCGAACTTGGCCACACCGCACCGAGCTGGATCTTCCCGTGGCGCACTCGCCATAAGTTAACCAGCGCGGCCGTTTGTAGGTGGAGAATATCAATTCCCGTAGCAGTAGAACCCGCCGATATTGCCGACGACCATAAAACGATTATTGTCGCAGAATGTATACGGTTATAGCGGCGTTATAACCTCCCGAGACTTGCAGCGTGGCTCGCCGATGGACACTGGGCCGGGAATCAACTTTACACTCGGCACTTTACACATTGTGCGCCCGGTTTGCGACGTTTATTACGACAACTTGTACGCGCGGGCCCGATTTATCGTTATTTATAACGAGTCGTGCTCGTGAAATTAATATTTACACGGTCTGGGGACCGCGCGACACCACGGCCAAGGTGAATTTTATTTACGCCCCTGTAAGTAGAGTGCAATTAAACGGCCGTCGACAATGTTGATTTCGAGAAACAGTGAAAGGAAGGTGCGCGCCGCTTCAACTGTAAAATCGTCCAATTGAGTGTATTTCGATCGACGCGACGCGACGCGATGTCAGGAAGGCCTTGGCCAGTGCGAAAAAGACAATTCATGGAAGTTACTTGTCGTTATTAAACAAGATCTTTCTGTTCTGAAAATGTATTTATAAAATCAGAATCTCGTCATCGACTGACTAGCCACTCGTTTGTTCGGTAACAATTAAGGAAAAATAAACGTTTTCCACTTTATACTTGTATGGTTATCTTTAAGTACCGTCAAATGGAGTTACTTGCAACACTTGTTCACTTTAAAGCTATACCGTATGAAATCCAAGATATTTAAGAGAAAAAAGAATACATTAATATTGTGGACTTGAGTTTAAAAATAGAAGTGGAGATGAATGAAAAATTTAGCTGTTTCAGTTTTGCTCCGGGGAGACTAAACAGCAGGTGTTGCAAGTTATTCCGCCTGTGGAGTAACTTGTAATAAACATTTATTTTGTTTAGGAAAAAATGGATTACGAGGGTGATACGAAATCTACGATTGCGAAAGCATTAAGGAAATAACCATAAATATTAATATATATTGAGAATTATTATACGTAAGAATTTTTAAAAATTCGATATTACACGTATCCCAGATATGCAACATACAACAAATCTAAATATTTCACAGAAAAGTAATAAATAATTTTAAATGATTGAAATGTCTTTTTTCTAAGGGCAAAATGTAGATTCATAATATCATAAGTAAAAAAATTATTTGTAATAATTTTTGGTATTTATAAACAACGTTTTTCAGTGAACATTTTCCTCTAATGAGAAGTAAAAACATATCGTTGCCAAAAATTAAGCAAAAGTAGCTTGACAATAAATAAATTTTCTCTGTTACTGTTTCTGAACGTCACAAAAAAGAACAAATTACGCTAATATCTGTTCTCTAAAGCAAACAGACAAAACAATAAAAATCGAAAAATCGAATAAACAACGAAATGTCGCAAGTATACCCGCTGATACAAGTAACTCTAATTGACAATATGAACGAAATTGTTAAATCTACAAAAATACAGTGAAAGAAAATACGTTTATTCAATGAGAACGTCGTTACCGACCCTCAGGCTCAAATTTAACATTTTGGCTACGGAACGATTTTATGTCTTTTCTTTCGATCACGTTTGACAGGAAAAAAACTGTTATAACTTCTTTAATAACTTGTATTTTTCAAAGAAATATCGGTAAATGGAATAAGTTACATTATCACATTAAATTTACACTTTCCAATATACAGCTGTCAGTAGTTTCGTATTAGAAAATGAAAATTACGTATTCTTTTTAAGGAAACATATCTGGTATCGTAGTTCTTCTTCTTTGTATGGTATGCATGAAAGCAATTCTCAAGACGTAAGAAAACTTTACAATATTTTCCAACTACATCTTGAGATCATTTCTGATGACCTTGAAATTTCAGAAAATATGACCTTGAGATAATTTTTCGTCTACCGTAGTATCTCCTCCGACATTTTTTCCTTTTGCAAAAAAACCACATGTGACATTTAAGATGTAAGAGTCAGGTGATACAACCTGTAATAGTATCAAATATTTAAAATGTCTGTTATTCAAGAGTGAATTCAAAATGAAGTTACTGAATTACGCGCCTTATTATATTACAGATTAGTAGCATGCTAGGCTGCCATCTACTGAAAGAATATGTAATAGATTCTGTTCCTGTTTCGTTTTTCTTGTGTGTACCACGTGCAATATATATAAAATTTATTTCTTTAATGTACTCATATATTCTTTCATAGTTTATATATATATATATATTTTTGTTTCTTATAGACATTGTAATTTCATTTCTCTGTAATTAATATATACAATTTAATAAGAAGTATTTGTGGAGTAACAATTTATTGATTTAAGTTCCAACCACGGTCCTAACTTCAAAAATTAACTATAAAAGAAATTAATATATCCGATTATTATATAATACCAGTTGTGTATTAATTATTCATTTCAAACGTAAGAAATTACTTTTTTCCAATGTCAGTTGACCGATTTTATTGTCGAATCCATCAGTCGGAACGAAGTAGCTGGCCGCCACTGTACAAAAATCTCACAATCAGTATATTATACCTACATCACCCGAAACTACAATACTGTATACAATTATTTCACCTACCAGTGCAATTAAGTACACCACGTGAAATATTTTAGCACTCAATTGAGAAAAAGTGTCTTTATGGCCAGTCATTTGACCAATCGCGGTAGAAGTAGGTACAAATGAAATATGTCAGTAGGATTAATGTTAATAAAAATACAGAAACTTGACACATGTCGTAATACAGTTATAATTTTAACCCTTTGCACTCGAGGCCTTTTTTTCTGGTATCTGTCAGCAACTCGAGATCCTTTCTTAGCATTCTATTGACACGAATGTTAAGCTTAGATTGACTTCGAAAATGAAATCTCTAATTTAAGATTTGAAAATCAGGTCACCTTTGCCTCAACGACAATCATTTTATTGGCACTTCGAGTTCCAAAGAAATTAAACCTAAAGGAAATCTAGTGATGACTGAGAGTCACCTCTCGAGTGCAAAGGGTTAATCAAATGTATGCAAACGCCACTCTAATTGAACCAGTGTCGAAATCACGTTTACTTACCTCGCCCCCTCTTCTACCAATCATCAAAACATCGAAATATCGAAGTATCGAATTCGCATTTTTTGTGGTATTCGACTTGCCCCTAACAGGCTCTTTTCAATTTTCTCCCGCGCCTGGGAATTCCCTGCTGATCCGTGTACAATTTTCTCGCAAATACCGACACTGATTCGTGATGCTGCTGGCAATTAGGCTCGCGCTTAGGATTGCTGGAGTCGCGCAAGGAATATTGCGGTTCTATTCATCCGATACTCTTGCAATCATCCGCGTATGCGCATCGAGGATGTCAGAGGTAATAAGACGTGGGCCAATGCAATCTTGAAACTACTTCGGGGTAACTCCGGAATCGGAGACGTACGCGCACGCAACGTATTTCGATCGCACGTTTCTACAATGGGGATCGAGACGCACACCGGATGCAAAAGATTCAAGATTTACGACTTAGGACATCCGACTTACGGCCGTGTAAAGTTTGAACAGTTTGAGTGAGATCTCTTCTCGTTATTCTAGAAACGGAATAAACATTTTTAGAGATTGTAGCTTGGAAGCTAATTATTTTAAATATACATATGTTATGTACATATAAAATATTTTTAAAAATACTTTTAAGAAAGTTTTACAACTACGAAACTAAGCACTTTGTTTCAAACTTCGTGTTACAAACAGGATAGAAAAATTCGTCAATGAAAGGAAAAGTTGTTGTCTTAGTTTATAAAGCAGAAAATAACATATTTGTCGGCGATACTGTTACATTATATGTTTATTATTACATTTAGATCAATTTCTGTGGTTCCATTCGAGAAACAAACTTCTCTATTTGACAATGTTCATGGAAAGAATATGAAGAAATCCTATTGTGTTTGATAGTATTAATATACAAAGATGTTTTCAGCCCCTCCACCCCTTTCAAACACACATGTAGTAGATTTCCGTGAGGATTTTAGTGAGTGGGTTCCGTACTAACAGTTTAAATTTTTCTGTCAAGTGCAATCTTCCTAATTCCTAACATATAAATTTTTACGAATAAATAAAATGTTTGTATCTCCAAAAAATTTTAATAAAGTGCTAATTTTTTGTTCTTTCAACGAGTTATGAATTGCAGTTACAACGTTTATTAGTCTTTATTTGATTTAATTAGATCATTTAGTCGCGGGATAGTATTATTGATCTACAGAATGGAATGTTTTAGAGTCTCTGAACACGACAATTTATTAGATTTAATAAAATCAAATAAATTAGATGGGCATATGTGTATTCCCTCGGGGTGGGTGAACAGAAGTTCCAACGAGCGGAAAATATAGCGACCATTAAGGAGATTGCTTATGCCGCGTCTTCGTGGATGTCGCTCGAATCACACGCTTTCTGAACAGCAAAAATAAAAATAATATTCCCTTAGTACGTTAATGCATTGTTGCAGTACATTCATCGAAGAAACTAGCTCAAAGAAGTGAGAAATAAGAAACACGAGAAAACAAATCTTTCGAAGTCCGTGCTTGAGTTAATTCGGAAGTTAGTAATAAAGAGCAAAATGAAAGGTTCTTGTATGAAATGCTTTAAATATTGAAAGTTTTCAAAGTGAAATTAGAAAACATTATGTTTTACCTATTGAACCTATCACTAAAAAAAAACCTCACTTGTGAATTGATTAACATAATATCAAAAAGAATTCTAGACATTTTGAAAATATAAAACAGAAACATGCAAAATAAAATTTATAAAATATGCAGAGTGTGAAACACAAAATTTGAAATACATATTGACAAATCTGATGAATACAAATGTAGACAAATGGCAAATTAAAATAGTGACAATGTGAATTTCTGTACTGTATTTAAAATATTATAATGTTCAAATATTGAAAAATAGCAATGTTGAGGTATCGAGGAGCTAATTTTTAATTATTTGGGAAAAGAATTGTATTTGTGAATTTTTGTGATATATTTTATTTGTATAGCCGTTTAAATAATTGCAAACAGTTACTATTCCATCTTTATTGAATACGATAAACACGCCTTCTTGCGATATTGCTTTATTCGTCAACATAATGATCATCTATGCATATGTATATCTGAATGTCCTAGGCTCAATCTCGATGCCCTATTTCTGGACAATTCGATCAATGCACCGAAAAAACACAATACAACAAATCATCCAATAATAAAATATTGATCAATGCAAAAGGAAAAAAAAATTAAGTTATATTATTGTTCCTAAAACATATTTTTATTCTTTATATGTAAAGAAATGCAATATAATCGTGAGAATCGATTTAACAAACGTAATTACCTCAGTTATTTTCTAACATATATACTCCACATACATAGTTAAAAATCCAATATTTGCGTATGTCATTTCAACAATAATTTAAAATTTCATTCGGAATTTGTTTAAGCGTAATTGTGTTCGAAGATCGCACAAACCTTGGACTAATCATGTTTTATCCGACCTCAATACCATTGAAAGCGAAACGAGACAATCATTCCGTTTTTTCTGTTTGTTTTATGTGAATCTTCCTTGATAAAAATTAATCTTACGTTATCCAAAAGTCATTTCAGTTTTCCTTCATCGGAAAAGAAGCGGAATATGTATCTATCTAGAAAAGACTTTCATATTACAGCATAATTCCAGCTGTCGCGTGATTTGAGATGCATTGTCGGCGTGTCGCAAAGAATTCTTTCATTTCCCTCTTTTTATGTCAGTTTCAGAGAACAGTGACACGATATACAAAAACATGAGCTATAGACCCAAAAGAAATTAAACAAAACTTATTATCACAAGAATCAAATATATCGAGAAATAGCTTTATAAATGCTTCTCATTTGTATACAAATTGCAAACTGAACAAATAAGCTATATCGTGCTATTTTAAATTGAAGGCGGACAATAAAGTTCCAAAATTGAAATAAAAAGTGGATAAAGATAGAAAGTAAGAAAGTCTCCAACGTAAAAATTGCATAATTAAAAAAATGAAACTAACGTAGACCTATAAACAGATGATTGAGTGACAATGAAAGCAGAAAGAGTTAAAGAGTTAATTTCTGCATAATGGCAGAAAGCGTATGATCAAACTAGTTGTTAAGACTTAATTGTTTAATACCTAATAAACTTATAAACTAATCAAATCACCGTCGCTTAAAATAATCCTAGAGTATCCACCATGCCCAAGACCCAATGGCCTTCCACCCTTCGACCGGGGTTGTACTTCCGTCTTCCAAATTTTGTTTCGTCAATCTGCGTAGTAATATGAAAAATGTGTAATATTATAATTAAAGAAAAAGTTGAATTCGTACTCTAGGGTTCCGCCCACCCCCTGCACCTCTCCCCGAAAATATAGACTCAAGCGAAATTTGTTATTTCGAAATACGGAAGTTTTCAAAAATAGATACAACAATATAAAAGTATTACATAATATACTTGAATCACAATTGGAGCTCGTTTCCGAAGTTTCTCCTAATTGTGGTCTTCTCGCTTGTATGCGGGAGAAACGATCCTCTATCTATTAGGGTTACATCCCCCGCGTAGATAGCTGATGCACTCAGATTTTTGACCCGACTCTCTTTTTAAATTTTTCAACAATTTTGAACATTTCAATTTAACGTCATTACAACTGGACACTTAGCAAGAGACCCTCCAAATGTTATTCCAACCGTTATACCCCCTACCCTGTAATGACTAAATGTATATTTGACTAAATCAACAAATCGATGCTTGAATACTGGAAATAAACGATTAGAATAAATGTTCGCGTTACATCCATGTGAGTTAAAATAACCATTAATTGAACTTTTAGTTGTAAATTATAAAATATTGTTATTCGCAGCCTCTCGCGTGATAGTGTTAAACAAAAAACTATTCTTCTGACTAGTAACTACTCAAAAAACTGCTCTGTATTCTATGAGCTCAATCAGTCAAGATACTTATCACTAGAAGATTGCGAATCTTTATGCAAACTAAAATCTTCGCGAACGTGCCTACAAAGATTGAACCTAAATAGGAATTTATTTTATTCTCCAAATATTATAACATGAACTTTGCTTTCAATCTTGTTTATATTCTTGCATATTGTTTGCATTTTGTAGGTTCTTGTACATTCAAATTTCCTATAAATGCATACAGATCCGCAGTCTACTTATCACATTCGCCATTACGAGATGAGAATTATACTTGACAGTATTCAATATTCCCGCCCCCACCAAGTATTCCAAGCCTACTCAGACAGTATTTCAGTGTAGACAGCATACGCATTAACAATTTTCTCACATTCGTCGTTATGAGTTGGAGATTATATCAAATCGCCGGTAAATTTGATAAATATTCCATAATTTATCACATTTACCAACTTTAGTGGAGATTATGCACAATTACCGCATTATCGCATTCAACAAATATATAAGAATTGTCTGAAATTAACTCATCAGTACATAATAGCCAAATCTGACAGACCACGATGTGAAAATTGTAATTCAGAATTATCCATTAAACATATTTTGCTGGAATGTCCAATTGGTGAAAACATCAGAACCCAAGTAAAACTTCCTGTAGATATTAAACAATGTTGAAATGAAAGAAAGCATGTAAAAGGAATAATAACTTATCTTGAGAAAATCAAAATAATTAAAGATATTTAGTATGTAATTAGTCTTAAGTAGTTAAAAATTGTTAAACAGAAGAAAACCAAGTGATGTATGTGAAATACAATGTAATAAGACACAAAATATAACAATGTATTGCAATGTGGTCCCTAATGGCTAAAACGCTGATGCGACAGTAAATAAATAAATTAAAAAAAGACAAAAAAAAAAGAATTGTCTGAATTTCACTTAAAAAGAAACGCTACGAACTTTTATTCAAACGAAATACTTGCGGGCATTTGAGCAAAACGCCTGGCTCCGCCTTCAGTCATTGGAAACAGCGGCCGACGCGCGACGCGACGGGTCGTCATCGGCGCGGTACGCGTGGCGCGACCGGTTCACCCTCTCCGCGATCCCCGTCAATCGCAATCATTGAAACTGGACTGCAAGCCAGCCCTTCCATCTCTCTCCTGCGCTCGCGCTCGCCCCCGTAATTATTATTCCGTCCCTATATTGCGCGAGGAGATGCACGGCCGAGCAAACGTAACGTAACGTACCGAAACGGGGACGAGGCGAAACGAAACGAAACGGAACGAAACGAGCGACAGCGCCGCTCGTACCTATCCGCCCCCCATATACCGAAACGTCCTGCATCCCCCTCGGAAACTCATCCCCAGCCTGTGCCCTGCTGGATGGCAATCAATAACTTTGAAACGGCACCGACGTTTCGGGGAAAAAACAAATTCAGCAGGTTGCTTGATTGGAAAAAACCGTTCCCACCCCTCCCGCCTCCCGTCGACTTCCTCGCGCATCACCCCCTCGCGTCGACACGCCAACCGACCCCCGGCCAGTTTTCAATCCCCGTCGCGGCGCCTCTATCACCTTCGACTCGGAAAAAATCGACGATGTTCCACGGACCAAGCATTGCTTCCCAGTTGCTTATGCATTTTTTTTCCAATTTCAGTCGCTCCCCCATGGAATCGGTTAACGCGGGAACGGAGACCTGTTGAGACAACGACGCGACGCTGCGTTTGCGGTTGGATATTAGTCGAGAAGTAGAAGAGATACCGACTTCTCTTCGTCTCTTTTTTTCGAGCGCTTCAATTGTGCCGTCTATCGGCTAACCGAATCAGTTTGCGCAGTAGGGGACGCGTGTATGAAATTTGTATTTCAATTTCAATGTTGTATTCGCTCGAATAGGATATTGAAAGCCATGTAGCTTTACAGAAAGGGTTTATAGATCTAAGTTTGTAAAATTACGACGATAAGTTTATACATTCTAGAGACGAGAGAATGTTTAAATAAAAATTTTCTTGCCTATCCGTAACATACAGTGTCCCATCTGACTCTTATATTTTAAATATCTCACGTGTTTTTTTTTTTTTGTGCTGAGAAAAAATGTCAGAAAAACATTGTTTGATTTTGTGAGGGATATATTATGTTAGACGAAACAATTATCTCAAGATCATATTGACCGTAATTTCAAAATTATTAACCTTTAAATGCATGAATTTTCATTTTTAATAAATAAAATTTGAAATCAGCCGGGAACTGGGTGTAGTTAATGGGAATAATACAAAGGAAAATAAATGTAAATAACTTCAGGATTAGTGAACTTACGTAGAACCGATTTTGCATATTGATGTAAAATTAAAATTAAAAGAAAGAAACACTATGCAAAGGTTGCTACATAAAGAGATATGAGGTTTTAAACATACGATGCAGATATACATTTCTATGCATTTAAGGGTTAATGGGTTTTTTAATGGGATGGGATAAAAGACGAATTCAAACACGTATAATGTGTTGTCTGTGTACCTTTTATTTAATAAGAATAATTCATCACAAGGTCATCCGAAGGTCAATGTATTATACATGTTTGAATTTTTCATTTTATCGTCAATACTAATACAATAATGAAAATACTTCATCCTATTTAAATGAAGGCCGATGACCTTGAAATTTCAGAAAATATGACCTTGAGATCATTCTTTTCTCTATCATGGTATCTATATATTCCCCTACAAACGAAACAATGTTCTCCCCTGGCATTTTTTCTATCACAAAAAAACACGTGAAATATTTAAGATGTTAGAATTGGGTGGGGGGCTTATACATAATAAATATAATAATAATATGTTCTATAAAAATTCTTGTGTTATATTACTCTGAATACTATTACTTGGTCTTTCTATCAAATTAACAAAAGTGAAATGTATTCGAGGATCTTAGTCTTTTATCGAGAATTTTAGTTTGATAAGAAATAATGCCAACCGATACCCATCTGAGGCAACTTTTTATTGCCTCAAGCATAAGCAAATCATTTTCTTGCACAATGCCAACACTTTCTTCTCATTCCTTCCTTAACATTTTCGGAAAACAGAACCTCTCGAATCTTAAAAGTGGTGTCGCGTCGTTTTTCCCCATAATGAACAGATTCTGAATGATAATATTCGTTTCTTTTTAATAGCCCTATATATTCTTTTAGAATAGTATAGCGTAAGCTAAGTGTCGAATTCGACTAATCCATGTAAACTATGAATTATAATACTCGATAGTTTACAACGTTCGATAGCAACATCATGAACAAATATGTAGTGTGACAATAGAGTTTCAGAAAGATCTCAATGAAACACACGATTATGAGAAAAGTGCAGTAGATATATGCATATTTATAGTTTTTCATAAAATATAAAGAATAATGGAAATTATCTTTTTCAACTTATGCATTCATCGAACCTGACTGTATTGTCCGAACTTGGTATTTTATTCACTAAATATTAACTATATTCTTCATTAAATACAAAATCTTTATACATCATAGATTACGTTACAATGTTTTCAAAGCAGTGATTATCAAGTAGAATAAAACACTATCAGCGCTACCATACGACGAAATTCTTTTTTATTAATAAATGGTTCTCCAGCAGATTAAGACTTTTAGTTTGCCTGGAATAATTTTAATTTAAAAAGAAACTAGACATCCACGACTTGGCGTGTGCGTTAGTGTCTTTGAAGAGGTTAACCTATTAACGAGTACGCAATTAAATCGATCCTTATGCCCAATATTACTCTAGCGATAGTATCAGAGCAGAAGCGATCGACGTGACCGTGGCCGTGGTTCTTGGCAAATGACGCTGTTTCTCGAGGATCTGCATCGGGATTGGGGAGACAGTAACATTATGCTTCCACCACTCGGCGACGGTTTCCGATCCCGTTTCGCTTTCCTTGTTCCGAAGGTGAGACGGTTTTTGCGAGGTCTGCGCAAGGAAACAATTGAAAATTACCAGCAGTCTGTTTGCATCTGTAATGAGAATGGGCACCCCATAAGGAAGCGATCGTTAACGACCCCGGCCGTATGAGGTAGACGAAACGGCTCAGTCTATAAATTTATTGCGACTCCGCCATTTTTGTCAGCGTCATTTATACGAGTCGTGACGAGACTCGCCTTTTTAACTCGTTAAAGCTTGAACGCGCAGCTAAGATTCTATTGCAAAACGAGACTGTCGCATAGATGTAATAATTTGCAGTCACGTGTTAATTCAATTCAAGCAACTTGTTTTTCTTTTATTTGCGACTTTACTTTTGAAGTACACGATTTAAAAGAAAAATAATGTTAGAGTTGCTCAGAAGAACAGTGTCAATAACTTACTAAAGCGTTTTAACTCGTACAAATTATTATAGTGTCAGTTCATAGTATTGCTAATCGAACGAAAAACTTTAAATAAAATATTAATGTTAAACAACAGATGGGACCTTTATAATCCCAAAGAGATACACTGACTCACATTAACATTTGCATGGTACGTCATACGTTACTGTTTCATATGTAATATGAGTTTAATGAATTCATTTCTTTTTAATGAGTTGAAACACTTTCCTACTATTTAATTCGTACAAGCTCGGTAATATTCATAAATTACAAAATCAATTAATATTATTAAGAAAATTGTGAGAAGCAAACTGTATTTGTCCAATTTGAATTAGCCGCTGAGATATGCGTCGTTCACATCTTTTATCTTTTTTCTTTGCTCGAGGCGCGATCTCGGAATGTTTTTTAGGTTAGCCCGCATCACGAGCAGTTACGACAAACATGTGCTTGTTCATGTATATATATGTATTTTATATTACATTAAATATTCTTATTTCAATATATATTGTGTTATAGCCCTGTCAAAAATAAAATTAGAAAAGTCCGTGATAGCCATAAGGTACGATAATTTGTACATTATGTTATTTTGAAATTAACGAACGATGATACATAGACGCGTGGTAAATACGGTGGTTAAACAGTTCTGAAGCTATGTAGTTAATTATTGTTGGAGTTTGGAATGCTTTGCCGACGATTATTGTGTTTTTCCTTCTTAAGTGTTACAAAACGAATTTCGAAGATGATTTGATTAAAATGGAATGCTCTTTTAGATTTCGCTGAGGATACTCTTACTCTATGGCTACATGAAAATGCTTTTTATGTAGCCATCAGGACACCATTCTTCTCTTTATTTATTTTTAACCAAGAGGATTTTAATCGCATGTAGTTTAATTGAAAATTGTATAGACTCCTTTCAATTTTAATTTTAAACCTCCGGAACGAATGAACTTATTATCACACATGTATTTAAACCTGAGTTAATAAGGGTGGGTTTAAGATGGTTGTAGACGATAAGTGAAGCCAAACGAATAGAAGTGACGAAACATTATCGATTTATCGTCGCGTGCTACGTGCGGAAAATAATTAAAGAAATAGTTCGTGCGTCGATGAAATAATTACCTCCATACCCATATTTCCTTCGATTACAACTCAAGGCTATTAACGCGATAAGAATCCTTTTATAAGCGATAAATCAATCGTTTGCCTTGGCTGATGAAAACCACGCAAACATCTCAGAACCGTTGATGGTTTGAGTGATTAGAGCACCGTAAATTAATTCGTGCCAATTAAAAGACTATTGATGATTAAAATTCCATTTGGCGGGACAATGACCGAAACTAAGAAACTTCTAAAGAACAATTCTTACTACCTTTAAGTATGTACCATTCCAATCACTTGTTGCATTTTCTTTTAAGATGATTTTATTTTTTTCTAATTATATTATTTCATGAATTCCATTATTCAATTTTCTATGGCGGCAATGTATGTCATAATACGTACACTTATGGCATATGCGAATTTGAAAATCATAAATAACCTGAACGTATTTATAAGTTACGTATATATTTGTAATTTACACTTGGAATATTACCAATTTTACACAAGAAAAACGAAACAGGAACAGAAAGTATTACATATTCTTTCAATAGGTGGCTACTAATTTGTAATACATATAATAAGGCGCGTAATTTAATAAAGTAGAAAAACTATTCTTAAAAATAATCGTTTGAAGGAACATAGGTATTAATGTTCCTTCAAACCATTGAGAATTGCTTTATACTTTACACTTTTTGCATGATCGTTATACAATTACTTTTCACAAAATTACAAAACTTAATTATCACTGTTTTTCAGATGATTTAGAGTTTGTTTTTAATCTTGAATAATTTCGGTAGGTAAGTATATTTATTTTATATTACTTTCAGTGACATACAACTAAATGTACACTGCCCACATTATCCGAATTTGTGAGACATATAATCACATTTACATGCTACTACATTTATTGTCGTATTTATCAGCGTGGAAAAATTCTATAAAATGATAGAAGGTTGTAGCGAATGGTATTTAATTATAGTATGTAAATAAAAATGATGTAAGTACTCTGCTTGATTTCATTTTACAAAACAAATTCAACGGTACCCCAACCTCACTTGTACATCAAGTGTTATGTATTTATGAGATACAATAAACAGTGCCTTATTAGAGCGCCCAAATTCGTGTGCGTGCTGAACGTTTCAAAGAGGGATGGAAACGAATTTGTTCGTGCAATCGATCTTTTCTATCCGTGACTGTGATTCGAACATGTATAACTTCGTATTGAGAAATATTTTCATTAAAGAAACCTCACCACAATATTAATAATATTTTCATAAAGATAAAATAGAAAATAAAGGTGTTTCTAGTTTGCATTAGTGGCTGCTACACCACATCAATACGAGCAGGGCATAGCCTTTGAAGTTCAGCCAGCTGACTTTTAAATCCACAATTGCTGATCGTTCGAGTCAACGGGAACAAAGAAAAATAATAGCGAAGATTTATCGAGAGAAACACAACGTTCTAACACAGAATTGCTATATAAAATTACTTTCTGACAACTGGGGCCTGTCACACTTCGAAAGTTTGTACAGACTCAGTGATTGGTAGCGATTTTGATCATTTGAGCTGGGTTCTTTCTAAGATGTTTCAGGAAGCTTGCTGCAAATGTTGAGGGTCTCGAATCAGGATTGCAAACGGTGGACTTGGACGTCTTGGAAGATGATGAGAAAACGATTGAGAAACTAATTATGGAGACTACGATAGTCACGGTTCTTAGAGTCTCAAGCAAAGATGCAAATTTTTTACTAGCAGTCGCCTGGTCTACTAAGGTCTTTGAAGTACTCTGCTGAGATCTAAGAGACCCCGGTTGAGGAAAAGTTACTTTTGTTGGATGACTAATCTATTGACTGAACTATAGATAAAGATATCGGAATCAAAGTGTCAACACAAACTATGTAGTCAGACTTATTTTTCGCATCTGTTATCAAAGACCCTGCAGGATGTTTTCCTGGACATAAACAACTCATCCTAGACGAGTTGATCATCCAGTACCAAGGATCATAGTTACCCCCTCTCAACCCAAGAGGTCTAGGGTATAAGATTTAGAAATGTTCAGAAGCAGAGCATTATTGTTTTCTATCTTTCTGCGCGTCAATCTGTTATTTTGTTTTCGCAAGTATTCGTTGTATCCAGAGTCGTATTTTTGAAACTTCCGAAATATATTTGTAAGTGTACAAATCGGTCTCCACGTTTCTCACCTGGATCCCAACACTTTACACAGAGAGTCTTGAAAGAAAGCATAAATTACTCACACGACCAAAACTCTTATTATCAGTACAGTGGAACTTTATTTATCCGAATCGGTGGGGGGACAACCAGGTTCGGATAACTGGATAACTCCCATAACTGAAGTTGACGAATTCCTATAAGCGATACGTTGTGCGAGTTGTGTTCCAACAATAAGTGCCTAGCAAAGTGTTCGAATAACCCAGTACCGTAATGTCGTCGGCGTCGGTTCGGATAAATGGAGTTCTACTGTAGGGGCCTCACATGTCAGGCCCTCTAGAGTACTTTGCCGATACTTGACAAATGAAGAAAGTCAAGAAAGAAACCAAAAATTTTTCAGGAGGCCAAAATCGTGAGCATTCGCTTCGATTGCCAATACTCTTGGAGTAGGTACTCTGCTGAGGTGTGAGACGCTCTTGTTGATGAAAAGTTGTTACTTTACAAAGAGTCCTAAAAACAAAACTACAAATTATTTACACGACCAAAAATGACTAGTAATCACCTCACGCATCAGAGTCCTTGGAGTCCCAGTTGACGAAAAGTTACTTTACAGAAAAGAAGAATAAAAGTCTTGGAAGAAATGATAAATTCCTTTGTTGACAAAGAGTTGTTACTTTACAAAGGGTCTTAAAAAAAAACTACAAATTATTTGCACGACCAAAATGACTAGTAGTCACCTCACGTATCAGAGTCCTTAGAGTACCAGTTGAAGAAAAGTTACTTTACAGAAAAGAAGAATAAAAGTCTTGGAAGAAATCATAAATTCGCCAAGCAACCAAAATCGCTAGTGGTCGTTTCAGTGGGTGATTCAGGGCGCTTGAATTTTCCGCTTGAACACGCGCAGAGCGTACAGCGCGCAACGGAGAAACAGAAGCCACGAGAACGTCGGCGGTCGCGGGCCCTTTGTCGAGCCCCCGCAGTTATGTCGTCGCAGGGGCATAACGATATGACGGGCGCATATTTTATGCGCGAAGGATCGGCGGTTGCGGGCAGAGATTCCTGCTGGCCGCGCGATGTAAATCAGCGCCGGGGACCGGTGATGACATCTGGTGACGTAAGGACTGAAGGGGCTCCGACTTTGCCTGGCCGCGGTCGCATTATTATATACGAGGGGGTGGTGGCGGAGGGGCGCCGCATACCGTCCTAATATACCGGCCTACTGTGCGCCTTTGTCAGTCCGGTGAGCCTTTGTCGTTGAGGAAAGCCGACGGACTGTATGCGATGTAATACGGCAGGAATGTCTGCTTGTCTTTGCTGCCATGTTCGGATTCGCCGCGATGACCTTGGTTGGGACTGGGATGCCGTAAGTCGGCTGCAGGTACAGTTTTACCAGAGATTGCGATTAACTGTCAAGCTAAAAAGTCTGGTTGCGATTTTTCATCGGAGTTTTGATTCGGTTCATCTATGGGAAGCAGTTTGAAAAGGGAACCACCTTGATTATGTTATTGTACATATATTGAATAATACAAATATTATTTTTATTTAGATTTGTCAAATAAAATAGGGATGCTGGAGTTATTGTATCACGAAAATGTTTTTTAAATCGGCGTGGGATAGCGGTGTTCTCGAATATAGTTAGACCTGGAATAAAAAGTATTTTTATTTTCAACGTGATACATAATATGGACGTACATATACATTTTACGGTATGTTGAGAGGGTTTCTTGCTACAGATATATTTGTTTGTAGATTTTGTGTTGAGAATGAACTTTGTTTTTAAATGTATGCCAATTTTTTAAAAGACAGGTATTTTGAAAAATCTGTATGTGCTACCACAGTACACAATCACATCGAAAATGAAAATACTTACTTTTTATTTTGGAGTCTCTCGAAAAGGACTTGTCGTCTAATTACTCCAATATTCTGACGAGGTTATAATGCAGTATTTGTTGAAATAATGATATTTAATGTGATACAAAATACATCTATCTATGTATATAAATACGAACGAGAGCATGTTCGCTGTAAAAAACGTCGCGAGATTGTGCTATAGCAAAGAAAACAGACAAAAGATGCGAACGACGCCGACGCATATTTCGGCGGCCATAGAAATGTAAATACACATTATTTTTTTGTTACTCAATATATGTATGATAAACATCTGCAAACCGATCAACCATAAAGACAATTGTTTTCGAAAAAAAAATTGTTGAATATAGCTATGATTTTTACCCGTTCAAGATGACTTTATAATGTACACTGTACCGATTGACGTATGCGGTTACACCGCAGTGTTAAAAAAGAACATGGATGATTTTGTAAACTCTCTAAAAAGAAACGTTGGAAAAAAAATTGATTGCTGTGTATTAATATCATTCAAAATGCTAAATAATATAAAATATTTCTTGACATAAACTAATTTGTAAAATGAAATAACAGTATTATTATATTAATTGTAATAGAATACATTGAATATACGTTATACATATTTTTTATGTATGTATTTTATGTATGTGATGTATATTATTGTCATCTAATCGTCACAATTAGAACAGATATTCAAGTGGCCTGGTTTAGGTGGAGCATTCTGTATAAATACCCTTAGGAACTATTATGTTTCTTTTCGTTTTGGAAGTCATCGTTGCTCGAAAAATAATCAACGGTATTCGACAGAAAGGAGCAATTCGTAAAACGCATCGCGATGCTCAGCCGGTCAGAGATGCAGAAACGTTGAATGCTGCGGGCCGCCTTCGTACCGCGTGCGCGTCCTGGGTGTCCCGATGGAGAGGTGTCCTGGTCGGATTGAAAGTGCACGTGGACAGAGATAAATCGTTTCATCGATTGATATCAAAGGGCCGGGATACCGGATCCGGCCAGCTCTCGCAAGCATACCGTGGCTGCATAGAAAGCCATTTGTGCGTTAAATCGAAACGCTCTGCGAAATAACGTGGCTCCGGATTGCAACAAAGGATATTACAACGAATCGTTGACGGATCGATCGGGTTTCAACATGTTTACCAGATAAATTACGACACGCAATGATTTTACGAATTGTAATGGCGTTTGGAAAAGTAAATTAATTAAAGTTAATCTTTTATACTCCAAGGAATTAAGTTATATTCTGTCAAACTGTCTATAAAAGTCAACTTTATGTAGTTAATTTTTTATTTATGTATCGATAGTTACACGAAAAAATCTTGGTAATTTGTTAGGTTACACGACTTTTCTTTAAACATAAGCGTACATAAATTAATATAGATGAATGGAAAAACTATATTTATTTTATTATTTATAGTAGGACGCGTTTAATTGCATAAGCAATACAGCTGATCGTATGAGTAAAACGCCTCTAACAGTAACTTCTTTAAAAGTGCAAGGGACCAATACGTGTCCCGTTTTGAATGAGAATCTTTAACGTGTTGTAGGAATTCACGTTGTATAAATTCGTGTTATATGGAGATTTACTGTATTACGCGGCTGAGTGTTTGAATATGCTTCAGAGATCGGACACTTGGCAAATCTTTTGTTTCATATACGAAGAACAGAATGCATCTGATAATATCCATAAGCTTCGAGGAACTATATAGAATTCATTCGAATAGTAATTGTTGTATAATTAACTTTCATCGCATGTATTTATAAGAAAAATCAGCAATTACTAGCATATCTTATTTTCGTTATATCTCGTAGAAAACTGTCAAATTCATACTGTCACGGTACATTAATAACATAGCTGTCTGAAGTGGGTATACTATAAATAATCCTATAAATCGCTAATATTTTCAAGCATTTGGAGCGTTAAGTGGGTAAGTGTTTCGTTTCAAATCGTGTTAGCGTAAACGAAGTGTGACTATCAGCGGTGCTTTCCAATTTTACTTGTATATTATGCTAAAACATGACTTTGATTGTATAGCGTTCGATAATTGGGTTCGTTTGCGCCTAATTTTTAGCATATTAGTTGTATTTTTCCATATATAAATCGATTTTTTCTAGGCAAAATTTTAATTAAATTGGAAACAAAGTTGTGGACATATTGATCAAGAATATATTTTCTTTCATTTCTTACAAAATTATTCCATATCACTGCTAAATTCTGTAGATATACTACTTTCATGAAATTATTTCGATTTTTAATTGTAAACTGGTTCATTTTTAAATCGGAAAAGAAGAACTGAGCACATTATTCGTTTTTTATTATAAATGAATTTTTGATAATACATGTGACATCTGTTGTGTTATTTTTGAAATTTTTCGGTGCCTATCAGATGACAGTAAATAGTACTGCCTACTCTTTTTAAATACACCAATTTATTCAACAAAATTTGACGATAAGTCAAGTTAAGTCGGTCATAACCGTCGGTACTTGATGGAACGCTAAACTTGTATGTATAAAAAAGAGCTTCAGAATTATGTTTTTTATTCTTTTATTTTAAACGACATTACACATTATTACAATTAAACGTGAAAGATGATGTCGTGTACGTGTACTAGCATGACGACTACGCTGATTCCCATTATTCATACCTATTCATTTATCGTAATAGCGTCTTCTTTGTTGCTTATATTTATTATTTTACAAGAAAATATTTTTCTTTGATGGTAGAGCTGAGATAGTAGAGTTTCGTAAAGCTGAGATTTTCAAGAATTCGATCTCTTTCCTTATTTCGATTATCATCACAAGCCACAAACACCTCGATTCCCCACTCAACCAAACAAACTTGGATCGTCGTCAATTATTCCGAAATAATTTTCTCTAAATAAGTCTTAGCACGAAAATATTATATGATAAAGTATATAGGATATCTTGTAGATTATTACCGTTGCGTGCAGTAAGTTGCTTAAGGTATAATTATTATATGTAAATAAGATTGTTTTCTAGCTCTCGGATGAAACAAACGATACACAATGGGTCCAACAGCGATTCTAGATAATAAATAGTCGAAGAATGAGTCTCATCAGAACCAAACTGTTTTTATTGCATGTAGGTCCAAGATAGTTGGTGATTACCTAGATACTATAAAATAATGTCTTCAGGTAACAGATTTCGCGTACTCGTAACGAACTTGCGAAAAACGACAGTATCATTTGACTATATACAGTCGGCGTCATTTCATATTATACGTACTATACATATTCAATGAAATAGTTTGATGCAAATATTTTTTACAGGTAGGTATGTATGTATTTCAATACAAAATCCTTGTTATATGCTTTTATTAATAGTATAACTTCATTTTATTAAACAAATTTCAACAGTATTAAAAATGTTTTTGGAAAAATCCTCCCAATCGTTTCACATGTTTCCGTAGGTCAACGACAGTTTATGACATACTTGCAAGGCCAGATGTCATTAGTGTTTTCAATCTCAACATTGTCAAGAAACACGGCTATTTGACAAAAAGAAAATCCACAGGATAGGAAGATCTGTTTATCTGTTACCAGAATCACGACTTCCACAGATTCACCAGTTATTACCAACCAGTAAAACGGACCACGTTAGGTGCATTAGTAGGATTGCTCCCACCTAACACCGTTCCGACACGTCGGATTCGCCCTTATTTTTTTTCATCATTTATTTATTTATACAGGGCGCATTAACATCAAGGTCATTAGCGACTACAAGGGTTTAACATATATAAATTATAAGTTTACATCATTATTCTTAAGAATAATTATAAATACATTGGGTATAGAGCGACATGAAATTATCTTGCACATAATTACAAAGTGTGATATACGTTTATGTGTTTGAGGAATAATAAAACTTGGGTTATGTTTGTATAATTATTGAGGCATTCATTTAAGCTGTTGGGCATTTCCTCTTATTTTGTCGTATCAAGCATGCGTAGCTGACAAAACGATTATAACCGCTATTTTCGATTCGCATATGTATTATTATTTTCGTCTTGTTTGCAATAAAGTTTATCAGTGTAACCTGTTACATTCACTGCCCCCCGTTAATATCTAACAAGAATAAAAAGTATGTTATTTTAAAGGGTTCTAGTACTATTACAGCTCTAAATTTAATGTTTTCAAAAATGTTTTCGTACTAAACAGCGAAATTCTCTGTGTATGTAGAATATAATGCAAATAACCCTAAGAAACTTGAAAAAATGTTAACCCAATGAAAGTAGGCATAGAAAGCTTCCCTATTAGCCAAAATCGATGTTTAGACCGCTGTGCAGAGCGAATGCATTCTAAACGAAAGGCTTATTCTTAGACGAAGCTTAGCTAGAGATGTCCAAGATCGTTGCTTCTCCATTTTCCACTTTCTCGAGAAATGGAATATGGAATGGCCGCGCAAACGTTTACTGCAGAGTAGTGTAGGTGTCCACGGTGCATCAGAGACCGATCTTCGTGGCGTGACGTCGGCCAGCAGCACGGTCGTTTTTGCGGGGCCGGGCCCAAGCTCGCCATAATACGATTATAATATGACAACGCGCTTTTAATTCCCAGCATGCCTTCCCCCATCCGGTGCTAGTCATATGGCCGCGATACGTTTATAGTCCGGTTTGCTTGCCGGGCCGCCTGGTTCGGTTGCTGCCACTAACAGGTGTCTCCGATATGGCATGTTGTTCCTCGTGCCAACCCCAGCACCCCGCGTCGTGCAACGCCATAACGAGCACTGACACCGGGGACGACTTTTACGTACCCCCGTCGGCGTCGCTCGCTTCGGTTTGAAACAAGTGTGCACTCCGCGACCGTGGTTCGCAGAACCCGGTGAAACTCGTGGGGTTTTGTTCGGTGATTCGTGGGGGCTGTTCGGGATGCCTGCTTGTCAATTTCGAAGGATAATTTGCCATCGGTTATTGGAAATAGGGGAACCGGTTAATGCAAACCATTTCATACGCGAACGTTAAAATTTGACAGAAATTACTTTATTGGCACAATCGATAAGTATAACAATTAATATTTAATAAAATATATGAATAGCCTATTTTCGTGGAAAATATTAAGAAAATTCTATTTTTTTTTAAATGTGAAATATATTCCACTACCAAAAGCATAGATTCTATTCAAAGTAGGTTCCGAATCAAAGGTATCGTTGAAAAATATTTTTCTTGGTAAGCATCCGTTGCATCTCTTCGATTTAATATATTCCTAAAATGAGTATATTAGGAGGTTGCATTGAAAGCCTCTGTTTTTTCGTGTTTTTTGAGCATTTATTTCAATAGTTAAGTGTCAATCGAAATATTTGCCCTCAATTGCTACTACTTTTCTCCACTTCTTTAGCAAAAGTTGAATTCCGTGACGAAAGAACAGTTTATCTTTCGAGCTTATCCATTTGGTAACCCGATTTCCAACTTCTTCGTAATTACGAAAATGTGTATCTTCCAAACCATGTTGCATTGATCTGAACAAATGATAATCACTTGAGGCCAGGTCGGGAGAGTAGGCTGGGTGAGGGAGAATCTCCCATTCGAACTCCATCAGTGTTTCTTTTACAGTTCTAGCAACATGAAGCCGAGCATTGTCGTGGAGAAGGATCACTTTTCGGCGATTTAATACAATTGATCGTTGGTCGTTTTATTCTATCAAATTATCGTGTAAACGCTTCAATTGTTGGCAATAACATTCGGCGGTGACTGTTTCATGTGTCTCACTGTCTACAGTATGCGCAATAAAATTCACGTATACATACACGGTCTGTCTAAGAAGAAACCGTACTTTGGCTATAAAAAGAAAAAAGTACAAGTAAAGTTTTTACACACACGTTTATTTACTCAAAATAATCTCCCTCTGCGTCAATACAGCTTGTAGACCGCGTAATTAACATTTCGAAGGATCTTTGCAGCTCCTGTTTGGTACCCTGTTAGTACGGCGGTTACAGCGGCCTGAATCTCCGAAATATTGCTATAATGTGTCCTTTTCATTGAAATTGGTATTGTTACCTTGGATCATTCACCCTACTGGCTGATTTGTCTCCCTGCGATTATTTTCTTTTCCAAAAATTGAAAATTCCAATGAAATGAACACATCATAGCAACATTTCGGAGATTTAGGCCGCTGTAACCGCCGTACTAAACGGGCTACCAAAACAGGAGCTGCAAAGGTCTTTCGAAATGTTAATTACGCGGTCTACACGCTGTATTGACGCAGAGGGAGATTATTTTGAGTAAATAAATGTGTGTCTTTTTATAGCCAAAGTACGGTTTCCTTTTAGACAGACCGTGTAAACAACGGCTTTCAATGCAACTTCCTAATACATTATTTTCTAACAGCAATTCATCAGCAATTTGTATCATATTTTTAAATACACTGGTCCTAAGACCGTAATTACTCTTGATCGCTAAAAATCCTTGGTACTAATCTTTTATTTTAATTTTCACACTTTCCATATGAAATTCTATCAATCGTATCATACATGCTGCTTAATTTCAGAATGTCGTAAATCTAATGATATCGAGTAAGCTGTTCATCGGCCATCCCTCTATTGCGTTTCAGCGATTCATAGTGGAAAACTATTCCTCGAAGAATCGATTTCTCTCGACTTTCGAGTCGGGTCCTCGTGGCTGTGGTCTACGCCAGCTCTTTTGTAAGTGGCCCCGAAAGAGTTGAAGCCGTTCGGTTCATTGTCGGCCGGATCGTCAATAACAGGCCGCTCAGCCGGATTCCGTCGTCGAGAAATATCTGGATCCGAGTATAAAGGACAGGTGGTAAGCTGAAAGGAGACAGTCGCGTAGCTCTAACCAAGCCGCAGAGGAGAAAGACGCATATCGGGAGGACGGATGACAGTCGGAGGGCTCCAGATAGATAATGAGGCTGACAGAGAAGGGGATCGGGTCGGATGAGAAAAGGGAACACGATTGCGAGGATGGATTCCTAACCTGAGCATCAGCAGCATCAGCCAGGGGCCTAGACGTCCTGGTGGAGTGCAAAGTGTAACAAATCCAGCTTTCACCCGGGCCAGACAGGGAGACAATTTATGTGGCGCATGTTTCGTTTCGTTCGAAGGCCGATCCCCGATGCTACGACAACGAGAAGTCACTCTGGCTGTCTGGCTGCGAGCCTATTCCCTGGCTGCATGCTTGATTCCACGTCGGTGAAATCCCACGCGGTGAACTGTGATGGGTGTCCTGCCTCCTGTCACATCCTTGTGTCCTCGCGAGGGATGCTCCCGTGCTTCGCGGTGTACTTGGATGATCTGCGCCGAAGGATCGTTAGGAGCTGTGACTTTTCTTACGAGGTTGCTTGTTAAGGAATTACCGTGTTCGGGTTAAGTAATTCGTAGGATCGGAGACGGCCCTCGTGTCTTTCCGGTAACTCGTCGACGCGGCGCCACAGTGGTCCGGATGGCCAAATATGCGGCCAGAATTCAATTTCTGAAATTTCAACCAGGCTATTTTCAATATTGTTCGTGTGCTGTATACATATCAGTGCATTAAATGCCGTATGAAATTAAAAAAAAATAATAATCGATTACTGATATATAAAGGTTCAAAGTTGACGAATTTTAGAGCGTCGAAATGGTTTAAAACATTCATACTTCGAATATTATATCATTAATAGACTGTGGATTTTTATGCATTTATAGAAAATCTGAACGTGCAAGAAACTATAGAATGGACACAGCAGCCAATAATATAAAAAATATTGAAAGTAAAGTTCATATTATAATACTTGCAGAGTAAAATAAATTCCAATTTAGGTTCAGTTTTTGTAGATACGTTTACAAAGATTTCATTTTGCCTAAAGAAAGAACATAAAATGTACACGTGAGCGATACAAATAAACTGTAAATTTACTCATGCACTTTTCATCCCAAGATATCATAAATTGTATTCATATTTTCGTAAAGCGGTAGACAAGCAACAATGTTATACCCAAGACTAACCCGCGAGACCACATTGATTTTACAAATGAATAAGTCAGGAAGGATATCTCATTCACATTTCCTGCGTCAAAGTGCGGTCCTGCCAGATATTGATATTTAAAGTGACAAAAACACCAAATATCACGGCTCTCTTGATTGATATTGATGCTATCCAAATGGTATAATTACTTTATTGAAATGTATAGTGTATTAAAAGTCTAAAGTCCAATATATATATGCATGAAAGAGTAAATTATTAATTCAATAAATATCAAGAAATTATTAAAACAATAAGACAAATTTTTGTTCATAACATTAATACAAAATATAAATACATAGATTATTATGTTTTATAATTCACCAATGAATTATATTTAGTTTGATCGAACAAAAAAAAAGTGAAATTATTTGAAACATTACATCGTTCTATGCAAACGAACGAAAACATACGTATCGGTCGGTTTGCGACATACTTACGAGGGGAAGTAGGCTATTTTCGCGGCATTAAAACAAACCTTATTATCCTTAATTTTAATTTAACTTTAATTTATTATTGTTATTTCTATCAATGTATTCCAATGATGTTGCCCTATACACCTAGAAATCCTTCCTCATAAAATATTCATACTAATTTAATATTTTTAATACACATGTCGGCCATATTGGATCTGTCATTTTCAATTTTGCATTTCCAAAATCAGATTCGAAATTTGTGGCCCAAATAACTAAAAAATTAGTTGAAATTCTAAATTTCATTGCATGACTTGATTCAAGTCGACCCAACGTTAACAATTTGCTTTAGAATGCGTAGCGTGTCGAATTTATGATGACAAAAGACTTTGGTAACGCAGTTGACTAGATCTTAAAGAAAAATTACGAATCACAAACTTAGAACGGTTCGTTCTGCAGCAAATTTCGTTCATTGAATATTCTTTACTTACTTTTTCAATTTCTCTGAGTTTCACATTCTTCTCGATTTCAATGTTTAACTTCAAAATACATATAAATACATATAAATATATAAAACATATATAAAAATAAAAAAATACAATTTTACTCTTATTCTCTTGCACACCTAGAAATTCACACTTTTCGACATAGCAACACGTAAATGTAGTTTAGAAATGACCAACATTTGCATGCAGGTGTTTTTTTTGGTGAAGAACAACGTGATTTTAATGGATTTGCAGGAGTAGTTATGAAAAGCTTGGAATCACAGAAACGAGTAAAAATGTTATAATTTTGCACATCAGTACATGTACTCGAAATTATGAATCGAATAGTAGACACGATTGCTCTTTCAATGTAAAATTACGATTGTTTGGAAAAGGCAACCCCATCTTTCTTAACGCTTTAAGTGGTCATCGAAACAAGAAAGTGAGTGAATATGGTTGAAACCACAGACGTTACAAAAAATATCAGAAATTAGCAAAAAAAGAAAAGCCGAAAGGAGTATAATAATCATGTAAATCATAAATAAACAGAAATAACGAAGACATATCATTATAACGAATTAAAATTCAAGAGGACCTATTTTATTACTTAGATAATATTATATCATATTTTTATCAGGAAAATTTGAAACTATTAATTGTTGAGACAAATTAGGAATGTTATTTCCAAATAGTTTAATATGAATCATTTCTGAGATCAACCCTTTGCAGTTACTTTTTAGATAGTACACTATCTTGTACTCATTATCTCAACAATGTTCTTCAAGTCCTGACTTGTTCGCGTTCTTATAGTCACATATCGTATCGTATGCCTATATGAAATCCTTAGTATTGTCTATACTGTTCATACCCACTTTTATTGAACCGTTAAGTTTATCTTACGGTCTGCAAGCTACCGTGACATCAAAATTCTTGGGATAATCTTTTGGTCAAGGTAGCTGTAAAGAGAGGTTGTCGATGTAGTTGAACAACGTAATTTTTACTTCACTGGAGAATGTGGAGAGTACAAAGAGTATTGAGAATGTGATTTGGTTTTATTGAAATGGAATTTTAGTATCTCGTTTATGCAGTAGTCAATGAAAATTCCGATTTAGTAGCTCTTCGTAAGAAATCCCTTGACCATATTTAGATTTTTATGTCATAGGTAATATGCATACATTTTTGAGAAGTTCAATGAAGAAAAATCTACAAAAAGTATTCATGTGTTCTACTTTTCGTATCTTTCACTTAAGTAGTTGTTTCTCTTGCGATTAATATTTTGTAAAAGTCGTTATACCCGTTTGAAATAGATATATTGAACGTAAACTAGATCTAATTGTCGGATCACTCGATAATAGTTACACTAGATCAATTTCATTTTGTCCATTTGATTTCAAACACTATTCGTCATTATGAACACATCTAAATTATTATAAATAAATGTTTATTACGTACGATAGAGTTATGGCATAAGTCCACAGACCATCCATAATTGATAATAGAAATCGGATATAAACATTACAATAATTAAGTAAACAACGCATTTAGAAAATAAAAAGGTAAAATTAGATCTAACTCAAACTGTTATTGCTAGATGAAACAGAAATAATGTTCGCTCCAAATAAACTTATAGCCACGATCATGAATTGGTAGAAAGCGATTCTCGTCATTCACTTTGAATATAACGATATTAGGGAACTAATTCGATCTAGAAAGCACCGGGACGATCGCTTCACGTCAAAGCAGCAACGGCGTGCCGCGTAGGAACCGGCCGTTTGTCAACAAGGTGCAGCCGGGAACAGGTTTCCACGGCGCAGTAATGGCGTCTTCGCCCTGTTAATTGGTATTTATTATAATTGGTGCTCATACTTGCTCGCAGCGCAAGATAAGCTGAAGAGCAGCCCAAGGGATGGACGCCACGAAGCCATCGCTTTTTGGAGACTGTCTGCTCGATGATAATTCCATAACGAGTTAGGGGGATCCCCCATTAACATGGTAAATGCGTGGTCCACGAAAGTGACGCCAGCTTGTGGGAAAAGGAGGACCAGGAATGAGACCTCAGGACGATCCTTCACTCGCAGGTAGGTGCTAACCCTGGGGGGTGGTACCTTTTGGAAGCCGAAACGCGTCGAGAAAGGGCGTGATTTGACGTCTCGATCCCCGACGCCATAATTCACGAGACCTAGCCCACCTGGAAGACCGGACGTGCGGTAAGCGGTTACTTTAACTCGCTTTCGATCTTTAAAACTGTTATCTTTTACGGGGCAACGCCGACGCGTGATGGAATATGTGTGTGGCTTTAAGGGGCGTTATTATTTGTCTTATTTAGACAAATTAGCGCACCGTTGGCTTGGGTGTGTTATCGTACAATATAATTAACGCTTTGGCAACGAATCGTGAAGATACCTATCTTTGCGTTATGCTGTATTATTACGCTTACAAATAGGTATACATGTTATTAAGCTTATTTATCAACAGTTACTAGATGAGAGTTAACAGATACTCCATCGAATAAAGTTTGTCAGATTGTTTACTTAATCACATTGACCAACGCGAAATTACTAAAAATTTTAAAAATAGTTTTATTTTATTTTACAATATCATGTAACTATAATCAATAAAATATTGCCAAATATTTTCGTAACAAATGGGGTTTCAAAAAACTGAAACCTTGAATGATTTCATAGAGACACAATGTAAGTAGTATTTAAAAATGGAATGTTATTTTATTAAGTTAATTCATATCATTGTGTGTAACTTACGAATAATGTGCGATTATCAAAGTACTAACAAAGATATGTAAGTAAAACGAAGATAGGTCGGCATTTCACGAATGTTTATTGTCGTTTTGTAAATTACGATCTTATCGTAAGATGAATCGATTTTGAGGGATAGTTTCCACAAAACAACAAAAACAATGTATCAATGGCACGAGGAATGCTTGGTTAAATATTTGATCTCATTAATCGAGACAATAAAGGAATGCAAAGCAAAAGTAGAATCTAGTAAAAATTGTTTAAGCACATGTTCTAAATATCACCATTAGATCATTAGAATGGTATATAACACAGGTTATTGAAGTCTGTTTTTATTCCATTTAAATGCCAACAAATGTACCATCATTTTAAAAGAGATACATGTAACGTTGAAATCATTGAAAGAAGATTTCAGACAATTTGTTTGTCTATCTTTGTGTTCGCTTCTTTAAACAAATTAATTCTGTTCTAACCACTCCTTTTATCTTTCCATTAACGATTTAAATAGTTAGATGTTAAATAGTTTATCTTGTAGTGCTTGAATTATTATGTTGTAATTAGAACAGAAATCTAAATGGAAACTCACGTTAATTTGAGAGTTCCAATTCTGTTCCATCAAACTGTGCACCGACAGAACTGCAAGTATTATGTTAAACAAATTATAATAAACTTTTTAAAAATTCTTCTTGGTTGAATAAATATTAAGAATTATTTTGAATGATATGTTAGATTCTTGATTATTTTAAACCATTTTTATCTATTCGTTTGGTATGGATTTACACCGAGTTCAATTTTATTATAGTTAAGTTTATACCTTTTTTTTTATAACATAAACTTTTGTAACACCTGTGATCCGAAATTGTTTACCGTGGTTTATGTACAGTTGTATGATATTTAAGTAAATTTCAAAACAGTACCTAATACCATGAACCTAAATTTCTTCCTAAAAAATTGAATATTGCATTTTTAGAGGTGTTTAAACGAAAGAGCATAATTTTTTGTCATTTTTGTATAACGTTTTTTGCAATAAAAAGATACTTTAAACATTGATATTACTCCGAATATAGGTTCTTATAGAAGAAAAATATGTCTTTATGGCCTCCAGAATGTACGCAAAAAAGCTACCTTTGATGATGACCTCCGATAAGTGGCAGCTGATATCTTGCTTATTTTCCCAGGAAATCAAAACTTCCAAAAAATTATAATATTTACTTGGGTACATGTATACAATGTTCTCAAAGTTTCATTTAATTATATACATTCTTATCTTGCTAAAAGAATTCATGCAAATCACTAAAAAAACGTAGCCCTAAACCTATTTGCTCCCTTAAGTTGTGTTATCTTTATCTTTTCGTTGTGGACTGTATGAATATTAATAATCCGATTAAAGAGAAGACTCGACCTAAGTTGAGGCCCAAGATCCAAGGAGAAGGAATCGAATGAACCACCGCGCCGCCACAGCAAAAAAGGAACCAGAACGGATGTGAAGAAGAACGCCGTGCCGCCCGGTCGGAATATTACGTATCACCGCATATCTTTATTACGCGAGTGCATTAGTCGCTACCCAACTAAGGCGTTAGTTTATGAGCTCTGCACACCTGCTGCAGCGGGATACGTCGAGCGGAGGATGAAGAAAAGCAACGGTATCGGAGCGGAAGGTGTTCATAATCGTGACGTCGCGAATGCTCATATTGCCATACGAGGGAAAGGAAACTTGAATGGGAGCTAATTCCTGAAGCTGCTGTCTTCTGTTATGGTCCACGTGTTCTTTACGGGGAAGAACGGCATAGCGGAGTATTTTCTCGGGAGCCAGCACCAGTCGCAAGTTGCAGGTTAGAGGCACAACTAGTTGAATTCGCGGTTTAATGAATGGAGACGGGACTGCCTAAGGAATCGAAACCAAAAGGTTCAGCTTCTCTTGCCTGTTTTGTCCAAACTTGTTTTTACAATTAACTACGATTTACCTTTATAGCGATACTCAAAATAATTCAGTATTAGATTTTGTAGTTCGATGAATGGAAGTAAGAGTGACTGAATAATCAAAGCCAAACGGTCCAACTTCTATTTCGTGTTTCCCTTAAACCTGTTTTTACAATCTTCTAATGTTTATCTTTGTAGCAGGGTCCAAAATAATCTAGTATTTGTAGAATTTGCAGTTCAATGAATGAAGATGGAAATGATCAAAGAATCGAAACCAAATAGTTCAGCTTTTCTTCCCTGTTTTCTCCGAACCTGTTTTTACATTTTAATAAGACTTGTCTTTGCTGCAGTAGTTTAACGACACGTTAGTTGAATTGTGTGGCAATAATGCTGAATTTACTGCAATAGATCTTTGAGACGGATGAGGGTTATGATCCATTTTGAGTATTTTTTATTAAGTCATACCCTAGTATATCGTATCTTCTTTACTTATGAAGTTTCTGATGTTATCTCGTGTTGTATTGTTTCTTATAAAAAAGTATGACGACAATATTGGCGAAACTCATTTATAGTATTTCATGAATTTATAAACAAGTACAATGCAGATTGCTATTAGAAGCGTTCGTGAAATATCCGGAGAAGATATTTTTTTTTTCTTATATATTTAACGTCGAATCAACCATTAGTTATTAGCGACTGTCTTTTATGTGGATATACTTATAGGTAACATTAAATGACACATTCTCTGTTATTCAGTAATGTTAAACACAATTTGGTAAAGGTGGGGGAAAATTGTGCGAATGTTAATCCAGAAATGTTTCCTTCTCGAGATACAGTCGCAAGTTTGTAAAAATGTTTCGTATAGGAATCGAGAAACTACATTTCAGGACAACGCAGGTTTTAAATATTTAGACACTAATAATACAATTAACATAAACAAAAGTTATGAAATTAACTGCGTAGATAGTTTCTGATTCACTTTGTACTTACTACGATCGTAAGCAATGTGTATATTGTTAACTTGTAACAGAATAAAGTGATAGTTTTTGCCACTTTAAATTTGACAGGCATTCTTGCCAAACTTCGACGTGAACAAAAAGTGGTTATAACTCGGAAAGGAAGCGTTGCAGGACTCGCGTTTATATGAGGCTTGTACATTTCTTATTTCAATATGCACTAAAACAGTGTTTCTCAAACCTTATCTCACCATGAACGGTTTTGATGGAATTAAATTTTTAGTGAACTATCTAAAGTAGAATTGAATTTTTATCTTCTTCATATTAATTTAAGATATTCCGCTTTCTTCGAAACTACATTTCCGATCTTTTACAAATGTTACATATATTTACTTTATTTAAATGCCTTTAATATGAATTAAAAATTGGGCTGATAGTATTATGTAAAGTATGTTCTTTACTGCAAAAAGTTGCAGCACGAATGTGATAAAAATTGGTACCTTTTCTTTAAACACTTCCAATAGATTCAATTCACAACTCTTTCGACCGCAACTTAGTTCATATTCTTCGAAAATATATCAACAATATAAGAAAAAAGTTTCGTTGATTTCAAACAGCAATTGTGAACAAAAACTTGCTATAGGAAAAAGCTGATATCTCAAAGATTTTTGTATGAAATGAATTGAAAAAATTACGAAATTTGCTGTAGAACATACCTGAACTATCGTCACAGTTGAACGAAATTAAGTAAATTTTTCTTTATAAAACAAATCTCCAAAAACACGTAATATTTGTTCTCCTAATATGGTTTCGCCTCTTAAATCTATCAACTTAATTTTAACTTGACAAAGGCGTTACATTCAAAGATTGCAGCGGATCTTGCTTGTTGCAACATACTACTCATAAAGCATTGGTACAATAGATGGAGTCAACGCCTCCTCTGTTTCATTCTCTAGTGGACAATTTCCAGTACCGTGTGAATTACGAGCCGCAAGATAATCCACGAATGTCGTGGCGTGCAGCTTCCGATCAAGACAATACGTAGCGTAATGGAAATGAAAAGGCAGATACGAAAGAGAAAGTACGAGGTGGGAATTGTCGGTTGCAGCGAGTAAGAAGAGGACTCAAGGGTATATCGAATGGTAAATATAAATTAAACGCTTATGAGTCGGTCGTCACCATTCACTTCGGTGATCTTAAATAATTCCCAAACGAACTGAACGGCTACGGGTGTTTAGGCGGCAAGAAAGCAACTCCATTTTAAAACAGCCTCTGACCCCAATCTTAGCGTAGTGGGGAACATATTTTAGAGAATTTGACGTATTCGAATTTGTTGAGACAAACGTGTTTGCTATTTTTTAGAACAAGCGTAACTGTTTAAATCTGAACAAAATTGCATGCAATTTAATTAATTTATGCTACACAGATTTGGACAAATTTTAAATGAAATAGAAATAAAAAATAATTATTTGAAATAATTTATTTCGAATCGTCATTTTTAACGTAGTTATTTAAAAATAAAAATAATATTAATTCATTTGAAATAATAGATATTCCAAGTAATGAATACGAATTATTTGGTAATGTTTTTATTTTAAATTTAACGAAAGAAATAATCCCCAAAATAATAATATTATTATCATTATTTAAGATATTTTTGTCTAAGTTTATCTAATATTGTCAGAAAATGTGTTATACTTTAAAAAAATCTCTAATAATCGAGTAATTATTTAACATAGACAAACCGGTCTTTTTTATTTTGCAAAAATGTCAATACATTTACTTCTTCTTTAAAATATGAAAACGTCGTGTACTCGATATTTCAGCTGATTTCAAGTAATTATAAAACGAAATAATATGTTCTTTGTATTTAAAAATATCTCAAATTAACTGAGTTGCGGCGTTGTCATTTTTTTACATTAGTATTCTGCGATGACAATTCTACCTCAAATAGGGTTATCCAAAATTCAAAACACAAGTATTCTTTAATAACATATTAATTTATCCAAGTGCTATCCAGAAGTTTTATTTCTTTTAACTTATTTTTTGTATGCCACTCAACAGCACTTGGACAATTTAATACATTTATTAAAAGATGCTTGCTGTTTTAATTTCGGTTAATCCAGGTATGAGATAGAGTGGTCATCGAGGAATGCTCATGCAAAATACGTTTTCGCATTTTTGTTAATTTAAGATATTTTTAAATACTAAAACAACGACACATGCACTAAGAAATATCCTTTCGAATACCCCTAAAATTTATAACCAGAAAATGTTCCCTTTGTCCAAAAAAATTCTGAAATACGCACCCCTTTTGCACAATCCTAGGTAGGTTTCCCCATTAAGTGACAGTTATCATATGAAACGTAAAACGTGCAATATGAAAAATATGCATCTGCATTAAAATCCGCAGTCCAGTGATCAGTCACCGACTCCGTTTCTGCGAGCGTCGTTCGAGCTCTCGGACTGCCTAGCCAGGTTGCACGCGATCGCTTTTCATAGGCGTGCAACCGAAATAAAAAAAATCTCGAGGGCACGTGCAGCTGGGCGTGTGTGGGAGTCGGGGTTTCGGGTCGGAAAGAGAGCAGAAAGTAGAGAGCCCGTGCCCGAGGCACAGGTGAAACGCTTTATGAGGCCTGGCCCCAGCTGAAAGGCTAATGAAAATATAAGTTGCGCGCGATAGATCTGAAATAAAGGGGGAGCGGCGCAGCTTTGAGGCAGCGCGGGATCTCCGCGAGTCTTGAATTAAGTATAACTAATATCAGAGGCAACAGCATTCAGTCCAAGTTTTTGGCATTCATTAAAAGGGACTAGGTAGATAGGGTAGGGGAGACGTAGCTATGAACGTTAGGGAGTGGTTTGCCGAGCTGAAAGAACCGCTGAATGAGGGATGTTATCGGGGACTGCGAAACTGGTGCTCTGCTGCAGCCCGGCACGGTTATCTTCGCGAATTAATCGATTTTTAGGGAGTTGTTTTTTCAGCGGCTTTCTGGAGAGGATTCGGCTGATTAGAGGTAAATGGAACGGCGGATTGTTTGGCAGAGTTTGGATAAACACGATGGCGATACTGGTTACGAATAACTTATTTCCGATATCGAACCGGATACAGGGCTCCTTTCTGCTTAAGGGGTCCATCTGTGTAACGTTTAATATTCAAGGCAATTTTCAAGAATTTTTCGTAGGAAAAGTACTAGTGCAATTATGATAATTTTTTTTTATGTGGTAGATCAACGCTTTAACATTAATTTTTGATTTTATCACAATGTTTCGATATGTGGATATTCATAAACAGCGCTTTAACGAGACCACTTAAAAGTAGAAGAGTCATTCGGCGAGCAGGAATGATCGTACTCGATCATCTGAAACAAAAAAGTAAAATATCACCTTCTTTATAATTACATTTTGAAGCTACTGGCGATAAGATATTGACAAAATGTTGAAAATTGTTAATAGGCTGGCGTATAAACTAAAAGATGATATTTTAAGGTATCTTTTCCCCTATCTAATGGCTAATAGACGTTGCCATTACCACGACGCTGCTCGCCATTTCCAAAAACGTAGTTTCGAGAAAAACCCGTTTAAAGTTTCGTACCGAAGTAGTACGACGCTAAGCCGGGCACATTTGGGGTTCGAAAAATAATGAACTAAGCAGAATTTTATAAAATGCTTTTGTGACAATCATTGTAATATCTTCTAGATGATAAATATGTAGAAAAAAATCTTTTGATTATTTGAAAATCTTACACAGGTGGACCCTCTTAAACCTTTTTCTGGCTTAAAGGATGGGAAGATCGTAGACAATTAAAATGAAATGAACAATGCCGAGTGCACTGCTGACAAATAACTACATTACGTTTCGCATCATGTACATGTCGGTACAAGGGAGAAACTACCCCTTTTGTCCGAGCCGTGCCGTTTACTTATGCGCTTATAACTCGAAAATGATAAGAGATATCGAAAAAATGTTTGAATAAACATTGCACTGTTTTTAGAGGCTTATAAACCAGTATCCAAAAATTACCCCACCGTCTCCTCGAAATTTTTAAAAGTTGTGATGTCTTTCTAGATCAACAAAAGCGTTTTTTTTTATTATATGTATTAGTTTATAATTATCATAATGGGAAATGATGTAATATTGTAAAATTGTCGCTCTAGTAGTCGATATTGTGACAGAAAAAGTAACGTTTGTGATGAAATTCGTTAGTTTGAAAGAGGAAAAACTTATACTGTTTTTTGTGTGCAATGTAACCAGGTATATTGATCTTTCGTATTTGTACAATTTTTTGAGAAATGAAGATGACCGTCAGTTCTTTAAATGGAATGGTATATTATTCATGCAAAAATATGGTGGAGTATCGAATTTCTAAATAAAAAATATTGACCTTTATTAGGCGTAAACCTCATAAGTAACGAGTAATTTCACTTTATTACTTGAAAATTTTCTTAACGTAATATCAAGATGGAGATTCAACCTTGTCACAGATTTCCGCAGGAAGGCAATGTGTACAGGCATGGAGCTCCTGATGAAGTACTAGGTGACAGAGATGATGTTTTTCTTTACGAAAAATTCGTAGCACAGTTGTTTGAATCTCCATCTTCATATTACGTTAAGAACATTTTTAAGTAATAAGGTGAAATTACTCGTTACTTATGAGGTTTAGGAATATGTGGACACTTTCTGAATAGAAATAAATATCTAATAACAGTTGTGAATCTATTAATAATATTAATTTAATATCAATTATATCATTTATGTTTCGATATGTTTATGTTGCATTAGTAAATATATTTTATTAATCGTTTTTTTTTTAAATATCTCATTGTTATCACATGTTAAAATTTCTTTTACCAAATTTGGATTCTATTAATTTCTTCATTGTATCCCAAGTAATATTACCTTATTCATTTTGTAATATAGTTCCACTATAAAATTGAATATGGCACTCAAAACATTTAATATTATTAAATGTTGTTAAATACACAACCAATATAGAATTTAGAAAGGAAAGTTGTATAGTAATAATTGACGGTGTATATTAATTATTCATTGAAGGTAGTAAGTATCCACATATTTATGAACGAGGGTGTACGTTGTATTTCTTGTCGATACACTTGTTTACGTAGACGCACGATGCACGTAGTGTACGTGCACTTTCTCGAAGTATGCACATACCCATCCGGCTCACGTCTCCCACGCGCCATAAACTAATACCAAAGTTAAATGAATTCGAAATGATCGATAAACTTTATCATTGATCAATTAAACTTTGTACCGTGTGAGTGACAGGCCCTGAGACAGACGAGAGAGGGTGGATACGGATGGGGCGGTTTATTTAATGAACGCTAAATGCGGTGCCAGAGATGTCGACGACAAGGGCGACAAGGGGTGTATTTCACTTCTCCGCTTTTTTCCTTCTCTGCTTCATCCGCCAAGTTTAAATTGCCGTCGATCGAATGATTTTCCCGCGCTTTTTGTATCGTCTAAAAAGCTGCGGTATTTGAGAAACGGATAAGAATACAACGACTTTCTTCCTCTTTTCAGCAAATGTGAAATTTCGACTCGAAGACTTGTACAATATCGAACGTCACGTGGTCTGACAGGTTATATATAATTATAATTATGTTATAATGTACCATTTTTCGAGCTGAAACCGTCTTCTGTAGGAAATGAAATAAAAAGTATAATATTAATGCAAAATATATGAAAAAGAATTAAGTATATATCATTAAATTAAGTTGGAATAAATTTAAAAAGCATAAAATAATAAATAAATAATAAATAATCATATTCGGTTTAAAAGGAATAAATAATAATAATGAAATATGAACCAGTGTTACGTAGAAAGACTATATGTAGACAACCCATGTTTAAAAAAAGCGACATGGAGCATTTGTATAAGAAAATAAAGTGCATGAACATACTTCGTGTGCAATGGTGCAATTTGAAAAAGTGAACAAGAAAGCCTAACGTTGTAACTTAAAAGATAGAAACTTTCAATGCATATCTACGACTGTTTCAAACGTTATCTCATATTAGAGTAATATATATATATAATAAAGTATTATAGAACAGTATAAAATTTTGATTTTTGGCATAAATATGTTGTTCAATGTCAAAAGATATCAGCTAAAGCACCATAATAATTACAATAAATTATATACTTCTTAAAGTACATTATTTAATACGTCTAGAAATATGTACAGGGATCATTTCTGGATCGCATATCTGCCTTTCAAGCTGTCATGGCTCGATCTCAAGTTTACGGCAACTTGAGAAACAACACTTTATTCTTGGCGTGTGTCGGTTTGCGTGAGTGTCGAGGGTATTTCGTGCTCGATACGATACGAAATCGCTTAATACCTGCTAATAATTTCTGGCAGCATTTTCTCTTCTAATTACACGAGAACGCGTGCTCAAACCAGTGATTATCGAATACTACATAAACGCAACGTGACATTGGATTGATAAGGATTACGGCGAAAATTGAGCCAGTACTTCTTCTCGAGTCCCTTTTCCGTTATTATTTGCTCACACTGTGCAAAATATTCTGAAATTGACACAATGGGTCGATAAACTTTCTGGGCTCTTTGGCAAGATATCTCTTGTATTTTATTGAATTAAAATTAAATATCAATTAGATATAATGTGAATCGAAATATTAAATCACTTTAACGATACAGATGTACATTTTATTTTCGAATTTATACTTTTCTTTTAAATAAAATTTTGCATACATGCAAAATTATTATGTAATTAATAAATCCAATTAAAAAGTTGAGGTATTACTTTTCATACTCTTCTCATTGCATACAGTTGTCAGATTATACGGTTGGCTTTGACCAATCATTACTCTTTCAACGTTTTATTCTTCATGGTGTACTAAATAATCTTGTAGCGAATGCAACGTTTACATATTTCAATGTAGAGAATAATATCTCTCATGTTAATAACTGTTTGTTACGTTATGGCTTTACGGTTAAATTTCACCATTATTAACAAAGAACATTGACTTAAAACAGCTGATCTCTGACATTGATCAAAAGATGTCTTTTAGCTTTACATTGAAATTTGAGGCTGCATTCCAAACTCCATGACAATTTAACACTAAAATATTTTCAGTACATGCTGTGTCCATTTATAGAGTTCAGGGCAGTAGGTGTGGCCTCTAATTGCACCTGTTACTGGCCTTGGCAAATGAGGGCCACTAATTCACTAGGACTCCTACTCTGTGCCTACTTTTACTATACCGTAGGTAAGCTCATGAATGAGTGATACGTGGAACTTACTATGGAGACAGGAAAAAGTATAGTGTACAGGTGGTTCTCAGAAGATAGTTCTGCACGAAAAAATAAATGTAAATTGTAGAATAAAATATAAAGGTTAAAAGAAGTAAGACCGTGTAGTGTTTTTAGTGTGTTTATACTGAATATTGTAATGATTTTAAGAGAAACAAATTTAAGTATAATGAAACAGTGACAGTACCTTAAACAATGTCGCTTATCTTATGAATTTATTTTTAAAAATTTGTGACTTTATTAGTTCAGAAGAAATTCTATTCATTTCCATTCTATGCTTAAGATTTCTTTCTGTTATTGTTGTACATGGAAATAAAATCCAGTACAACACATAAAAATGTTTAATATTGTCATTATTATTTACAGCATCATGATATATGAATATAAATTAAAAAGATACTAATTTTGCTTTCCTAAATATTTCATGGTTAATACGCAATTGATCACACCGAATTGTTCAATAATTCATAGAATAGGTGTTATAGCTTTACAAAATTTATATAAGATGTAAATAGTACGGTAAATGAATATACAAACATTACATGTAATGGCAACACTACAAAAATATAGTAACCGTACTGTAAATGTGTTACGGTAACGGTATGGAGCAAATATTGCTTTTTAACGCTTTTGTAGAATGGTTTACCTATCGTGAGAAATGTTTACACGTGTAGATTGAAAATTCTGTTATAAAGTAGAAAAAGAACAATAAAACAATGCAGTTGAAATACGTTCACTTAATTGACCGAGACAACGAAAGCAGGGTAAAATGTTAGTTTACACATTCATCAGACGTTTACAATTAACACGAGGGACGCGTAAATCATCTAGTTGACATAGACGTTAAAACCGATGCTAGTAAATGTCTTCGAAATGCTAATGTCACTTTATTAAAAGGATTCTTACACTTTCTATTACGGGTATTCAAGTTCAGCTGCGTTTCTAAGAGCTCATAAATATTAAACAGCAAATTGTAATCGTATCCGGCGTACGTTCCTTTAAACTTTACACCGAACACCAGGACAACAGTTTTATCGTTATTTCCTGCATTTATCATGATACCGCTTAGCACTAACGGCTTAATTTTTACCTCATAAATTTACCTCTCGTGGCATTAGTAGTTTATCTTTGTATTAACTTCCGCAGTTACTGTAAACTTCCTATACACATAATATAGAATAACATTTGTATTATTCTCGACGGCATGAATTAGTACTTATACTATTATCTTCAAAATGCCGTGAAATGTTTTAATCTAACTGCAACTTAAATTAGAGAAAGAACTTAAATAAATAATGAAGTAATCGTTTCGTTATCTAATCGTTCTGGAACTAAGAATAAACGAACCACGAATATTTATTTAATTTAACGTAAATGCATCATTTGAATATTTTGTCTTCCTTTCTTGGTTGTCACCTTTTTATTATTATTTTACTTACTCTTATTTTAATTTAGAAATGAGATTCAAAATGTGTATTATTTTAGGTTATTGTGAATATTTTATTTTTGAACCCGTTGAAAGCATAGCTCATATTCAGTTTAAGCTCAAATATTACTTAGTACAGAATGTTTAGACTTAAATTATCACGGCAAAAATGAAATATGACGACCAATTGTATCATTTTCAATTTTTTACTTGCATTCTAGTTCCATCCATAGCCATATTAATTCTGAATAGGAGACTATCCACACTTTTTGGTTTAGATTTTGTTTAAGATTTTATATTGTCAACGGAGCAGGACATCAATTTCTAATATGTCATGTATACGTCATAATATGTTATACCTAATGTATTATTATATTAAAAACTAATTTTTGGAAAAAGAATACAACTGATATCAAGAAACATTAAAACTGGACTAAATAGTATGAAATAATTTCTAGGTAATTCATATGAATACTCACCAGGTCTAGATATAATTGTTCAAACGTATGAGAAAATGCAGTGAAAAGTATAAAATAATATCTATTTAAACGGCATTATTACTCACCAGCTTTTGATGATTTGTTTAAATTATTAAATACAACATATTAAATACAATGCAACCCTTTTCATAGTTTTAATCTTTTCGGGAATGGCGCGATTTAAAGGAAAAGAAATGAATAGTATTTAGATAAAATTTTAGATAAAATAAAAAAGTTTTACGATATTCCATACAGAATTTAATTTTGAATAAATATTTAAAGTTTCAAATCGATTGGTGAAGATTTGTTTGATTTACGAGTCCGCCAAGTTTGAAAAATACGGTTTCGAGATAAACGCGTTTAAAGCTTTTGGTAGTCAAAAAATATAGATAACTCGTATATACATTTAATCTTAAAGGGGGTTTCTGCTTTGTTGGATCAGAAAATAAGTAATATTTACGATTTCTTTTTCCTAAAATATTGGCACAAAGAGGGTTAGTTTATCATTTTTTTGTTATCCTGGGATCATCTACAATACATATGAATTTCTATAATTGAAAAACATAGAAATTTGCTTATACATATGTATATAAGCTTTTAGTTGTAGACCTGGAGAAAAACCAAAATGCATGCAGTTAAGAAAAATGACGATAAGGATCATCCGAAACACAAAATTCAAAAAGATTCTTATCCTATATGAATAATTGTTGAATATATGTATTTGAATAGATTTGAAAATATTGCCTTTATAAGAAAAATTCTTGCATTCAGCTTAAAATTTGACGAAACTATTGTTGTCGTAAAAAAAATAGATGCAATAATGATTCTAATACCGGCCAATGAAAAATATTTTTGGAACATGTTCACCAAATTTGATGCAGGATGTTTTATTATTTCCAGAGATTTCCTCAAAACCTGTAGTTTTGAGAAAACCAGGATCAAAGGTTTATTTTTATTTCATAGAATACTATGTATGATATTTTGTACCTCCTAGTTAATCAGCTGTTCCAGAGCTGTAAAACAAACCTACTTTCTCCATACAAGTCTTAGATGTTTAAATTATCCAGTCTTTAAACATTAGTAGTTTTAGCTTCTTTTGAATCCTTGGAGTGTCGGTGTTCCACCTCCTTCGCGTGGATAGTAACCGTCTTTTATGCATAACACCTCAATTCTAAGTCACCCATAACTTTCATAATTTAATAATAAAGCAGTAATAGCTATAAAAGATGCAATTTCCTTTATTTCCAAAGAATTAAAAATACTTTCGCCGATCCTATACATATCGTTCTTTTTGTCGCCAAAAATCTTACAATTTATTTCAATTGTTATCCTACGTCTTCCAAACTACTCAACATTAACAAAAATTCATTGCTAAGTCATTGGTCAACTGCGAATTCATTGACTTGCGGGCGACAAAGCGATCTCTACCTGCGACCTGGCTCTGCCTTCTTTAACTTCATTAATTTTCCGAAATATCAACTGAAATTTAAAGGTACATACTTTCATAAAACTAAAACAAAACTTTTTTTAGTTTATCGAACAAAGCAGTAAGATCTCTTGAATTGAAACCTTTATAAGTCTAGCGTAGCACAAATTTCGCACGTTTGCAATATGATAATCAAAGCGTCTCAAAACCAAAACGATCCCCATTTATCTATCAATTCAAAGCAGTCGTGCTTAATAGAGACGTAGCCTAGAATTAGGGTCGATTATCCAGGGTGTACAAACTGTTGGTTGCGTGCGGCTGAACGATATTCCGTGCCTTATCCAAACTTGCGGTGAAACCACACTTAACACGTACACATATGCATGTACGTATCTCTGACCCCCTCTCTTGAACCCTCTCATCGTGATAGTCACGGAAGTAATAACGAGCTCAAAGAGCTGTCTTGAAATATCAACCCGGTACGATTCTTCTTTTACAGAGATTTCGTGATTTACGCTGGAGCAACTTGAAAAAAGTGCAAGTTACATATCTCTAACGCGAAGTTGAAGAGGTTAATGTGAATTTGCAGGAATTTATATTGACTTTTGCTGAAATTTTACGAGGTGATAAATTATGATTACTTAAGTACAATTAATTTCAACATCACCGTAACGAACTAACAACATTTATGTCTATAAGTAATCTACTTGTCTTTGTAGTATAATTAAGATTGTTCTAATATCGATTCTTTTCCAGTTTTTAATTTTTAGTCTGTTTAACATTGTATACACTACAAGAGATCATTGTTTATCATTGAATAAATTCGTACGACAAATATGAAAAAGGCTAGAACATGTTATAAGTATCCCAATTCACCTCGGCTGTGTTTCAACTGTTTTAGGCTGTGTTTCAACTGTTTTAGTAAATGTAATGCTAAGTATTATAAAGTTATCTATTATTTTAAATAGAACTTTGTATGTTACATACAATAGTATCTGGTATCAAGTATATAAAGTATTTTGAATACTTTATTTTTATTTGATATATACGTATGCATATACGTATGAGGATTTTAGTGTAAATATTTAAAAGTTATTTCTAAATACCTATATATTTATGAATATTAATTATAAATGTATTATATATTAATTAGTAAAATCAGACACATGTATTATGTAATTTAAGCAATTGTTATTATATTAAATACGTAAGATTTAATATTTTCAAAAGTATAAATTCGAGGTAGGAATATTTACAGATATATGAACCCAGAAAGTTTGATATATAAATATAAATTAATGAAACACACTAGATAATACATAATATAGATTGATGTAAACCTTACATATTTGGAAATATCAGTACAATTTTCGAAGAAACGAACGGACAAAAGTGAAGCTGTTAAACCATGAAAAATGAACATTTTCAAACGTAGTATTAAATTCTGAATAAACCGGCAAGAAATGCTATGTTCTCACAATACTCATGTTTTCAAGAATATCAATTCGAATTTGATGAAAACGATTAGAGTGTTAAAAATATTGTGCACTGACTTGGAATAGGACTCGTAAACTCGGTAAATAGAAACATCAACCTGGTGGAGAACCGACATCTTTAAAACTTAAAACTTAAATTCCATGCTAAAAATACATAGCTTATAAATTGAAAACACAGCAATAAAAATGTGAACATAGCATATTGTACTTAAAGCAAATATTTCAGCCAAAACAATCCCCATCACGTGAGAAGCCCACGCTCTCAAAAATAAAAACGTGAAGAACTAAAATACATTTAGAAGCCACGAATAGAAACTGAGCAAGAATTCGCATTCAAAAAAATAGATTCATAGATTGATAAAGAAAGGAAATATTTTTTAAAACAACATTGCTAGTATTATCAAAATTCATTCCAGTTTATGCAAGAGTAATGTTTGTCATAATGTTTATGGTCGTAGTTTATTAACACTGCTTTTGAACATCACTTATAAACATTGTTGTGGGCAAGAAATGTAACAAACGAGAATGACATTTTCATTTTTATTGCATTGATTTAGTTTTCCAATTTTACGTGCGCGATCGGCGCCGGCGGCTCGGCCGTCGAGCCTAGAACGGTAGTAGGGATAAAGCAGGCGTTGCTTCAGGAATCGGCCCGAAATGTGAAACAAATTACGAGCACTGGTCTATAGAAATCTAAATTAACATTATCAAATACAGTAATACGTATTTATTATTTTATTAATAGATTGATATTTTGTATATTTTTCAAAGCTATGATTTCGATTTATACAATATTCTGATAAACCCAATTTCAGTGTAAATCGAAAGATCGGTAAATTTTCACTGTTTAATTAGGTATTTTGAGAAAAGAACGATAATCCAAAGCGTAAATATTTCTAGATAAAGTGATACGATTTTTATAGTGTTTAAAAATTACTGGAGGATTAAACATACATTAATAGCCATCTTGTCTTTTTCGTTTCATATCGAATACGAAATCACGCACTCCATTGAGTATTTCGTGTCATCATATTTTAAATAATAAAAATAATCCCAAAATAGTATATATACATATATCCATGAAATTACATTACGCGAGCTATGTATCCACTGTTTTTTATTCCGATTCGACTTCTCTTTTATAGAACAAGAGATTTATAAATAACCGTCAATTACCGGTCGAAAATTCCAGACTGTCCCCTTAAGCATAAACGAACAAGATCGCAGCGCGGAACACATAAGTGCGGAATAAGCGCGGCTGCGAACTCCATAAACATACATATTTATGATTAACACGGCCGTGTTTTGATTAGCTCGCTAACTTGCTCGGAAGCTAAAAGGACCACGCTGATAGAAAAAGGAAACCGCAAGTTTCCCCTTTAATTGTCAAACGAGTCCCGAAATAAATACGTCCCCGGTGCTTGTATCTCTTCCGCGATATTATTGCCAGCCGTTCGAACGCGCCGGTGCAATTATATGCAGTTTAGTTTACGTGTAATCGCTCGATCTGCTCCACGACGAGCCACCATAACCGGAACGGGACGGAAGCATTGCGAAAATAGGGATCGCGCCGCGCGTATTTTGTGCGCAGAACGCAGAATGCTGTGGAAACAGCAACGAATTATGCGAATATGTGAAAACGAATAGTACTGTGCTGGAAAACGTTTTCGATTCGCTGATGTCATTCGAAATTATCATACCATGTCATCCGAGATATAACAAGATTTAATTAGATTTAATTGAAATAAACTTGGAATTCTCTTTTACTCCACGTGTGCTCAGAATGCAAAGTGTAGACACACACATACATTAGAATAATTCTTAAAAAAGTGACTTTTGAATATTTATGCTCCTAGGGTCTTAAATGCTTCGATATAACTAAAAATAAATTCCCTAAAAATTTCAGCTCTCGATCTCAAGTTTTAGTATGTTTGCGCAAAGCTCGAATTCTTCCATTTAAAATATATAAAAAAAAAAGAATACATTTTGCATTCTAATTTTTCTATTTTGAGAACGAAATAACTGAAATATTATGAGATGGTATATTCTTATAGGGAATCGAATGCTCTCCAAAAAGAACTCTATACAAATCTCGTTAGTCTAATCAGTATAAAGTTAAAAGTTGGTAAAGTTGAAATTATAAGAATTTAGAAATCACATTACAAATTCAGAAAAACAGACAAGTGCGCAGTATGCAAAACAGAATTTATACCGTTTCAGAGACGCTATATAAAATAGCATATAAATTAACAATACGACGAAACTTTACAATTACCGTGCGTGGGCATATTTAATTGCCTATTGTCCAGCATTCGAAAGACTGAACAAACGTTACAAAAAAGTAAATGGATGGTTTTACTAGAAGGTTGACGGTAAATATTTTAAAAATTTGAAAATGTTGGGAGTGTGAAACTTCTGAGAATAGATTTACGTTTCTATAGTTAGAAGAAAACTATCAGAGACTATTTCAATTAGTAATGGATTTCAATAAAATTAACATAAGCGTGTAAGAGGTACTGAAGATAGAATTTGTATGCAGTTAAATGAATAAAAGGTGGTGAATGTAACATGTCTTGTAGAAAAAATTCTAGAAACCGGCAGTTGACCGCGTACCATTGGAGAATAAAGATTTCTTGGAGAGTTTTATTTTTCAATTTCCTTAAATCGTCCTGGCCTTCCGAAATATCCTGACTACACTTATTAACTTACCATTAGACTCTTCCGCGTTGCTTCTTCTAATTAAGATAGATGTTGATAAAATTAGTTTCAAAAGTAAATTCATTCGATTTGTGGATTTAAAAAGATATTATTGATTCGAAAATCTCGGTTTGTTAGAACGCATCTAATCGGTTGATCAGCGCTGAGCCTCGACTCGTTCGGTCAACACAACCGTTGAAATGAAGAGGAAAGGGCGGCCCAAGAAACGGAACGGATCGTGCAAAGTCTCGCAAAAATAAGGAACATGCTATGTCTTCTGCAGAAAACGAAGAAGAAATCTGTAATCGTAAAACAGGAATGATTTTGTAAGGAAAGGCGAAACAAATGCATAGCTTCGTGAAAAAGGTTGCTGCAAGGTTAGCCAAGCAAGATCGACCGTATCCAAGAAGATATCATTTATACTTCTGTACTAATAGTATAAAAAGGTAAAATTTGTGTGTATGTAGGGGTGATATCCGGAACTACTGAACCAATTCTAAAAAGTAATAGAAAGCTACGATATCTCTGAATAACATAGACTATATTTTATATTGACAAAAATAAGGTTTCAGTTCGAAATCTTAATATTTGTAAATAAAGTCGTGGCAACGCGATACTCGAAAATATCAATTGAAATATCTGAGTTATGGAAGTACACGAAGTTACGGTTCACGAAGAAACACGAGTTTGAACATTGAACCATAGAGATATTGTAAGTAGAGCAGGGAAGGCGTAGACCTGCCCTTAAATGGAAATGTCTCACCGTTAAAAAGAGAAAAAGAACCACGGTACCCTGTTTATCTCTGTGCTTTTGTTAATGTGGATGTAAAATAGGGATGTAATTATTAAAAGTATAAAAGGTACCCATTTACCACTAACATAAAAGTTATATAAAAATGCGCTGTTGGACAGAACAGGTAGGGTATCGCTGTTTTCTTTCTCTTTTTAGCTGTAGTATGGCCGGAGATCTGACTCCCCTACTCTATCTATAATATAATACTCTATAATACTGAGCATTAAGAACCATCATTGGAAGTTACCGCAACAACTAAATTTCGTATTTTTTTTATGAAGTTTTAAAAATTTAACAATTGTACGAATATTTGATGCTTCTATATATCTATTGATTTAGTGTTTCTTCTTGGTAATTTCGCCACTTATATAAACAACAAATTTTTTTGCATTGTATCTATTCTAGATATTTCCAAGAATATGTAGAATATCATTGTTTATAAAAAAGAAATTACAGAATTTCCATTTCACGTAGTTCATTTTAACCACTTTACATGTTTCACCCCTAACAGTCGTCGCTAATAACCACATTAAAGCTGTTGATGCGACGGTAAATCTACACAAAATAAAACCATCGAGAAAATAGTCATCCAACAATATTACTCAATCTTATTTTGTTGGCCAATTCAATCCAGATGTGCACTATTACCTTAACCCTTTGCTGTAGCATTTAGCTCGTCGAAATCCGACCCTGAGCGGCAGGTGACATCGTCAGAGTGATGCTCTAGATTGGCGATTTCCAAATTGTGAGCCGGGATATATTGTAAATATTAAATCTTCATATGAGCCATTTATTATAAAAATAAAGCAAGTCCACGTTATGAAAAAATGGAGTTAATGATAGATAAACTTTTATTTTAGTATTATCTTCATTTTTTTTTATGGTTGAACAGCATTCTGGTTTCCTTTTTCATTTTTAAATGTAATCAAACGGAAGCGAGCGAGTATGGATACATTTTGCATTTGATTACATTAGTCGCTCAGCTAGGGGACAGACTTTGTGTTTGATTACACTATGAGTCGTTTGATTACATTGGTCGCGGAGTTAATAATAAATTAGTTTTGCTTTTCCTGTATTCTAGTGAATCGGTTTTCAACCACTGTCGTCCAATCTATGACCTGTAAGTTTTTTATTCAATTTAGAGATCCGTACCACGTACCTTTGAATTGCGGCAAGTTTGGTATTTCCCATATACATATGTAAATTTTTCGTTTGGTCTGAATTCGTTTTCTGGAAAACAAGAATCACTGTTTTTCCGCTGGGAATTCAAGGCCTGTCTTATTGAACCAATTTTGAAGACTGTTTATGCTTGATTGTATTAATTATTTAGTTGTGTTTACGTTCTTCCCGCTGCATGTTATCATAAAATCATCTGCAAATAGGTGTGCTTTGACCGGTGTCTGTATGGCTTTGGTGATGTCATTGATCCCTATTCAAAATAGTATCACGCTTAATACCGATCCTTGGGGTACTCCATTCTCGATTTCAGTTATGGGATTTTCAATATCAAAGCATGTTGCTATAAGATGTGAATTTTTAACGAAGGCATCACATATGCTAGTTTTCAAATTGACCAGGATGTCAGAGGTCGAACGATATTGGCGAAAACTGTATTCGTTTGGTGTCAGTATGTTGTTGAATTCTAAGAACCATCTAAGTCTTCTATTGATTACTTTTTCCAGTAGTTTACACATTGTATTTGTTAAGAGTATCGGTCGATAATTCTTTGGTTTATGATTATTCTTGTAGGGTTTTAATATCGGGATGTCTATGACATTTCTCCATTATAACGGTTTCTTCATTGTAGCGTTTTGAGTAGATAGGAACTATTTCAGACTATAAAGTTTTCTTATTCTTATATGTGTTTTAATAATTTTCGTATCTCTAACTTCGTATTATGTAGGCCTATTTCTTATTTATGGTGTTATCTTTGGACTTAAGGACGTAGTTAATCGGTACTTAGATCCAGTGTTGGACATAATCATAATTACGATTACGATTGTAATCAAATGTTTCAGAGTTGTGATTACGATTACGATTACGATTACAATCGTAATCACAAATTTGATTGCAATTACAGTCGTAATTGCAAATTTTTCTGCGATTACGATCCTATTTTCAGGGGTTTTCAGCCATAGAAATTTTGTATCTGAAAATCGACTTCAGTTTCGTGTTCCTCACATCAAAAAACCTAAAAAATCAGGTTTTCGTCAAAATAAAAAATTTAAAAATGTTACCCTATCTGGGCCCTACCCTATTGGCATGAATTATTTTAACTGTAAATTTTTAATTTTCAATTTTGACGAAATCATGGTTTTCTAGGTTTCTTGAGGGCGAGGAACACGAATCTGAAGTCGGTTTTTAGGTACAAAATTTCTATGTCTGAAAACACATGAAAATACGACTGTAATCGCAATCAAATTTCTGATTACGACTGAAAGCGTAACCGTAATCGTAACTCTGAAACATTCGATTACAATCGTAATCGTAATCACAACTCGAAAACATTTGATTACAATCGTAATAGTCGTAATTATGATTACGATTATGCCCAACACTGCTTAAATCTATTTTATCTATATCATCTAAAAATTTAACGATGGTTTAAAATATCTTAACTCAGTCTTAGTCTACACTATTGTTTGTCTCCTGTTTGGTAGAAAGAAATGAATTCACAGGAAATAAGTGATAAGGAGTAGGTATCTATCGAAGCTTAAAACGTGTTTTGTTTGTAAAAAAACGTGCATACACGTAGCAGAATGGAATCCCGTGATAACACGCGACCGGCACGCAATGTGTTAATACGATTTTCCTGATTTATAGACAAAAATCGGTAGAAACCACTACCTGTACAATTTTAAGCGAGAGTCTCTGCATGTACCCGGTATCCAGCCCATCGTACAGTTACAAACGTCTTGATTGATGTTCTTCCTACACCTTGCGGCAACGAGCAGATTATAACTCGAATTGGATCGGACGTAATTGATCGGTGGTGGCGCGGCGCGGCAGTTGCGGTGCTTAAAACATTCGGTGGAATAAAAGACGATTCATCGAGTGTCAAAAACGCGACTCGAAAAGCGAAACTTTAAACCGGGCGCCTATCTTCCCTCCGTTCTAGCAGAATTCTCCGATTTCGAGGGGATGTTAGGCCTGTACACCTGCAACATCCATGCGCCAACGTCTCTCCCCGGTTCCCTGGGTCTTTCTCTCTCTTGTCGATGTCCGTGTAGGTGTTAACGTCGATCGCGCGTGTGAACAGGGCCTCGTATAATATCCGAGACGGCCAGAGTGTCGGTGTCGGCATGTCGCAGGCGTGGGCGTGCGTTTTATATTCATCGCGGAGGTATCATTTTCACGGGAAGTTTTAAAAGAAACGTGCGCTCGCGGTCGCGCGCGCGCGAGCGCGAAGTCGAATAAATAATGCCGCGGTGTTAAACTCTTATCCGAGGTCGCCGGCCGGTGCGCATAAATAAGGCCTGCGTGTAGGTACACCATCCTTCTCGCACTCTCCGCTTCCCGATTCCTCTCGGTCGGGCCTGTCCTGTCTCTGTCGTCGCCGCGGCGTGGCTTTTCGCGCTCTTCTTCGCTTTCGTTATGCTTATGAGGACGCGTTCTTGCGTTTTGCGCGCGGACAAATTGACATTTTGATCGGCCCGCCACGCAGTGGTCCGAAATCGTAAAAACCTGGGCAAAATTCAAAAAATTAAAGTTGTTATATTGTAACGAATACAACGCCATCTTGCTTAGTGACAAGAAGTACATTTCGAGTAAAAATTTCAGAAAGCTATCTTTTATATCTGCTATGGTAAGTCAATTCAAAGTTGCCGCTTGTAGAAGCATACACGTGACGTCTAGCGTCCTGTGAATTTTGGCCTGTGTTTCAGTGAGCGTGATTTTTTGTTGAAGTGATACTCTTTAATTCTGTAAAATGGTGAATCTTCCTGTAGGTATGTAGAATATAGTCTATCTTGCTGATTTTATTTATCGACATTGAGTATATACTAAACATGACGTTAAAGAGTATCCGTGAAAAACGATAAATTTACATATTTTTTTTTTAAATCTGTGTACTTTACAATTTGTCTAGGAAAGACATTTGGTAAATTGTTAAAGCAGCTTGAGATAATTAACACGTAGATGCTTCCACGAAGGTTGCATCTCTAATGCACGCACTCCTTATAGATCACTTGGATGTTTCCTGTGTAGTCTTCTTGGTATATCTTCCGTGTACAGATTTTTAACTACATCGCTGCGATGGTTTGCGAGCCTATTCATGTATTTATTACATAGGTGTTTTATTTCCTCTTCCACTGACTTGATCATGAGATCATTTGGTATCTGTAAATTTACAAATAGAATAATTTTCAATGAAGGCAAAAGTTATGGATCCCGCAATGTTCCGCGTTGTTATTGCGCTCAATCTTTAGCTTAGGATATGTATGTAGTATTGAAATACAGGTAGCCCTCCTACAACACAGCATCCTATAACACGGTTTTGCTCTAATACGATAAGAAAATTGCAGAAACCTTTGTAAAACGCTATTCTTCATCAGCCGCGGCGATGCTTGCCGTCTTAACCGTTTGAGTACCAGAGACTTTTGGAAAAGCACGGTCGAAAAAAACCCGAACGGCGTGATAGCGCTTGTCTTATTTTGTGTCGAAAAAGAAGCAGCTATGTGATGTACGTGCGTGAGTAAACTTGAGCGCACTACTTACCGTATTTATTACAACTACGTTATTTTATTCTCAGCCACCACTACTACTTTGGAGACGTGCATACGTATGAGCGCTTTAGCGATAGTGACCGCGAACATTGCGCGTGTGTAAACGCTAATCATGCAAATAGGTTAAGAGGGTTTGGAAAATAGTCGATTTCTCTTATGTATCGACAGTTTCCGTTCCTCTTAACGCGTTGACGACCACGGTCACTGGAGATCGGTACTCTGAACTCACTACGTATCTTTACAACGCTAGCAACTCGTAAAGTCTAGTACTTGACAACATTTACATCGAGTTACTATCGCTAAAAGCGCTATAAAATAACAATAACGCGATCAACTCTCGAATACTTTTATCTTTTACACGTTAGTTTAAGCAAATGTAGGAGGCCACCCCTAGGCATGGAAAACTTGGTAATACTTAAACAATTAATTTTGAAGATGATGTGTTTAAAAAAATGAATCTATGTATGGTTTGTGGATCTCAATGATATTACAACTGTATGTAATACAACAATTGTCAATTTACATAGACTTGAATACCCTGAAAACGAAACTTTAGTCTCATAAAAATTTTCTTGAGTATTAGCTTGGCAGTCAACGTGTTACTAGATATATTACTGAATCACGTCTAAATAGAACCCATTGACGTTTTTGTGACGTACCTTCTACGATGATTATTCTGAGTTCTGATTTCCATCATAGTGCCAACCTATACAGTATAAAAATTAGGTTTCGATCAATGAGAATAGGTGATACTCCTTTCTAAAACACTTGTATTCATTTACTCAACCATCAAATACTTTGTACAGAAGAGTAAGGTCGGACATGGTCCTTCTCTTCATAAGGGTGTTAATCCTTAGAAGTCGTATCACGGAACAATAGTTATAATCGTTACAAAGGGCTTACTAAAAGAAGCTTTAGGTAGTCATGTTGGATATTTAAACGACATCTTCTTTATGTTTAATTGAACTCGTGTGTACTTTCAATTTGAATAAAAATATCAGATATATTCTATACTATTTGAATGTTATTAAACTATCAAATTTGAAAGCCTCCTTTGAGAAACCCTTTATATACGTATCTTTTAATGTTTCAATTACATATTATTTAGATTCTATTTTATGAAATGTAATAAAGAACAATCATTGATTTAACATTCTTTTCATTTTCTTCTATTTTTCATTTATTAGATCTATATTCTTTCTAAACTTTATTACTAAATTTTTGTTATTATAACCATTGAGGAATCAAAATTCTGCTAGCTAATTATCGATTTTGTTCTGTGAGTCTAAAATGGCCAAAAAGTGACTCAACAAATTGTATCCTGAGTTTAAAAACGTTGAAAAATGTATTATTAATGCATTGTTATATTGTAGACTAAAGTAGTTGGCTATTCTGAAGATAATTACAAAAGAAATAGATGTAATCATGCGCGCTTTCATTAAAAGTAAAAGAATTCGGATCCATTCAATGGATATTTCCGGAGCTAAATAGTTAGTTTCCCAGAAATGTCACCTATCGTAGAGTACGTTGGATAGACTACATCGCAGTCGCTATTGTTTCCAGGATATGAATGCACGTTGATAAAACTCTGAGGGGTTGGTCGGCACACCAGTTTCTAACACACCGAATTAACTGTTTGTCAGCTCCGAACTCTCTAGCACGCAGTCGCGCCTTTAAACTTCCGAACAGGTGGAAGTCCCTGATGCTAGATAGAGGCTGTACAAGGGCTGCGACATTACTGTCGTCCAACTTTCTGCATTGTCATCTGTACAGTATACCGCTTTGCATTTTTCTGATAGAATTTGATGTCCCTTATCCATAACTCAGACTTTTTGATTTGTAGACAAATTCGACAGGTGACAGTAAGACAATATTTTAACCGACCATTGCAACTATCTTTCGACAACTGTATATAAATATTTGGGTTCGATTCGACGCTAAAGATTCAAAGGTCTCTCTACCAAGTTTCATTGACGTTTTATTAGGGGTCGTTCATTAATTACGTAATTAAAATATCTCTACATGACCGTACCTCGAGCGAGGGTGTTAAAGCCACTTTTACGTAATATTTTACTACGAATCGTAATTTGTAGAGATTGATTTGCTTCCTTACTTTAAGATTATTTCAAATTCATGATTATAGCACGCTTTTCCCAAAAACTACATAATTATTTAAAACAAAAATTAAAATCTTTGATTCATATGAAATAACTAATTTGTTTTAGTGTATCTGAGCCTTTTTCAACTACATTCAACTATTTAACGCTTTTTAGGGAATCTCTAAGTAAAATGTTATGTAAGAACCTTAGGAGCGTCTGAGAAATCTTATGTGTTCTGAAATGATTTCATAAAAAGAAAGAACGACATTTAGAATGACTTCAGTAGGTGGCAGGCTAGCATGCCACTAATCTGTAATATAATATGGCGCGTAATTCAACAAGTATTATGCCTAATAAAAAGGGAGAAATGTAAGGAATTTGTCTGGTTGTTGAATCTAAAATAAAACACGTCAGAGCACCCAATTCACTCAAAGATTATAATTGAGAAACAATCAAAATTTCAACGATTCATCTACATATTCGCAAACAGAGGCAAAGTGTCACACGTTAGATCCGTACTGATTCGTTTTTCAAATCTACTTTCCTACCGTTCTCGACGTACCCCTCACAAGTACGCCAATAATTCGTTAGAGCCGAGCTCTCGGTTGACAGCCAAGCGGAAATATATTCAAAAGCCCTGATTGCTTTCAATTAATTATTCCGAGAGGATTCTAAACTCGATTATCTTCAATATTCGTTAGGGCAGCGAGCGACCGAGCGAAAATAACCCGAAAATTAATCGCCCTGCATAACAATTTTATCGTGGCCCGTCTTTATTGGCCCTTTTGTTGGTCCGTGGCGCGGCAGAAAATGTAAAAATTTCGGCGGGACATAATGGTCGGCCGAGTACGGGAATCGGGCAGATCGTTAAGTTATGGGGCCCATGGAACCAGACGTTTTTCTTTTGTCTATCGTGTTGCGCGGAGAAATGCAGCCCGAGAGATAAGGTTCGTTAGTGGGCGAAAGGTTAAAAATAAGCCGGCGTGGAGGGCAGCCCGTCATAAATCTGGGAATCCCCGGTGAAAAGCCGGCTTGCACCCTAAAAGCAGGGATACATCCTTAGCCGCGAAGAGTCGACCATTCGAAATAGACGAAACTGACTCATTTACGGAACTCAATTTACTCAATTTTTTCACTAACCTCCACTCAATGCCAGGGAGATCTTAATGTTTTATCGAGGTTAAGCATTATTTCTTTGATACCGAATCTTGATTAAGTAGTGGACGCCGCGTCGTTTAGATTACGCTACACTAATTCTTTAGATCTAACGTTTTCAAAGTTTCGGAGAGCTGTTCCCCTAAAACAGTGCTCCGGAACCTTTTATCTTTCACGGCATAACAATGTTGTATCGATAATTTCGCGGCATACCACAAGTAAAAGCTTGTAAATACATAAATTACAATAATACATATATGTTTTTATTAAGTAAACAACACAATAAAATAGCTCTATGTATGTAGATATTTACTTTTATTTAAGTTTTATACATATTAACCAGTTTGAATTGTACACCAACACAAGAATAAAAATGTATAGTTACAGAACACGTAAAAACATGTCCTCTATAAATTTAAATATAAAGTTTGTTGTTTGATATTTACTTATGCCCATTTAATCAAAGCTAATTGAGTGCGTCGTCACTCAGATACAAAAGTGTTGACGTACATATAATGTATGGTAACTACATGTTTTTTTTTTATTATTACATATTTAACGTCGCATCAACCTTTGGTTATTAGCGACAGTTTCTTATGAGGTTTTCTTTTGTTTTGTGTATAATTTCAACTCAGATAAATTACATATTGGCAAAAAATTAGAGGAGTATATGACTTAGAAAAATTTCAACTAATGTAGTGGTTAAAAAGTTTTTTTATTCTCGAGAAAATCATCGCGGCACACTCAAGGTCATCTCATCACTCACGGCACACTAGTGTGTAGCCGTTGCGGAGCTCTGCCCTAAAAGAATATCTGCGACGAAGACAAATGGTAGCTCTTAAATACATAAATATATTATTATTATTATTAACCTTTTCGCCGCGCAACTTGCGTGAACGCGCATGCATTGTCGGTGCGCAATACTTTCAGTGGCGGCGAGTATAATCGTGCGGAGCATTCGTTGGTCTTTAGAATTCATTCAAAATAATTTCAAATGAGTCATTTAGCTGAATATTTATTCAAGCATATATCTATAATAATAAACACATGTCTATGAAAGTAAAACTTTATTTATAAACTAGCGAGTATATTCGCGCAGAGCACCGAAAAGGTTAAATTCCGATTACGAATGCGTTGAGTTATCGCAGATGAAATGACAGGATTCCTCTATGTACAATATATTACTTTTCCTAATGTTATTTTAAATTTTATATTGTAATTTGTCTATGCAAGGATACTATAAGTGATTATTGGAAACTTGGATGAATATTTATATTTAATGACAAAATATCCGTCTTGTTTACTTTCACTGCTATTAAAGCATCCTTCTTTTATCAAGTAAATACCTAATCATTTAGGAAGGCATAAAACCATTACTAATACTTAGACTGCGGATGTTTATGCATTTACAGCAAGTGGAAATGTGAGAAAATTTATGAAAATTTGCATAAGTGATCTGAATCTGTAAAAATATTAATTTGCATAAACATTCGTAATCTATCAATTGTACTGAAAAATTTACATTTTGTCGATCAAATCTGAAAGTCAGTCACGTGATTTGTTTTAAATATGGATATCTTACATTCAAGATCTTTTTAACTAGGACATAATAATAGATTGATTTTAATAAGAGCTACACGTAGAATGGCACTCGATAAGTAATTTGTTTAACGTATTCTTATAATAAGCAATTGATTTCATGTTTAGTTTGCTGAAACTGTCACAGTAATGAATTAACAAGTGTCTTAAATCGCTTCAGTTATTGTTAACGATTTATTTGGATAAAAATACATTTTCAATTTGAAATCTCAAAATCTTTTCTTTCTATACCAAGGCTTCTTAAAGTATGGGTCGCGACTCCAAATGGAGTCGCTTAGCGAAATCTTGGGGTTGCAAGATTTTAATGTAAAATATTTAATATTCTCTTTTATTTATGTTATTGCAAAAAATGCAGTATTGATGAACAATAGAGTGTATAATTTTTGTAACTATAATAAATTCGATTCTACAACTTTTTGTGCAACTTTTAATTTTGTATTTTTGTATGCTTTTAAACAAATTCTAAAACTATATTTTTTCATATGTATATATATTGTCACCTAATCAATAAATCATCACAAAATATTTACATATCTTTATTTTATATTTTTTGTAAATACACATAAATGGAATTGTAATTGAAAAAAGTTTAAGAAGCCCTGTTCTATACAATAAAATTGAAATGTTCGTCTGTTTGTTTGTTCCGGTTAATCTCTGGAACTACTAAACCGATTTTAAAAATTTTGTCAGTAATAGGAAGCTACACAATCCCTGAGTAACATAGACTATGTTTTATTTGGATAAAATACGTTTTCAGTTTGAAATTTCAAAAGTTGTGGCATCGTTATAATCACGATGAGAAATATCGATCGAACAATCTGAGTTACAGAAAACAAAAGACAGTCACCTTCTGATTCACGTAGGAACACGCGCTTGAACAGTCAGTCTATAATATAATATAATAAGACACGTAATTCAATAAGTATTTTATAACATAAACCATCGTTTAACGTAAAATCGAAGTAAACACATATTGTTAATAGATTCGCTCGGCTAACTTTAATTTTCACGAAAAAAATAATTTAACCCTTTGCGTTCGAGACATTTTTTTATAGAATCATGTCCAGTTCATTTTTATAATAAATTTCTGTAAAACCAAAAACTCTACTTCGAAAAGAAACATCTACGAACATTCGTGGCTCAATGTATTATTATTTCAATTAATAATTAGCTGTATTCTGAAATAAGTAAAACTGATATTGTACGTTCAAAAAATCACTTTTAAATTACTTACTATGTCGCCCTAGTGGCGCTACACGAACGCAAAAGGTTAAGTAATAGTCGTATGGCTCGGTTAAAATACTACTACGTTCTGTTCCTGTTTGTTCGTAGCGTTTATTTATCGCTCCTTCCTATCTTCTCCGAATTTCCGATCCTCGTAGAAGGCGAACTACTCCAGGATATTGACATGTATAATGCAATTAGCTGGCCTCGATCTCGAACACGCTTCTGATGTCAAGGGGAAGGTATTCGAACCTGGATATGGGGAGGATCGATCGTACCCTCGCTGGCCAATAATTGTAATTAGTAATCAACACCATTATGCGCCTTCGGCCATCAGTTTCCCCTCTGCAGTTGCTATTAAGGCAATTGTACGATTTCCTTAGAACCTCCTTGTTCGGATATTTCTTTCGTTGGTTTAATTGTGCACCGAAAAAAGTATTCTTTGACGACTCGTCGGACTACGGATTTAAGAAGGATGGGGCAGCTGGGTTCCAAGAGGCTGAGGAGGGTGGTTTTATTAAAGGAATAAACGCGTTGGACCGGTATAGAAACGTCGACGGTGACTGCGTGATTATGGCGGAGCTTTTAGAGGTTGGAAGCGGAAGGCTGGAAATATTGCTGGCGAAATTACCCGACTGAGGAATTGTACGTTCCGAGAAAGGGACAGGAGCTAGCAATTAAATGAAACTTTGATTTGCATTTGGATTAGCAATCAAGAAACACTCTGAGTTACAGTAACAGAACAAGAATTTTTCCTATAAATTAATTTTATTTGCAAAAAGTTTATACAAATTTATTATATTACATTTAACATTTTCGATTTCAAGGATTTATTATATTCACAAAGACTTTATATATTGCGATGCAAATACTCGTTTTTATCGTTTGCAAGTACAAATTAATTTTTGGAAAAGAAAATATAACCGACTTCGAAAAACATTAAAACTGCACTGAAAAGTATGAAATAATTTCTAGTTAATTTATATAAATACTTACCAGCTCTAGATATACTTGGTTAAAAATATGAAATAATTTCTATTTGAATTGCATTATTACCCATCAGCTTTTGATGAATTTGATTAAATTATTAAATGCAGCAAATTAAATACAATGCAACCTTTTCGGAGGCGGGACAAAATAAAAAATTACCTACATTTAAATTTACCAAAAGTTTAACTTTCTGTCAGAGCATAATTGAATTTGTCGAATCACTTTGAGTTAAATTTTATCACGTCAGTCTGAAACAAAATGTATTTTATACCTTTGAAACTGTTCAAGGTTATATATTTTTTTAAAAGCAAAGAATTCTCATTCTCGTTGTATTTCTATGTAGAAAAGGTAGCTTCAACGAAGTGGAACGATTTTAAGACTCGCCTCTTCCGACGACCCTGAGACTATTGTACCGTTACAAAAATTAATTATAAATTTACGCCGTTAATGAAAGTTCCACTCACAAAACGTGCCATGTCATTTACCCGCGTTATGCTTCAATGCTGTCATAACGAAGGTCAGAAATGGGCTGCCCATTGTATACTTCTTTCATTTCAGTTTAAATCAGTCGACAAATTATTTACACGTTTTTTTTTATCCTTTCAGTAATCAAGCGTAGAAGCGATTTTGCCGCTTCTCTGTTTCTGTAGTCACTGGTTCGAAGCAGGTTCTATGGACTTAGAGAAATTCAATTTACAAAAATATTTGGAGTGCAATATTATTATTTTTTTCAACAAGTATCGATGCATTTAGTAGCAACTCATTACCTATGTTCTTATATATCTTATATATCCCCTATAATAGAAGAGAGGGTGCATTTTACTGTGTTATTATATTGGGACTCCGAACTAAAATAATTATTTAAAAGTTTCGAAAAATCTAAATACCATGTAAAAGTGCACGTAAGCTATATAGAAATGTAGGAAAAGATGAAGAATATAAACGTTGTCGTTAATGATTAGATGAATGTCATTGCAATCGTAAAAATTGAAATAACGTATATAACACACAATCATATGTAGCGTTGTGTAATAGACATCTATGTAAGAGACATAATATACAGTTACATGTAATGATTGTTAAAATGAAAATAACTAAATTATCTGGCGTCTCTTCTTAACATCCGTACTCTTAACAAAATTATATTATAATATTGTTTATTAGCAATATATTATTTATCAATAATAAAATAATAATAAGGTCACGATTAAATTCATGCACTACATTACGTTAATTTCTTTCTTACCAAATATATGTTATTTGAACCATAAACTTTTTATAAAGTTGTTGTTAGATATAACAGGTTTTTATCAGATGAGCTCAAAGTAACCCCTTCCCCCTTGGTAATTTATTTCTCAAAAAAGACTTTGTATCGCAAAAGTTAAATGAAGATTTTTGGGGAACTACTACACGTTCATTATGAATTTCCAGTCTTCTTTAAAAACTCGAAGTAATCACGAGGTAGCTCTTTTTACGAGTCGCGAAATGATATTTTAAAAGATGAACCATCCCCCTTTTCAATCAAAGTATTAGTTTTCTTTCCTTTATTTCAGAATTTGTTCTCAAATTCTTGTTCCAATACAGCATATTCCAAAACTGTGATCCAGACTCACGTCAACATTGCCTCTCATCTTGAAGAACAGGCAATTGTTCACATTTCTACTACATTTTTAACCTTCCTTGTTCCGCTTCTTGGTTTATACGCCAGCGCCGTCATAATTACGCTCAGTTTTAATTAACTTGACGCGAATTTAAACGTTTATTACGGTTGATGAGCGTAGGAACGCAGTCTCCTCAATTAGGACATGAGATTGCTAACGGGGGTCAGACATGAAAGAACTGTGGACGACTGTACGTCTTCGTCAGATGACAGTTCTAATGGCAGTCTTGAAATTTTTTATGAACTATCTAATTTTTTGCAATTATTTACATTGTTCTGTCATTACCCACCAATTAGGAAGGAAATTTTTGTAATTGCTATAAAGAATTCTGTGTACGGGAAACACGTTTTAAGACCTTCTGATTACATTTGCAAAATAAAATAAAACCTAGTATAAGATGTGCATGTGTACATTACAGCTCTTAATATCTGGTAATATCGAGAACATGCCGATTGTGTTACTACATTCTAATGAAAACCTTTACGCTAAAAGAAAAATGTTAATTAAATAGTAAAGAATACGACTTCCTTTACACATATTACTGTTCCAATTAATATTCTTATTACCGAAATAAAGATCCACATTTTTATCATTTACCTAATGATGTAATTGTGAAGTTTTATTCTCCTTTCCTATATAGGAATTGTAGAATTAGATACTATCGAATTACTGTGCAAAAGTCATAAGAGTTCATGAAATGAAACGTTATACGTACGTCTTAGAGTAATATTAACAAGAAAGGAAAAAACAGTGGCTACATACTACGTATAATAATTTCTCAAAATTGAATCCTTGATCCTCAAACTAACGGAAATGATTCGAATTAAAGTCCGTTGCTGTATAGTTGGCGAGGCAGCTCAATTGGCTGTCGCGTAAGGGCGACACCTCTACCCGCACGCATTTTCGGTATTGGCCAAGCCAAAAGCTACAGCGTGACAAAGGCCGTGAACAATATAGAGCGAGAGAACAATAAATAGTAAACAAAGCAATTCCCTACTCCCACAGCTAAAGAAAAGAACCACTCTTCCATTCTACTATGGAATAAACAATTACCTAAACAAATTTATCATACAAATTCAGAATATTACTGTTGGATCGAAAGAGATCAAAGTGTGGGAATCTCGCGCGGCTAGTTCGGCCGTTGACTAACTTGTCAGACAAATACGTGTCTGAAGTAATTGACGCTGCCAATCACGATGCGTCGTCGATGTTAGACAAAAAAGAAAAGAGGTTTAACGTGAAATTTGCAAAAAGAAACCGAGTCTCATTCAATTGTATGGAAAGCATCATCCACGACGTATCGTCTCCATTGTATCCGCAATCTTGCCACATTAAAGATACGCAATTAGCACAAAATAATAACGCATAACATAAAAGTATCCGAATTACAAACGCTATCGTTAATCGGTATTACCGATGACGACTCAACGTCGTCATCCGAATTATAGCGATTATGCGCGATCCGTAGAATGATTACGCCATTCTGGCACACATACATGAACACACAATTTACACACCCACATGCATGCATGTATTCTTTAATTTAAAATATATTTTACGAGGTTTTTGCCACCAAATATCGTTGTTCTTATTTACTAACATGTTTATTTGCATTTTATTATCTGAATCACGGAACTTAAGAAATAACTTCAGTTCCGACGCTACAAGAAGATTTATCCGTAGCAACCTATCTCATGGACCACATCAACAATAAAAATCAATACTACACTATTAACGTACAACAAAAAAGAAACGGATACAACTATGCCACAGTCACTTTTCCAAGAGCTAAAGGAAAGTCTAACAAACTATTCACACATTTATACAGACGGTTCCAAAGCCTCAAACGGGTTTGTATACTCAATCGTTAGTGACCAAACTACCCAAAAATTCAAAATGCACCAAACTTCGCCATTTTCTCCGACTCTATAAGCTCCATTTTAGTATTGCAAAACCAGAGGGCTAACGACTCCAGTATCCAAGAATGCAAAAAATCCTACTTCAATGCAATTCGAAGAAACAACTCTATCATAGTAATCTGGGTTCCTTTCCATATTGGTATCAATGGAAATGAGAAAGCGGATAACTCGACTAAAGAAGCAGCCAACTCACTGCCTCCCTACTAACTAAACAACAACCTGTCCTTAGAAACTTTACTCCATGACTCAAGACAAAAATAGAAGAAAATTGGTACAACAAAAGGATAAGCATAACCTCTCCACGAATAGTTGCACTAAAAGCCTTACCAAGGTATATGACTAGGTTGTGATATTAACAATCACATTGGGCCATATGAAACTTACACACTGCTAGTTATTCAACAAAGAATAACCTCCAAACTGCGGACTATGCATGACTCTCCTTACAGTGAAACATATTATTTTTCATTGCAGAAAGCACCTCACAAAAAGAATTCAGTGCAACATAAAAGACAACCTGCATGACAACCTGAAGAACACTGAGTCGATCTAAAATCTGCCGCGCTACTTAAAAGAAATCAAACTCTACAATAGTCTATAAATCTACGGTTCTGTCTCTAATAACTAGACTGGGGATCTTTATGCATTCATAGAAAATTTGAATGTGCAAGAAACTACAAAATGCAAACAATGTGCAAGAAACTACAAAATGCAAACAATATGCAAGAATATAAAAAAGATTGAAAGTAAAGTTCATGTTATAATATTTACAGAATAAAATAAATTCCTATTTAGGTTCAATTTTTATAGGCACCTTTGCGAAGATTTTATTTTGCATAAAGATCCGCAGTCTACTAATAACCCAAATAGCGGTTGATGCGACATTAAATAACGGATTTAAAAAAAGAAATTATTTTCCGAACAACCCGATACATTGCACGTATCCCTTAGATACTTGAAAAATAAACGACAATCTGATCTGATGTTTTACGTATGGAGACAGAAATACGTTAAGATTGGACGAGGACAGATCGAACCTCTCTTTTGTCGGATGCTAGAAAACCTTTCTATTTCTATCCTTCTAAAAGCTATGCCGCAAGCGCGTCGATGTCGACGTCGACGTATTTACCTACTAACTTTGACAAATTGACAGCAGACAAGAATCTCTGTGGCTTCACTACTTCGAGGACCGCAGCTCGACTGCTACCTTCGATTATCCTCTCATTCAACGTTTTCGGTAACAAAGTTGTTGCCGATTAAGGTGAAAGTGAAACACGCGCCGCGAAACGTCAGTTTCCAATTCGTGAACTCAAGAAGAACTCAACCGTTACAACAGTCTCTGATTCTGGAAAAAATCATTTTTTAGCAAATCTTCAATCGTTTCCTTTCTTTTCATGTTGAACGGGAAGGCCTGAACGTTTGAACTAGTGCGAACCTCTAGATACGCCCGTTTTGCTTGTCACCGTGATGTTTCCGATTCTGAGTCGCAACTGAATAAAATTAAGTTCTTTATTTTTGTTATACTTCAACCTTTAATTTAAGCGTAGTTGCACCAAAAAATGTTAACTATTACGCTCGTGGTGGCTTTGGAAAGAAGGGTACAAAAATCATTGTTTTTTTGCACAAAATGAACCTTTTCTGAAAAACTATTAAAGATAAGCTTTTCAAATTTTTTATATGGATTCGTACAATACAAGATATAAATTAATGCAATATCAGAGCAGAGTCGTTTTATTTTTTTTTCCAACAGTTGAAAAAAATATGAAAAACCATATACGTATGATAAACAAGGCCATTTTTTAGTACTTTCGTCTTTTTACAACTGTATTTAAACTATTCAAATTTTCAACTTCAAACTTCATTAAGTTGTACTTTAAAAATTGATAAACAAATTTAAATAAAAGAAAAATGACGATCGAATAAGTGGTTTTTTAAAAGAAGTACATTTTGTGCAAAAAAAAACAATGATTTTTGTACTTTTCTTTCGGTATTTTTCCAAAGCCACCACGGGAGTAAAAGTTAACATTTTTTAGTGCAACTAAGCTTAAATTAAAGCTTAAAATATAATGAAAATAATGAGTGTAATTTTATTAAGTTGTGACTAATAGAATCGGAGAAATCACGGTGAGAAGCAAAACGTGTGCATCTAGAGGTTCGCGCTGGTCGAAACGTTCAAATATCCCTTAAAGCGGTTCAGAGTCGAAGGTCTTGTGGTCGATTAATGAAATTTGCCAACAGTCAGGCCCTAAGAAACCTCCTCGTCAACCCTGGCTGTAATTCTCGGTTCCCCGGTTTCATTGATGTCCACTTGGCCGGCCGTTCCCTTCGTAGCTCTTCCTCACGGCCGGTTGAGCATATCAACTCTGAAAATTTTGGTAACGAGTTTAGCATTACGTCGGCCAGCGGACTGAGGGTGTCTGATTTTAATGGCGCGGACTGTGAACTAATGGGTCGCCGATTGTCCAAGCCCATTTAAGTCTGGGCCAGACGCGTCCATCGGTCTCGAAATAATGGCATCCGCCGGACACACGGTCGCAGACCTCGAATCTCCTTCCGTAGCTCAACACCGCGCGATAATTTTGGAGAATAATTAGATTGCACGTTTGCGGACGCGCGCCAAGAATATTAATAACGCGAGCGTAACTAGATCGGCTGATTTTGGATTTTACACTCGGACACAGGTCACAAAAGCGGTGAAAACTGTTCGCATTAACTCGGCCTGCAATCGAATCAGAAAACGTTAAACTACGAATTAAAAATTTTTAATTCCGGCTTGAGTTAGTTTTCGGTGGAGGCAGCAATATTAAATGCTGTTAATGTGTACATGTGTACTGTCTACGTGGAAATAATGTCTCAGATGGTTTGATGTATTTGATTTATCGAGGGGGATAGGAGGTTTGGTAATTTTTAATTTTGCATCGTTTCCGAAAAGATTGCATTGTATTTAATATACCGTATTTAATAATTTAATCAAATTCTACTCATTTTATCGAATTTTGTACCTCTCACACCATGTGGAAAAATATATACAAAGTGTCGCACGTAACACTTTTGACGATTTTTCAAGTACTTAATAATAAACACAAGTTATTATCACTCATTTATGTTAAGTAGATTGTCATGCTTTGATGAAATTTATATTTCTTTTCCTTAAGGTTATTCGAAGATCATAGTATATTAAGTCGTTGAAATCGTCTTAATACAGGGTGTAATACTGTTTGATAAAAAATACAAAGTACGATTTTAAAAAATGGAGGTAACGCTGACAATTAACGACGTTAGCAATTTTTCCAACTTTTTTTTATTGCAATGTATAGCCGATCGAAGACTGATCAACTTTTGTTTAAAATATTTGTTTGTCAGATTATCGCAAGTGCTTGAAAAATCGTGAAAATTGTTACACTTTGTATTTTGAATATACATAGATAAAAACATTCTGTATAAGATTTGTTATCCATTCATTCCCAATTTTTGTTTTTTCTTAAGAATGAAATCAAAAATTCGTAAGGGGATTTCTCTAATTTATACAAAATTCCTTACAAACTGTTTACTGTTGCGAAACTTCTCGTCAACCTACCAGTTGCTTGAAAAAGTATCGTAAACATTCAAAAGAAAAGAGTGAGGAGGAGGGAATCAGGAAATGAAACAGCACTCGTATTGCGAAATCTACGAAATCGATAGTTTGCGTACGTACAGGTATTACATTTCTCTACACGGAAGAAGGTTAGGCGAGTTTCTTGGATAATCTAAAAGCTGGTTAACATGTGATTAATCTCACAAACGGAAAGCGACTATACGATAAATAGGAACGATAAAAACGTAGATTTATGTAGGCATGGTCTCATCGATTAATTTTCACGAATTGAATAGAAGCTCTTAAATCTGAAAGTGAGGATGCATAGTCTATAAATCGGAAAGGCCAACTTTTTCCGGAAGCGTCATCACAACAGAAACTTTGTCCATCTAGCATCGTGGTATCCGAAATCCCACTGAAACCCGCGTGGGCGTAGAGTGAATTGGGAAACTCAGGGAGGCCTGAAAAGGGTCCGGGGTGTGTGTAGTGGGTGGAGGAGCATTACGGACATTAGATTGGGACACGAGTGCAATAAACCTATCTGTATAATCTGCCCTGCAGGAATTAACAGCCCTCTGAAGGTAGCCACTAACGAAGTAATTCACTGGATGAACATTGGGGGTGGCAGAGAGGATGAAAGGAGCGAGGGGGTTGCCAGAAATGGAAGGACTGAGCCACACCGTATATAGGACGCTCCAAAATTGAGATTTAGATCGAATCACGGTGGAGCAATCACCCTATTCGGAGAATTGATAATACGTGGTAAATAATTGCTGCGGCGAACAAAGGGACCGGTTGCAACTCGAATTTAGGAGTAACTTGGACTTTTGTCACGAGTACGTTTCAAGCACACGCATTGGACTCCGCATATTTCAAAAACAATTCCTATTTTCAAACTGGAGAATAAGTAAAATATGTAGCTTATACAAAGTGGAAGGCATAATTAAAAGTCACAATGGAATAGATGAATGGTGCGAATAAATAATTAGAATATGATTTAGAATATGTGTTAGACGTTCGATGAATATACGCAGCTACGCAAAATGATACTTATTATATTTAGTTATAAAAGATATTCTTGAGTGTACTTAATATTATGTATTCTCGTTTTAATCAATTATTGCATACATTTCTTTATAGGCAACTTTAAATATCAAGATTATCTCTAATTACTACAATCAAATAAATTTGTATAATTAATATATTCCTACCACTCTGCGCTCTACAATTTTCTGTATAAAGACATTTTTCGCGATATTCAAAATGTCAATAATTACAAACACTTGTCTAAGAATTCATCTTTCAATTTCATCTTTAGACAAATTAATCCATAATGTTGGTAAAATACATATGGCAACATATACACTGATTGAAACAGTATGCAAGGAAACCGGAAAACATTTGAGCTTTTTTAACCTACTCGTCATAAAAACTATATACACAAGGGGGGTCCTTGTGTCATTGATTTTTGAAAAGTTTTGGAAGATTTGAAATAATATTGCAAACATATTTAGCTTCAAATTTACTGGGCCGATATATTAGGAAATAATTAATATAAAAATTTGAAATTTTTTGGGCTTGTTCCTATTACTGTAAGTAATGACAAATTTCAAATCATTTCATCAATTTTTGCCGGAATTTAAAAAAAAGTAAGCGATTGAAAAAAGTCCATGTATTTTCTATTTAAAATTTTCGAAGGTTTGGGACACGTGTTAATGTTATAACCAAGACCTCAAATTTTTCAGGAATGTTTTGTATGTATTTGCTAGATATTTAGTGGGTGCGAACATAGATTTCAAGAATTATAGAAATAAAGACCACCCTAATATACACAGTCCTTTCCACCTTATATAATATGTATACTGTATTCATGAATTCAATATCATAACTCTAGCCTACTTGAAATCCATCGCTACATTTTGTTGAATATTTCGGTAAATAACAAACTCAGGTTTTAAGTACTCCACAGAAGCAATATATATAAGAATACACATGCGTTTCGACCTTCCACGGAAACTCTGGAACCATGGCAAAGTGAAAATTCGAAATTATAACGGTTTATTTTCACAAAACTCCAACACATTTATTGTATTAAATAAATCATACAATTACATTTTTTAAATAATTATTAAAACATTTATTTCAAATAGCCAACACATTCTGTATTTACAATTAGCAATCCTTCCTGGGAATATTTTCTCACAATAATTCCTGATACAATCTACAATATAATGTCGGTAGCTATTGATATAGACTGAGCGAATCGCACCCTCTTTCGTGCTGTTTGAATGGCGTGGTAGTATAGCAGATTTCGAGTCGAACGAGAAATAGAGGAGGGCAGGTAGATATAACAGCCTCGGGAAGCTGGAAATGTGGGTAATTGCTGACTTACGGGCTGCCATTTTCTTCATACAGTTACAACCGCGAAACCCCCTGGCGGGCCACAATATATTTATGTCGATAGTTTCTTGATTTGTCGACTCATGCCGCTCATTTATATCCTCCCGAGGCAGTTGTAGATATATTGCGTTCGGGAACACGTTACGAGTTGGCCTAACTTGCCTTCCGAGCATCAAGCTCTTCCACCCTCTTATTATAAGGACTTTTCTTTCGCATTGGGAAGACTATGGATCGAGTATCGACAGTGGAAACTCTAAATCTAAAGCCTTCAGACGATTGCACAATCACGAATCACACTGTAAAACTGTAAAATGCAGAAGCACATTGTAAACAATTTTTTAGAGTTTATGACCTGTGTTTTGATTAATCTCAATTTTTAAAGGACACGTTAAAGTCTCTAGAAAAATTGATCAAACAAATGTTAATTATTTATACATTTCATACATAGCGTATATTACCATTAAATATTAGCGTATCACCATTACTTATCATTAAATCAAGACAAATTAACGTACAATGTTTAAAAGGTAACGAATAAAACACAATAACTATAGAGCCCTTGAATCTGTCGTACTTTTAGTGAAAGACGGTATTATTCTACAAAATATTTATCCATTTGTTGAAAAACCATCATTCAGTCGGAAGTACGGCAAATATATTGTCCAAACATTATTACAATCGCTTTGCAAGTTCGTTTGGAAGACTACAGGGTGTCATAGTTGATAGAGTAGACTTCCAGTTTTTTCATCTCGATCCACCACGTCAAAATGGAGCCAGAGATCCCTGTCGTTAAGGTTATTAGTCTCGGCGAAAGGGTTATGAGGCACTGTTAGCTATCAGTTATACAAGGAATTAGACGTGTCAACACACCGAGCTAATTGATTATTGCAACACGACAGGAGCAAAGCGCTGCCGACCGCAGGGTCATCAGTCATCTCACCAAAAAGACGACGTTGGAGGATCCGAACTTCTCCACGGCGCGGACGCGTGCGAGATAACGTTGCCAAGCACGTGTCTCGAGATTATACCCTTCGAGAGATGCTCATCATTTATCTGTCCGGAAGAGAGGATGCGTGTAACATGAAACTGATATTACTTTACGACTGTTCGAGCTATTCAAGCCTCGGACACGCGCATGATGAAGTATGTTTTCGAGTTTCTAAGCTTGGACACGTCCAGAATTTGATTTTCTCATCCCAACATTCGTAAAATTTGCACGTCACTGTGTACACAATTAGGGACGAAATTTAGCTTCATTACAAAATACAACAATTTAACTTTTTTATAAAAAATTATTTATACAATAAAATGTGTTGAATGGATCAAAATGTATTGTGGGACGCTATAGAAGTTTATATAGAGTTTAATTATTAATATTTCAAACAAGAAAGAATATGAAAATGTTTAGCTTATTTAAAAGTAAAAAGTAAACAAAAATTCTTATTTATTAAAATCGAGCAGGTATGTTTAAGAAACAAAAAGATAGTTGTCCATTAAACGAAATTTAATATAGATATCACTGAGGTATGGTAACGAGTAAAATATTTACCCATATGTGAACGCAGCTCGCAAACAATATAATAGTATGAAAGTCCAGCGGAACGAAGATTACAAACTGTAGGTAAAAGAAAAGGTTATTGCAAACTCCAAAAACGCGGTGATGGTACTTATTGTTAGACGTTACAAACTGATCTGTACTTGAATATCTACTCATTTAAAATGAAATGAAACTTCTTCAATAAGCTTTTTCTTATAACTTATAATAAACTTATAATAAACTTGTAACAAACAGCTATTAGACTGTTGTAGTGAAAATATGCAGTCCCATTTAAAAAAAAAATTCAATGATCTTGAAATGTCGAAAAAAATGACCTTGAGAAAGAAATTCGACTTATCACCGTATTGACACCTTCGAACAGAATATTTTCTCCCCCTGACATTTTTTCTATCATACGAAATAAGCGATATATTTAAGGTGGTCAAGTTAGGTGGAACACCCTGTATATTTCAGGTGGCACACACAAGAAAAACGAAACAGGAACAGAAAGTATTACATATTCTTTCAGTAGGTGGCAGTTTACCATGCCACTAATCTGTAATAGAATAACGCGAACAATTCAATTGTCTAATTCAATTTAAGTGTCTTGCAAAAATGGAAACTGAAGACTAATATACAAAAAGTTATATCAATATTGGTTACAACTAGATTTCATTTTTCATTTTAACATGCATGTTTGTTCAATTACCAAACCAACAATTTCATGCTGTATTTAATTAAATTTGTATTCTATAATCTGTTTGGTAACGTTTAATATAGATTATTGACTCACACACGATACAAACAGAAACTATTTATTCTCTTTCGTTTTGTTGTTATATAAATAATGGTCACTGCACAAATAATCAATAAACGAGTCGACTCGGCAGTAGCTTAACTTAATACAACAATCATCACGAGGTTCGCGTGATCATTGTGAACTAAGTATGTACCAATAAAGAGTGATCTACTAATGAAAACCGTAGCTGAGATGCTCAACATTTATTATCAAAGAAGTCGTTTCACAACGCAATGCAACGATAACGTCCTTTCGTTCTGAACTCGGTAAATGTATTCACTTGCCAGACGATGCGATGGATCGGTTCTGGGAACAAACGAAACCATGTCGAAAGGACAAAAGGGACGACGAGCCGATGGCGCAGCTCCGATTCCACCGATTCAATTTAAACTTCATCGAGTTTATAGGCCATTCCGCTCGTTCTTATTTGGTATAATTAATTTTTCAATCGGGAAATGAAGAAAAGCCTTTTACGAGGACGTGGATTAGCGGCCACGTCTCGGTTACGTCACCTCCGAGCAACCAATGGAAGTCTGCTGGGTGTCCGGAGCGCGGTTCAGCCTCGCATAAGTTTACGACCGACAGCGCTTTGTTCTTATTGGCAGGTCCTCCTCTGTACTCGGCTCGTAACACTTCAGCTACACAAATCGCGATAAAGGCGGACGTTACGCCTCGGCATTATGAAGATCGGTTTTACGGGGCTGAAATGCTTTACGAGCTTGCAAAATTCTTCTCCGGCACGACACGTATAGGGTGAAGATATGAAGATATTACGAGTGACGGTAGACGATATAGCGCTTGCAGGATGAAGAGCACAGGAGACGACAGGAGGGGGCGTATCAACAAGGAGGCAGCTCAATTTTGTTTAACTTTTGGAAAATTAAAATAAAATTTTTAAATTTAGATTTTTGGAATTTTCTTTTTTTTTATTCTTTTTCATATCGTAGCATAAGTACCTAATTGTGGAATTATGTCGTTCTGGGTTCCATCTTTCCTTTTCAGAGTGGATGGGGGAGGATTGATGTTTGGAACTACTTTCTTATTGCGCCCCGTTCTAAAGAACACCTGAAATTTAAGCGATTTTTGGAATCAAGAGAACAAAATTTTCTTTCAAATACATGTTTATTTTATTCTTAAAACATTTGGCAATACAAACAAAAAATCGTAAAGTTAATGCAAAATTCATCATCAATTTTTCTAGTCACCGGAACTGCCTCCTTATTGTACCACGGAAAAAAGTAATTTTTTAAATCCTTGATTATGTTCTAACCTCAAAACCATACAAAAATGGAGCTGCGTCCTTATTGCACCACACCCCACAGTTGCCATATTCTCTTTAAGATGGTCCTTATTTCAATGATTTTTGAAATCTATGTTATTTGAGGTTCTCTATGAAAATTTGAGGTTTTCATTTTAACATTAACACATGTTGTTAACTCAATCCTTCTGAAAGTTTTCAATGGAAAATACATAGAATTACATCAATTGATTACATTTTTTTTTATAATTCCGGTATAAATTGATGCAATGATTAAAAATTTGACAGAATTATTACTTATAGTAATAGGAACAAACCCTAAAAATTTCTAATTTTTATATCAATTATTTCCTTATATATCAGCCCAGTAAATATAAAGCTATTTTCACTACATAGAATATTTTTGTAATATTATTCTAAATGTTTTAAATGTTAACTTCACTTATGTTAGATTGTATCACAATTTTTCAACACAGTTTGCGCGAGAAATTGAAAAATTATAAATCACAAGTTTCATTAAAAAAGAATTGAATGGCGATTGATAAATATAATATATGATAATTACATGATCAGATAATTTGAATTTTAATTGAATTAGTTTAATTACGAAAAATTTATATCATTTTTAATGAGAAAATAATACCAAGTTTTGCCAAATTTTTGAGAGATGAAAAGTGTATTAACTTTTTAACGAAATAAGATTTCGTACAGTATTAAGAAACTCCATTACTTTTGGATGCCTCGAATAATTCGTTTTCTATTTCAATGATACTTAGAAAAGTTTGCAGACTTGGTAAAAGTATTGTTAATAATTCAGTAATTTTAGATAGAAATCATTGGTGCATAAGTTAACTTGACCCACTCGATAAATGTATTGTTAAACTCCAGTATCAAGAATAACTCAAGAGAAAACGTTTGTAACTCTGCTAGACACTAGAGCAGGCCTGGCCAACTCAAATAGTTTCACGGGCCACTTCAATGACACGTAACGATACAGCGGGCCGCACTTTAGATAAGCATATAAGTTTAAAAAATATAAAACATATACAACATACCGCTCGACGTTATTGTTCCACTGTCCTGTATTATTAAGAGCAAAAATGTGTGACTTGCTTCTTTATTCATTTATTACTTAACCGTATTCAAATTACAAATGAACTGTTGTTGTTATGATGGTTGCCTATTGAAACCAATTGATTCAGTAACATTTGGCGTTCGTAGATATCAGATATAGAACTGGAGTTCGTAATCGCACTTGCGCATTATAACAATGACACATGCAAATTTTTATTTATTTAATATTTTTTGTACATATACATCGAGTAACAAAAGTTTCAATAGAAATTCAAAATCACCCGGCGGGCCGCACATTTTAACGTGGCGAGCCGCGTGTTGGCCAGGGCTGCACTAGAGTCAAACGGGGATTTAAGTACGAATACGACATACGTCCTCGACGAATTGTATAATGAAAAGGGAGTTGGCTATTACGATCACCGAGCTTCTGACTGGTTGTATTGGGGGAAAAGATGGCTCATGTTTAGTAATCTTTGAACCTAAAGTGGAATAAGCCAATAGTAGCTTCGCGAAGTTAGCACCCCCAAATGTAAATTTTGATAAAAATCAAATTGCATTCGCTTTTCCACGATTTGTCCACGTTTGTCTAACCACAATTTTCATTTGTCCACCCTTCAGAAAAAAGTTACATCACAAATAAGCCATTTGAAGTCAGCACACCTATATAGACCTTTTTTTAAGGTTTTCTTAACAAACGTGTCCCTCCACATTTTGTCCACTAATGTTTTTTGTTTGTCCAACAAGTATTTTCGTTTGTCCACCCCTCAGAAAAAAAGATACACTTCAATGAAGGAGAAGTTGCAGCGATACGCACGGTTGCGGGTCATTTGTCCTCGCTTTGTCAATTTTGTAGCTAATTATTTATGTCTGCGCAGAACTACTAACATTATTTGTTATTTGTTTGTTTTTTAAATTAATGTTATTGACATGTTACATAAAAACGGTGAAAGAGAAATAATTAAAATATAAATAGAATGTTGCAATAGCCATTGCACAAACAATTTCTGCATTTTAACTGTTAATTTGCATTCAACGGTGCTTTCCACGGTATATATCACATACATATTTACCTTAATAATTATTAAATTGATGAACATGATACGTAAGTGTAAGTAGCGATACTACATTTTCCTAATCTGTGCATAACCTTTTCTTGAGGGTTACACAAACGAAAACTTTAATTGAAAAAAATAAATAACGTTAGTGGTAGTTGATAAAACGAAGACAAATGACCCGCAACCGAACGTATCGCTGGCAACTTCTCCTTAATTGAAGTGTATCTTTTTCCTGGAGGGTGAACAAACGAAAATACTTGTTGGACAAACGAAAAACATTAGTGGACAAAATGTGGAAAGACAGATTTTTTAAGGAAACCCTAAAAAAGGTCTATATAGGTGTATTGACTTCAAATGGCTTGTGTGTGGTGTAACTTTTTTCTGAAAGGTGGACAAATAAAAATTGTGGTTGGACAAACATGGACAAATCGTGGACAAACGAATGTAATTTGATTTTTATCAAAATTTGCATTTGGGGGTGCTAACTTCACTAAGCTGCCAATAGTTACATTTCAACGCTCTGTGTGAAATTACGCTGACAGATATCTATCCTTTTCGGGGTAAATCCCTGCTGGTGTTGCACTAAACGGCAGCAGAACGAAATAACCCAGGAGAAAACTTTCTTAACACTGCTGGAGACTAGAATTGGACGGACTTTCGAGTATTTATCCATCCTCGATGAATAGTGAAAAGAGGGTTTTTGTGACGATTGCGCACCTGGTTGGGTGGCGCTGTAATGAGGAGAACATTGTTCAGTGATCCACGGATCTATGAGGCCATAGACTTTAAGGCCCCGATACTTTCAAACATCATGTACGGAACATTAAATTACACCAATCATGTTTTGTATATTCTTTGTACTCGAAATTGTTTGAAATCATCGATTGAAACAACGATAAAGTGTATTCGGAGTCTTTTGTTTTAATCGATGCTTTAGTTTAGCAGAAAGCATTAAAATTACTTATGGAAGTGTAACTGCTACATAACTTCACAATGTAATAAAAATTGTAAACAAACGAGTAAAACAATGTTTAAAGGTTCAGGTAGAACGTTTGAATATCTACAGAAATAATTTTAACATGTAATATGAAATATCTTGTAAAGTATTAAATTTTCGATGGTCAGAACATTTGCAAAATGTCAAAAAAAATGTGCAAGTACACTTTTGTACTTACATTGCTGCACTAAATAAAACAACTACATCATCAAGATGGCCCGATATGGAGGATTCAACTTTTTCTTCGAACAATTTTTAACGGCTTGTCCCAATTTCTAGAATTACCCTGTATAGTAATCATCAAACAGCATGTACAATGTGTTTTTTGATCAAACAAAAGACGTTACGAATTATCTCGTTATTTTTTGTTATTAATTTTGAATGAATTTTGTGTTATTATGTTTTCTGTTCATGTAAGCCAACCTTGATTTTTTATTCTTCTCTCTGAGGCTATCTATTCGTATTTACATTGATATATTACGAATTTCATAGTATCTGCCTAGATATGGTAAGTAAACAAGCTACGAGATAACTCGTAGTTACCGTCCTAGGTAATAATGTAAAGTATGAGTTATCTCGTAGTTTGTAGACAACGTGTTAAATACTAATTAACAATAAGAATCGTTTAGCAATGATTTTGTTATTTGATCAATCTATCAGTTGAAATCAATAGTGAATGCAAACTGAAATTATTGACAACTTTTTAATTTTCATTTCACTGTTTACCTTTTTTGGCAAAGAATTAATTTTATTGTCGAAATATTTATTGAAATTCAATAATAGAAAAGAAATAAAATGTTTTAATGAGGTGATAGAAAAATTATTAATGAACATTCTAATTTTCATCCATAGGTTCAAGAATAATAACTCTGAAGTAGTACATCAATCTTTCTATAATGCACGCATTTCTTTTTTGAACCTTTTGATTTTTTTAAGCTTAAAAACTTCGGTGTAAGTATTGCTGAAAAGGTTTGACTGTACAAGTTACAATTTATTGCAGCTCTAAATGGTCCCGTCAAAAGCTGGTAGTTCCTGACATCCGGTTTTACGATCCAATATTGAACCTGTGATTTACAGCATCCGCGTGTCAAAGCGTCCTGTCACCGAAGATACATTTTGTTAGCAGAGTTTTTCATTATAGTACGAATTCTACTTCAAGACGTAAAATCAGTCATAGTCGATAGACTTTCAAGGTTACCATTCCCTTGTCTCTTTTTTTCCGAACATACTTTCCCCGAAACCGAAAACTGTACCTGTGAACTGACTTGAGTACACTTTCCAATTTCTAACATACAACGCCCGATGAGAGTTGTTTGAACAGCAGTCCGACCATTTGCGAATTATTAAGAAAAAAAATGATTGTGTCTCAATTTTAATTTGATTTTAATGGAATATTGCATTTGCAATCGTAGAGTGGAGCGACTATACGAATTAAATAAAAATTGAAGAGATTAACGTTTTATTGTAACTAGATGCTACATGGCATTTTTAATAATTTTAATATCTTGAGGGATATTAACACATATGTGTTTGTTTCCTTTTAAATAAAAATTATCGTTATTTACCATCGCAACACCTTTTAGAATGAAAACATGTACAATATTAAGGTGAGACATTATACTTGTATATTAGAATCTATTTATAGATGAAGACTGCTTTGGTTTATGTGTACTTGATTAGAGCAAAAAAGAAATACATTGAACTTGATTAAAAAGTGTGCCCTTAGCTCATTATTTTCGAGTATATTGTCTTCAGAAAAGTAATTTGAAACGTGTTTTGAATTAACTAAACTGCACAATTGTTTTACAAAAGTTGTATTTCATCGTCAGGTCTGATACCTATCTCCGCCGATATCAAAATGCAGTCGTATTGTTTGTTTTTAATTTAGTAATGCATTAAATATGTTACAAAGTAGAGTACAAGTACTCTACATGCTCGTTTTACTTGCTGGAGTGACCAAACAGACTCAAATATTTCTTGTGAATATTTCTTCTGAAAGATATATAACCAAAACTACACTATATAATTCGAGAGTTCGTAAATGCACGCGTTTGCCATAAAGTGGCGCCGAAGCTGGTAGGTAACGTCCAGAATGGTTCAGAGTACAATGGATTAGAAAAGCATGCCAGAAAGAGAGAAATTAAACTTTTTTAAGAATTTCCCTGCTTTTCGGCTAATTGTGGTCATTTCTTCTTCCACAATTTTTAAATAAAAGGACAAGTATCTCAACGAGTATTTGTATACGAGTAACTGTTATTCTCTACAACATTTTAAAGTTAATCAAAAGAACTACATCTTTCACAGGTATCACTTTTACAGAAGTGCGCTTGAATTTTGCGCTCTCATTATGCACCAGTAAGTGCCGCTGAACATGTTGATGTGTAGCTAGGTTAAGCGAGATCGATGTCGCAGATCGTTTCGATGCGTGATTGAACGTGTTATCTAGTCCGAAATAAAGTTTATTATTGTTGTTCTAAGTAACATCTCTGCATTTCTGCTTATTATAACTAAATAATTTTAACAAACATCTGCATGATACATGCGACCAAAGATCAAATTGCTTTTGACCGGCGTATAACAGGAAAGCTAAAGATTGTTTAAGAAACAGTAATGATCTCCGATGACATGGCTCTCCCACTGATCACTCTTGCTCTCGTCACTTTGAACTTCACCTTCCGTCATCCGCAAACCGTCATCTTGGAGAAGCGTCCTAAACCATCAGGGACCGTTCCAGAGCTCTTTCACAAAAACGTAGCGTTCCATAATCCATCTTTTCAGCTCACGTGATACTTATAGATTCGGAAGCCGTGTGCGCGAGTCACGACGAAACCCCTCGGCCGAGGGACAACCTACGGGAACCACGACTTTAATTAAACAAAATACACCGTATTTGCATAAAGCGCACGCACCGGGCACCACGAACTGCATAGTTAGGCCAAGATATGGCGGACAGCCATAATATACGACGGACGAGAAGTTGGCGAAGGGCGACGGGAGCGAGGAGAGAACGGAGAGAAAGATTCATCTCGAAATTGTATCGGCATCTGTATGGCCATTAGCATACTGGAACTGACGTATTTCGAAATGTTCTCATTAGCCGAAATTCATGGGCGGCTTCTACGCCTGCAGACCCCAGGTCCTGGGCCCCCAGGCCCCCGGCCCCGGACCTACAGCCTCGTCCGGGACTGACCCGACAGTTTTGTAAGGTTAACCCGGTAACTAACCTGACTTAACCCAACCGGTCGGGGAATGTTAATGGCATCCCACTTATTGACGAGGCCGATCTTGGCCCGGCCCGGCCGCGGCCGCGGCCGGGGGCCCGGGCTACTCGTGCCCCTCGTAATTACGTAAACCGTGTTTACGATCCCACGTGACATCACAATGGCCGGATGAACGAGTATCATCGATTACTGCTTCACTGAATCGGGAAGGTTAATAAAGCAGGGGTGGTAATGACGCCACCTTGTTATTGAGCCGGGTACAGGTGTCCAGTGCTTGGGAAATGGTGGGAAGCGAGATTAAGGGGGTCCACCTGTGTAAGATTTTCAAATAATCAAAAGTTTTTTTTTCTACATATTTATCATCTAGGAGATATTACAATAACTGTCACAGAAGCATTTTATAAAATTCTGCTTAGTTCATTATTTTTCGAACCCCAAATGTGCCCGGCTCAGCGTCGTACTATGTTCGTACGAAACTTTAAACGCGTTTTTCTCGAAACCACGTTTTTGGAAATGGCGAGCAGGATTGCGCAAAATCCATTACATGAATCGGGATGAAATTTTTTTTCTACAATTTTCAATCGTAATTGGTGGTACTGGCGGCGATATTCATGTTAAACAAAATTTTTTCCAACGTCTATTAGCCATTAGATAGGGGAAAAGATACGTTAAAACATCATTTTTTAGTTTATACACCACCCTATTAACAATTTTCAACATTTTGTCAATATCTTATCGGCAGTACCATCAAAATGTAATTATAAAGAACGTGATATTTTACTTTTTTGTTTCAGATGATCAAGTACGATCAAATCCTGCTCGTCGAATGACTCTTCTACTTTTAAGTGGTCTCGTTAAAGCGCCGTCTAGGAATATCCACATATCGAAACATTGTAATAAAATCAAAAATTAATGTTAAAGTGTCGATCTACCAAATAAAAAAAAAATTATCATAATTGCACTAGTACTTTTCCTACGAAAAATTCTTGAAAATTGCCTTAAAAATTAAACGTTACACAGGTGGACCCCCTTAACCCTAGAAAGACTAAGCCCAATATCTCCCATGTTATAGACAAAAGGTTGCGTTTTGATGTCGTCGGCAGGACTGTGCTCAAGATGTCTAATACAATCACGAAATCTTTCTCGTCGAACACAAATCTAGCCTTTGACAATTTAATAACTATTTATTTCTCATTAACCCATTCACTACCAGGCATATTTAAAGCGTTTTGATTTGGACGCCAAGATTTAATACATATGTGTAATCTAGGTTATTATTTTGATAATAAAAAGTGATATTAAAATCTAATCTTTCATGATATATAAGAAAAGTTCGTATTTCGCGATTACTGCAGTTTAGGAACTATGTGGATTACAATGTTTTATTTTATTATGAAATTTCATTTCATAACATTGGAAAGTTACGTATTTTTCTTCTTTTTTTAATACATGTTTAACGTTGCAGCAACCTTTGGTTATTAGCGACAGTTTCTTATGAGGTTTCCTCCAATGTTAGATATTGGTCCATATATCTGCATCTTTAAATAGCTGGACAATTTTGTTTAAGTTTTCTTTTCTGCTCCACGCTTCCTTTAAACTAGTGGGTAGTTCGTATTGTATGCGGAGTGGTTCCGTATTTTTACAGGTAAATATTATGTATTGTATTTGCAGTGACAGATTGGTCACAATTTTATTACATTAACCCCAAGCAATGGAGTTTGTTTTACACATAATAACTATGTCACCTTTAACTCATTCACTGTTAGACAAAAAGGCGTTTTGCCTTGGGCGTCAAGATTTAATACATATGTGTAATCTAGATTATTATTTTGATAATAAAAAGTGATATTGTACTTGTTGTTTTAAAAAGAAAATTCACGACTTTATTTTTCAATAATTTGTGACTCAAAATGCTTAACTATAAATTTATCTCTTGAGTAATTGCAATCAGTTTGAACTACGAGACATCTTGTACTTTCCATTGAATAGGTTAAAGACTGACGAAGTAATACATTTTTCCTTTGCAATCAACGTCTATGACAGTTTTTACGTTAAAAACAGCTCCCACCCTCCAATTATAGGGATCTTTTTTTTAAATATGGAAGACTATAAATTAAGCATTAACACTTTATCTTCCAAGCTATTTCGAAACGGTCTTTAATTTAAAAAGTATTTTCTACAGTAGCATATGCCCATCTAGGCTGGCAATAATTCCTCTATACTGTTACTGGATACAATGAATCGACACAGTAAATAAATTGAAACAGCTAAATACTGGAATTAAAAAGCCTATAAATAGGCTCTTGGTAAATAAAGTGTTAACAGTGAAATTTCAAAATCTAAAGTTTTCAGACGATTACATGATCACGAATAACGATATAAAACTGTAAGATAAACTGTAAGATTAAAATATGTTTTCATAACATTTATAACTTGATTGACTGAATTGACTCACTCTTCTGCCATTAACCTCGTAACGTTTTATTTATTCCCAAAAATATGCATATTATTAAGCTGCTATATCAGAAGTTGGTTAGATCACATTTGGACTTATTTCATATTGTTTCTTCTGTATTCAAATTATGAGGTTAAGAAGAATCCTACATAATTTTCAATATTTATATCGTATAATTCTATGCCCTATCTACATTATGTCGACACTCTAATATTGAACATGTTTAACGTACAAAAGAGTAATAAAATGAATCTTTACTTTTAAGACAGATCGCATATTCATCCTCATCAGGCCTCGTTAACGTTTACGTGCTTTTAAGAGAAACACAATTTTTCATAAAAGTAACAAGTCTCGTAAATTCTGCGAATAATTAGATTTCTGTTATGGTACTGTGCAAGCTTTAAAAGTACGTTAGGATTAGTCGATTATTCTCCCAATATCTAAAATTTAAGATACGCATTTAAAATTTGCAGAAAAATCTGTTACACTCTACGGAAATAAATGAACTAAATGAAAATATAACAGAATTGAACGTAACGCTTACACGCGTTGTCGACGTTGCATCTCCGATATGAATCTGTTTTCTCTAAAATCAGTTGCTCGTGAAACATCATGGAGACAAGTCTAAGAAGAGGCAGCGAGCAGTAATACGCCAACAGAATTCAAGCAGCCAGACTCCGTACAGCAAATCATGCAGACCAGATTGTTGGCAGATCCTGTCAACGAGGACTTACAGTTACGCGACCGCGGCAAGGAGAGCCAAAGGAATGCCTTTATATGCAAATCAGAAGGCTGCTGAAGGCTGACCGCAGCCGCGGCTGGGGTTTAGGGATCGATTCACAGATATGAATGTTCCTCGCTGCTGGCTGCCGCTGCCATTACCGCTGCGTCCGATGACGGATGAATTATTAATGATCGCTGGGAGCCTCCGGGATATCCATCAATGAGTGGAAGTGAATGCGCGACGACGCCCGGCGTCGTGCTTGCTTTAATCGCCTCGGCATCAGGAAGCGGACACGTCGATCGAAAATTCCGACGTCCGGCAACTTTTTTTTTTTAACTAATTGTGTTTTATAAATCACCACGTGCTACCGCGGATGGTGTCGCCCAGTGTTTTGTCCAGGTCGGACGTAGAAACGGTTGAAAAGGAATGGGGATAGCGTTTTTTGCAACCTGGGAATGAGCAGAGGGGGTGATATGGGTGGCAGTTGTCTAGCTACTTTTACCATGATCCGAGGAAGTAGGTGGTAGGGGCTCGATAGGTTACTTATGTAGATGATACAGTAACTATTATACAATTAAAATAATACAAATTATTACAGTGGGCGTAGAATGTATTCGTACACCGATCAATTTCCCAAAAAACTTTTGTGTGAAATTGTAGTTTATTCACTCCTTTTTTTATAATCAATGATATGTTACATATTCTCGGAAGTCTCTAAGATAGATATAGTCCAAACAACATTTACTAGTTAATACAATTTGTGAAATTAAGAAAAACATGCGAAAAGTGGGTAAAAGTATAGAAGCAATAAGTATTTGTACGATTCTTATGACGAACCATTTGCAGTAGAGTTTGTAACGTAAACACAAAACATCAAATTTCCAGTAAAGTACTTTTAAACAGTTGTGCGAATACTTATTGCTTCAATATTTCTATCGGTTAATTCTTTTTTTCTTGTTAATTTCGCAACTTACGTAAATAGCTATTTTTTTTGTAATCTATCTGTTCTAGAGATATCCGAGAATATGTAGAATGTCATTGTTTATAAAAAATAAGTTAATTAATTACAATTTTACATAGCTTTTTGGAAATTGATCGATGTACGAATACTTTCTACACCCACTGTATATAAATATATTCAGTGTTTTTAGATAAACTTAGGGGTATTTTTATTGGCGAACAAATAAACGTGTAAACATGTATATTAAAATTAGAGATATTTAAATAATTTCGTGTTATGATAAGTACTGAGTATTAATAAAATTATTAAAGAAGGATTGTAGTATTGTAATTTAATAAGTTTTCTGATGAAAATTATTTTAAAATAAAAGTCAATATACGAACTAGATTTAATATAAAATTACTAAAATACAATATATTAATTTTATTTTTGTTACTTATATTGAAGAAACTTAAAAATGCAATTGAATTTAGCAAAAATAGAAGGTACATAGAATAATACGCTAGAAAACAGTATATGTTTATATATACATAGATATTAACAGACGAATTTTTGTTAATATTAATATTAAGAAGAAAGAAATTTTACCAATTCAGAATGTTTGACAATATTAAGTGTTCATTTATGTAAGAGTGTTAAACCTTCTTATATTATCACAAAAAACAAAGTTATATACACACATATCAGTCAGAAGGAATATTATAATTTATTATTATTATAGAATTATTATTAAAGGAGTTGATAATTGCAAATAAATAGTAAGAAGGAACATTGCTTGAATGTATTTCTTGCGAAGTATTTTTGAGATACACATACTTCAATAAAATGTAACTGATTGGGAGTTTAAATATGATTATAGTAAAATATTATAATATGCACAAACCAGAGCTCCCAACTGTCCCTGGTAAGATTGAAAACAGGATATCATGTAAAAGAGATAAGCTGTAACTGTTCCATTCGATAAATATAGTTCAAGGTTATTCAAAGATCATCGATGTTTCTTTGCACAATACTACATATTTCATCTTCTTATCGTAGCAATTATTATCAAGACAGGTGCAAAAACATCTACCACCTCGAAATGACCTTGAATTGTTAAATCTAGATACGATCAATGAAAACATTAATTTATAAAATTTAGTTTATTTAACCAATGGATTTCATTCACAATAGGAACATGTGTGAGGTTAAGAGAAGGTGACCTCTAAATGTATACAAACGTGTAATACACACGTAATGGGAGATTCGCTATCCTGCTCACTCTTGATGTATTCCATTCAGCTTCCCCAGAGGATGCTTCAAGCGACGCTCGGCTTTCGCTTAAGATAAAAATCAGTGAATACCTCGCTTTCACGTAAACTGGAGGTCCTAATTTTATCACTTGAAAGTGGGAGTCACCGTTTCACTTTCTATTACGATTAAAATAATTCTTCAATTGTTATTTTTTATTTACAATTATAATAGACCTACATACTTCATCTAAATTTGATTGCTTTTATTCTTTCATACAATTACGATCAATAATGGCATGCCTTTAAGAAAATTAAATGTCCGCATTAAATATGTAGAATTTTAAAACAACAAAATAAATTGTGAGCCACCATGTATATATTAACATACATATATATTAAATATAGGGTACATATATGTATATCATATACAATATATACGGTGTGTTCCACGTAACACCTATCACGATTTTTCAAAAACTTGCGATAATCTGACAAAAAATATTTTTAACAAATATTGATCAATTTTCGATTAGCTATACATTTCAATAAAAAAAGTCCGACAAAAATTCTTTTAGTATTGTCAAGATCACCTTTATTTTTTTAAATGGGACTTCGTATTTTTAACTTCACAGTATTATAGTTCGTATAAAGACCAATTCGACAACCTAGTGTATCATGACTTTGGGACAACCTTGAAGGTAAAAAAAATATATATATGTATCACCTGTTTGACTTTGTTTTCGAATAATATGTAGGCACCATTTGTGCTCAGTACGAAGGAATTTTAAATAATTTATAACAGAGAATGTGGAACTTACGATGTTCCCATGAATTTTTGCCATACATTATGATTTTGACTTTTTTCAGTAAAAAATAGCTCTGTTTGTTTTTTTCCTCTTTTTTTTAAGCCGTGGCTCTAAGGAGTTGAATGGTGTTGACTATTTGTGTACAAAAAGAAACTGCAAACGAAAAATAAAACAGTAATTGAGATTTTTTATGATTATATTTCGTTTTTTTTTAAGCATATTTATCATTTTTTCGAATGTTTGTTATTGTTTAGCATGCAACTAAGCGTAACTCATTAATGTACCAATAAATAAATATATCAATAAATATATAAATTTTAAAAGAAGTTTTAATTTTTCGTTAAAATTTCAATTTCTTATAAATCTGACAATTAAGCAAATGTCAATTAGAACGTAGCGTTCGCTTTATTCGCCCGCGAAGAAGCCACTGCTTCTCCAAAAAAAGATTGGCTTAGCCAGGTACTTCACGAAGCATTGCAACGAACTTATCGGCCAAATAGGACCTCTAGATCCACTAGAAAACGCGTGATTGGCCTAGCAGTTCACGGTTTTGCAATTTTCCCTCGACTTTAGCGTCGTTTCACAATCATGTCACCTATTTATTCTTAGTCAAAGTGGCTACAAACTGATTCTTCATTCTTCTTTGCTATTGCAACCTGCGACAGATTGTATCGAATTGCAGCCTGTGTTTACATATGTTGTTACTTACAATTCTTTGCTCTCCGTGCATTCTGACATAAGTTTTACTCAACTCCTTGCTGTAATCTTCATTTTCTGTCAAGAATGTAACTTGTCTATCAATTTCTGATACCTTGTCTGTCGGTATGCAACTCTAAAGTTGTAAATAATTACACACCGTGAATCGATGATCTTAAATGTAGAATGAGTTTGGAAAATTTCATGTAACATAAAAAAAAACTATTCTCCTACGATACAACTTTCCCTAACAAGGAAAGCTTTTTAGGTGTTGGCCTCCGATAGTTTTGATTTTTGGATATGTTTTAAAGGACCGAAAAATAAGATGTACGTATTTTTTTATATTGACCCGTTTTCATATTTAGGGGGTGAAACGAGTCCCTAAAGTTTCAGCTGCAATAGGCTATCTCCGAAACTATCATATATAGAAGGAAACTTTTTAAGAAAAAGTTTCATGGTTTTCTATCTGCATATAAAATCTGGCTCTACATTTTGTAAATAATAATTTGTTTACGATAATAGCCTATTGCAGCGAAACTTTAGGGAGTCTTTTCACCCCCTAAATATGAAAACTGACCAATATAAACAAATATATTTGGAAATATCAGTATCCTTGAAAAAATTCCATGTCAATAGATAATAGAAGTTTTTAAGGCCTATCAAATTTTCTTCTTTGTTTTTTTCTACCTTCGTTTAGAACAAAGTTATATCTTATGTCACTTATTTGGCCTACTTGATACAAAGGCTGGGCCAAGTAACTATAACAAGCTATAACTTTATTATCAGTAGATTTAGAGAAAAATATCAAAGAGAGAAGATGAATGGTTCAAATAGTATTTAATGTAAAAAGAATATGTATTTCCATTCAAAGGAATAATACAACCATCGATTCCACATGCATCATTGCACTTATAAAAAAGACATGGTTCTACAAATATAGTACATTTTAAACCATGTATCTTTTCTTATTGACATTTTCCTCCAAATGTACTGATAACGAAGTTAGAGCCTGTTACACTTATTTTGCCCACCCTGTACACATTTGAAAGCAAATTATCGTTAAATAAACGATTATTTGTACAAAGCTTGGGAGAATTACTGTACGTAGAGATTCTAAGTGCATTCCCAACTTTAATCGCGGGTAGAAAAGCAACTTGACGTCATCAGGTGCAAAAAGCGACTGCCATTATATTGTCAACTTAATATACGGCACATTACTGTATTAATAATTAGTTTCCTGTAGCTTCATAAACTTCATGAATGTTTAAAATACTTACATATGTATCTAATCATGTGATTTTATTTCCTTAATCATTAGTTAAATATGAAAAGTGTTTGGTATATAAATGTTTTTAATACGAACAATTGTAAAGAGGTGTTTGTTTATTCATCAGCTACAAGATTACAATAATGATAATATCCCATCCCATTTTAAAACACGTCAATGACCCTGAAATCTATTTAACAAATGACCTTGAGAAAAAAGTGGTCCCACCATTAAATGCGACCCTTCGGAACAGTGTAAGTTTGTCCTATAGATTTTTTCATAGAACCAAAAATATCGGAGATACTTGGGTGTTTCAATTTAAACGCTCTATCCTGTATAAGCACGTCATGGTTTTGTACAAAACTACTCCTTACCTAAATCAATTTTTACAGCTGGCACCTGAACCAAAGGAAATGTTCTTTGATAGCACGCATAAACGATAATTCTTTCATACTATATATTTAATAGTTAATATTATATCGCAAGGTGTTAGAAATACAAAGTATTATTTAAAAGAGGAATAGCCACGTATTCTTTTACAGAAAACCCATTTCAATTTTCTAATAAAAAATGATAAATGTGTACAATACACAATAAAACATTGATAGGTCTAATTTCCTAACTTCTGAATTTACTATAGACAAATACTATGCCGAGTTGAATAACTTTAAAGGGAAATCGTCGAGTGTTTCAGGTATACTTGTATATTTACTAAGTAAAATAATGCGAATTTACATGACAAACTTTTATTCATATAAACTACAACTGGAATTTTAAAGAAAGTGATTTTTAATAAAACTACCTGGAACAGTTTATATTTTTATTTAAACATATTGTACATTTCGCACAAGTTATGTCAGTCTAACCATGTGATAAACACGCGATTATGTAATGATAAGTGTACTTTTGAAGCCTTTGAAACGTTTGATTGTCTTTATAGTATACATTTTAGGAACAAATTGTATAATAAAAAATAATTTTATATCGGAGCTTTATGAAACTTTCATGTACAAGACAATGTGATGTTACGCAAAAGATATTATTTCAGTCTTAATATCCACTCTTTTTATAACAGGAAGTCTTTACTGATAAGATCAGAATGTTTCAGAAAATATTCTATATGTTTCAGTCAATATGCGTCCTGTTATGTTTACATCAGCGCCGGTAAAGTTGTGGAGCTAAACACTTTCCCACCACCACCGATCGCTACCATAAATAGTAATGCCTATCAGGTTGAGACGAATTTTGGTCATTGAGTTGAGGTGAAATTGTCCTCATTTCTTCTTGAAACTACTCGATCTGATACCTAAACGGTACCCTAGATTATAAATAACTGACCGAAGTCAAAAATTAAAAGTTTTCCAAATGCTCTCACTCTCCTATTCACTCTGATTATTTCTCGGTTGTTTTCACGGATTAATACTCTCTTCCAAAAAACAAACATAGTCGAGCCAGTCGAGAAGGTTTAAACCATCTATCGAAATAAACTGTACGTATTAACCAGATCTTGGAAAACTTTTATTTAATTGAAAACAAGAAATAATTTATTTCAAATCTTTATTTTCATTTGAAAATAAAAATAATACTAATTCATTTGCAATAATAGCTAGTTTAAATAACAAATCATTTGGATATTCTATTTTTATTTTAAACTCAGCAATTTGTTTTAAGCAGCATTATTTTTTTAAAAAATTCATCTGTCAACCATGTAACATGTACAGGTTTTCTTTTACCTTGCAACAATGTCAGTACATTTATTCTTTCTACAGTTTCGATAGCAAATGTGGAATTGTTTCCTATTTTCATTGCTATTAAGGGGGGAGTCTGGTCCAGCTAATGTATGTTTCTAATGCATATAATTTCTAGATATAATTCATTTTTCTTATTGAAACGTCTTTTTACATATAAAGGGACGTTCAAAGAAGATGACAGTGTAGATTTAATTTGAATGTATACATATATAGATATAGTAGTCGCAAGGAAAGAATTCGGTCAAAACCAGTACGAAAGACCGATCAATTTCGTGGACACAATTATGAAATAAAAGATGTTTGTCGCCTAATAATATTTCTTTTTATGGTAAAAATTTGTTAAGAACGAGATATTAAAGTCTAGGCAAATAATAATACCTCTTGTCATTTATGTAAGAAAAATTCTTGTTATTGCGATACATATCGAGGATAGCTGACGTCATGTTGAACATGATGTACGTTTATGCAGCTCTTGACATATTTTTCCTGGCAGAGTGTGGTAATAAATCTGGTCTAATTATGTCACAGGAGAATTCAACATAAATATTACACTGACAGATTTATCAATCAGAAGTGAATCTAGAAGTGAATTATTACGAAGAAACAAGTCGCCAGGAAGAAAAAGAAGGCACATAAATATTAAATACTACATTTTGCATCAACGTATGGATCGAGAAGGTAGTAAATGTTGAGATTGCAGGAAAATTGAAACGAATAAATCATAAATGTAAAAATGTAACATTGCTTTAGTAAATAACAGAGGTAAACACGTGTACTTCAAGAAATTGAAAAAAAATTGTTGCATCGAAGTATAACGATATGCAACATTTGCTTTAATATCATACATAGTTTTCAATAATAGTATAAGTTAATGAGTTGTTCGACAACCACTAAAAAGTGAATCGATACAAGAATTTACATTATTTACTTTTAAAGGCTTTTCGCATTAATTTTAAGCAAACAATGCTCTTACAAATGTGCTAAGCACATTAGATGCCTATACTGATCGCTACATCTTTGAAAAATATTACCAATAGATCGACACCTCTGAGAAACTACTAAGTACAGAAATTAATCGCAGATGATGTAAATACCCGAAAAGTTTGAGCTAGTGGTAGATAAATCTCCATTGTTTATAAAGCACACAGATATGGATATTTATTCATAATACTGCCATAGCGTCTTTGACTCGTGTCCTTTATTAATCTGAACTTAAAATTTGAAAGAAGATTTCGCTTTGTAAATATTCTTTACGATTCGACGTGCGATCTGTTTGAAAAATTTAAAAATATCTAAATGGTGGAAGTTTAAAATTTTATTCTACGTTTTGTAAGCAAATTAACCAATCAATAAATTCGTAAGTCATCTAATTGGAATTGTGTATGACAAATTTAATCAAAATTCAATCAAATGTATACAAGTAATCGCCGACATCATTGTGAAAAGTGTAACAAGTAACAAGCAAAACGCTTTTTAACCGTCTTCAAAAAGGAGAAGGTTACTCAATTCGACATGTATTTTTTTTATGAATGTTCTTCCATTACGACGAGATGGGTTGACTAATCGGGATGAAACCTCTTCCAACCTGTACAGTATGTCTCCCAGATGGTCCCATTTTGCGATCCGTCATATTTTACCCGTATTTTTGCAAAAAACGAAAAAATGTTGTACTGATTCTTACTCCGTGATGGATCAATCCGATTGAAACTCCTTGCATCTGGTAGAGCATCACTGTCACTTGTTCTCATAAAAAAAACATTTGGCCTTGTTTTATTTTTTACCACTTCATATCACTTTTTGTCGCAAAAATAGTACTATTTCACGTATATATGGCTTGAAATCGACGACACCCCTTACATTTTGTTGCCGGACAGCTTTTAGCTATAGCAACATATATTATTTACGAAAAAAAAATTCCTAAAGAAAAGAATAAAAAATTGCTTGAAAGAAGCGAACCTTGGAAAATTCTTTTTTCAAAGAAGCATATTTAACAACAACTTCATATCTTGTCGAGATGTACAAATTTTGTTTAAAATACATTTATTAGTAACGGAAATAGAGAAAATTAAGACAAGTGTTCAATGTTAAAAATCGCAATTATCAATTCAATCATATATGCTTGCGCGTGTGCGTGTGTGTGGATGTAGATATGTATAGTATATTCATATATTATGTGTAAATGGTGTAATTCATAGAAAGGTCCTACAAACAAGTGAACAAGGTTTCATCAAAATCGGTGTGTAAACACTCACCGGTGTTCCTTTAGAAGTCCATTTCATCTGAATAAAAATAACATTTTCATGAGTATTGACCAAAATTGTACTCTTAAAGAATAGATGGGTCGTAGACGTTCTATGTTATAGACTTTATCAAGATACATTTTTCACCAACGGAAAAGGTGCACCGTCCGGAAAGGATTAAACTTAAACTTAGGTTCATCTGTTCATCTGCGCTCGATTGTGCAAACTTTCGGTTTACATGCCACGTTCATGTCATTACGACTGTTCTAATAGAATCCTTGCCAAATTATTTCCAAAGGTTCGAACTATTATTTCGCGGAGAAAAGAAGGTATTACCTAATTCAGAACCATCGAGGTGCAATGGCGTAACCCTTTAAGAAGAGAACGAAACACGAAACATAGCGGCCAATCAATGCTGGAGAACAGACAGAAACTTCGGCGGTCAATGGTACAGAATTTCTGGTGGGAAAGCGTCTCGGTCGATGGCGTGCTGCTTTATGGGGTGTGTAATGACACCGTATGGGTTTGGAAAAGCCCAGAGGAAACGTAAAAACGTGCGGCAGCGTGGTACGTCGAGAAAAACAGGGCCGTCAGGTTATTGGATGAACAGCAATCATAAAATTTCCACCCCCGGCACTGAAGGGATGCCAGCGAATTTGACTGCGCAACAACATATGCACGGGTATTCTTGATATTTACGGCAGGGTCGCGAGGGTTGTAAACTGTTCTGCAAAGTAGAGATGCTGTCAGCAGTTTCCATAAGATTGGCCGCGATGCCTCACAGGGGTTACCAGCCCCTGCCTCATGAATATTCCTCGGCTATTTGATCCTGAGGCTCCTGGTTGCTGGGAATCTGCCGCGAAAATGTGAGTGGAATTTTTTCCTTGTGGCGGTCCATGTACCGCAATGGTAGAGCTGTTCACCGAAAGTGGAAGCCCCTTCTTGAGAGAGATTTTTTTCGGCCTACCTTGTAAACAAAAGAAAAACGGTGGTACCGGCAACAGCTTTGTGCGGTCAAGCATTGTGACGAAACCGTTCTCGACGATTGTTAATTTACTACCGCAAGTTTTGATTTTACGGTTACTTGGAAAAGTGGAAAAATAAAGTTTCTTGTTGGCAGAAAGCAGGGACTGGATTCAGATAATATAATTAATGCAATTGTTTAGAACGATATTACAGAAGTTAGTTGTAACTTTATTATATGTAATATTATTCGAATTCCAAATTTTTATTACAAACGTAGCGATCATTTTCTTGTGGTAAGTAAAGGAAAGCTGATGATAAATTGTAAGTGTTCTGTTTATTTATACACAAAGGGGAATCTCACTTTAGGTCGTAACATTACCGTATGAAATAAAACACCGACTACTCGTCGTCAGTTTTGCTCTATTCACTATGAAAGACTTTTCTTTACAGTTTCATTACGAATCTAAAATTTGTGCGAGCAAAACAATACAGCTTACCAATTTAAATAATCGCGACATAGGATCAATTTCATTACTTGATAAAACTCATATTATCGGTTACACTGTTAAAGTAAATATTATTTTAAATATTTCTTACAAATACATTATTGACGAATCTTAACAACTAATAAGGAAAATTGCGTCAGTACTTTAAATTTTATACAAATGTCCATGTAATCTTTCACTTCCCTTTCAATCTTGACAAAAAAAAAGAACTTTCTACGAATGTAGAAACGCGAACAGCTGTCTGGATGTGTGCAAGTAAGTAAAAGAAGTTTCAGTACTTGTAATAACATTATTTCGGTACTTCTGTATTTTTAAAGAGGGGAATTGTATTCTGTTCACTTATATCCCAATTTTAATCCTAGTTTGCATCGAAATTCGTTCAAGTTGCATTCGACTACCTTTCACAGGCTACGATCAACATGAAAAAACTTCACTCTAATACATATTATCAATTTATTAGATTGCATGGAATCTCTCCGTTTTCGTTCGCGAAATATGGGACTCCTTATACGCGCTTATGCAATCATCGAAAATATTCAATATACGATACGCTGTGAAATTCCAATATCAGATACTTCATCATGAAAGAGATGAGAAGCCATAATAATGTATACCATCGTATCATTTCGTTCCATATACTTTTACAATCTACGACTGCCAATCTAACGTAAAAATATTCTCCGAATATACACACATATGTATGTGACTTTCTATGATTTTTTTCTTGATAAGGTCGAACCCTCTGCAATCTTTCCTTTTCCTCTGACTCTCGTTTAACACTTCAAACGCATTTTCCTTCAGTTTGATCTTATTGTCTCCTCATTCTCAATTTCAAATTCTGTTCTTATTCGTTTCTTTAATGTTACATCAGTTTAGTTAGTAGTCATTAGTGATCACTATTGCAAATATAGTAATACAGTACTTGCTTATACATATACGATTATACGCATGACTTTTAACTTATATTCTTTACATTTGTTGCGATTATATCGCCATAATAATCTTGAGCTTTTCTAAAAACGATATTACTTTTTGAACCTTTTGTGTGTTTAGACCAGTGGTTCTCCAACTTTTTTGTCCTACCGCCCCCTTTCCAGAAAAAATATTACTTAGCGCCTCCTAGAAATTAATTTTCTTTAAATTTTGATAGCAATTAAAGGTAATATATGTGTATTAATGTTTCTACCTTTTTCGTCAAATATAGTAAAGAAAGGTGTAAATTAGAAACATTGAACTTTGAAATTAAGAAACTACGATATTTATTGAACTCAGAATAAAATGTAATACAAAAAAAGTTAGAACATTCGAAATCATCTTAATGAGAAGGATGAACCTGGTGTGCTGCTACCAATTCAATAATCCTTGACTCTATTTTCGTCAGCAGTAACCTTAAATCACCGCGATTGACTATTTGCAATTAGTTTCTTTTTTTTTGTTAATAAATTGGTTACCGCACTGAACTCACGTCCAATTAAATATAATGAAGGAAATGCAATTAAGAACTTTTGAATTACACCCCATATTGACCATAAGCGCCCCCCTGAATCGCTACAGCACCAGCATTTTATCTCTAATTCTCAATGGTATAATACCTGAGCATTCTAAAATAATATGTTTTATTCTTACAATTTCTAGGTATATTTATATTTACAGAGCGGTTGGACAGTTTTTGCGATTAGATGCTGGTGGGTTACTTCCAAGTGTCCGATTCTTAATCGTAAAATGTTAACAGTTGATTGAGTTAGGTTAAGCTATCGGACGATATTTTATTAGTTTATTATCATTTTCGACGTGCTAAATATTCCTGAAATCTACCGAAGTTCTCCGAGACTTATTGGTCCGCCATGCGCGAAATAGGAGGATATATTTCTAAGTGTTAGCGGTGTATTGCATTAAATTTTCGAAACGTTGTAAAAATTCGAATATCGTCCACAAACTAATGTCAATGCTTGATTGAGTTATAATAAGGCTTTCTGCTGTAATCAAAATTTGTTTTCTCCTTCGAAGAAGAAAAGCATTATTTATAGGGAAAATATTGGAATCATTATTTTATCATTATACTATTAATATTTCTTAGTTAGATACACGCACATTCGTCTATAATAACCTTCTTATCACGTTTGCTTTTTCAAAGTAAAGGTGCCAATTAATTTAAATTAATCAACGCAACGTTAATGCGAGTTTAGTTACATTCGTAGTTACGTAAATTCCATACATCATTCGTTTTTCTTTTCAAGTATAACCACAGTTTCACACGTCACCCAGAAATGGGTGACAGAACTCTCCATGAAATGACTAACAAAATTGATTCTGAAGGTGAGACAATAATGAAAATAAATTGAGATAAGCTTTGTGTATTTAACTACGTTAAAAAATTAAATACTACGGCAAATGTTAAATTATGTAATCTTTAATAGACGAGGCAAAATTGTAATATTCCAGAAATTTTCACGAGTTTTAGCCTGGCAACCAACGTGTTAATCGATGAGTCATACAGGGTATGTAATAACTACAAGAGTACTACTACTAATGATACTTGGTGCATGATAAAAGTGTTTACGAATGATCAGTGGAATTATTCATGAAATCTTGAGCGTTGAATGTGAATACCACAAATGAATTAGTAATACAAACTTAGTAATGCAACCAATATTATTAAGACACTAGTAACGGGTACAAGCAGGAAACATATCATTCATTTAAGGAAAACAAAGTTTCAAAGGACAACTATTTACACTAACGTTTTTTTATTACGCTTACACCTTGAATTTGTAGTACACGTTATGTCCATATTTTGTAAAAAACATTATGTAACTGTTTCTGTTCTCTTCGGATGTCTCTACTATCGAAACAGACTGATTCTAACTTGAAACGGAAGTGTTTTCCGATATAACAATACGACCTTCTTTCATCCTCGAGATAAATAGCATGTACTGGTAAATTTAGGCCACTCGTTTCTGAGATACTTTGTATACATCGTCAGTCTTGTTCAGAAGTTTCTCGGTTAACAGGTTAAGGCACAACCTGTCCCTGAACGAATTGCCGTTCTCTCGTCATTCGAACCCCATTATGCGAGGCTCGTGAAGGGTATAAACAACCCTTACCGACAAAAACGTGAGGCTTGCGGACTCGTCGACTTGTTATGCCTATAATTCCGCCCCAAGCCACCTCACCCTCTCTTCTGGACATGCTAAAGCACCCATTCAATTTTTTTTTTCAATTTCAAGTACGTGGGTGTGTGCCACCGTCTTACGACCGCTGGAGATCGAAGATACATCCCTAATGTTTATGCAATGCCGGTGCCATGCGGAATTTTTCCTTGGGAATTGCTGCGCGATACGGAATCGCGTGTGACGACGTACGCTGGCCAATAACGCATAACTCCGACAGATCAGATCTGCTTGGAGCTGTGGATCGGAGCTGAGCCTCGGAATGCGAAACTTTCGCGCATCGACCACACTACGGAAATTGTGAAAAGACACTGAACGACGTAAATCATAGAACAAGAAAAATATGCGTGCGTTTCATTCGAAACTTGTCCAACTACGCTATAGTCCCATGTCCAGAGTTGCACAAGTTAACAAACGTTTCTCTGCGAATTGATTTATAGTCTTATATAACTTCGAAACAAATATTGGAATCTTAGAAGGATACCGTTAGAAATATCAGGTATATTTCAAGGTACTTTGTCTAACTATGTCGGTCTATTTAACACCTTCACGCCGGCGTGTACCACAGGTGGCTCACACTTACATGTATCATCGGGTGGCGTGTATTACCTGTGGCTCACACTTGCGTGTCTATCAGATGGCGTGTACCACCGCGCCGCCCCATGCCGAGGATCACAAATAGCAGCGCCAGCGTGAACGTGTTAAAATATCCATGTTATGTGAAGCAATAGGAAGTAAAGATCCCTACTTCACGTGCATCGAAATACACGGGTGCGCATACATCGAATTATATGGGTACAATATCCAATTATTTTTATATACAAACTTTTACATAAAAAAGCTATTATTCTAAAATAATGATCCTTATTAATTTTGAAAAGATTTATATGCAGTAAAATAAATAAATAAACAACATATAAACATAAGAAGAATAAATATAACAGAATAAATTTGTAAGTGTAATTTGTAAAACTTTATTTACTAGTTAAAATAAATATTCAAGTCACGGGTAACAATAGATAATTCGATGTGTGCGTACCCGTGTATTTCAAAGTACGGTTCTTAATTCCTTGATACACGGTACACGTGTTCCGTGTACCCGTTCAAAACCGTGATCTTTAATAGGAAGAAATCGAAGTCGCAAAGTTTTCTGGCTTCGATGGCCACGTAACCAGATGGCAATTGTTTCTTTATCGATAGAGTAAAAAGGATTTCAAGATCAAATTCTTGTTCTTTAACATAGTGCCTATTCGGGAAAGGAGCAATGAAAGCTATTGGTCAAAGAATTTTGGAAGGAAATAAAAAACATATTAGAGGAAAATAAAAGTAAATGGGGAGGAAAGAGGATACGGTATTATGAAAGAAATGGGTATTCATGTGAAAGTATAAATAGAATAAGAGAACCAAAAGCAGAAATAATGGAAACAATATGCAATAGAGATAAAGAAGTATAGGTTCAAAATGACCATACCAAAGCTACGAACTCAAAATATAATGGATACTGCAAGTTTTTATGGGCACATGAACTATCCAAATATTTAAACAGCGAAAAAGGATCAGAGATAGATGGATTGAAAAAGCAATCTTCAGATTCAGATGTGGGAACGAAGGGAACTATAATAAATACTGACTGAATGACGAACAAAAGATGTGGAGAATATGCGAAAAGGAAGGCGAAACAATTCTACATTTAATAAGAGAATCTGAAGGGGTAAGGAACACAGAAATGAAAGTAGAGACAATTTTAGGCAAAAAAGGTACAGGAGTTAGGTGGATGAAAATGTTTCCAAAGGCAAAAAGAAAGGACCAAAGAGAATAGAAGGAATAATTAAAAAAACATAATTTTAAGTTATGACTTTAATTTAGAAATTTAAGATCTGTTAGCAAAGACTGTGTAGTAGGAATAAGAAAACCAATTTTTAAATAACGAATAAGCGAGAAGAATTTAGAATACAAATTTCAAACTATAAGGTTCATGTAATTAAGTGTATCGTACGAATAGGAGGCGCTAACCCTTTCTGTATCGAGATAATAACGAAATATAATTACTACATAATGCCTATTTTTTTATGGTACATACAGATTTTTGATGACCAACTAGATCCATACGCGATCGTTTTAAGAAAGAAATGTGGTAGAAAAAGAGAGTAGCGCATAATGACCACAAAAACATAAATGAAGAAATAACTATTTGCATTTTATTCCAGGTGTAATTGATTTTTATGTATAAAATTTATTTCATTTGTTTGTTGAAATTTTAACTCTTTATTATCGAATACTATGAATTGTTGAACACAGAGAACATTTGGATAGAAAAGATGCTACTTCCATTACTCTGAAAAGTCTAAATAGAACTGTTATAACTCTGACTCGATATCGATTCATACATAGAATAAGGAAACAATGAAAAATTTGTGTCTCAAATGTAAATGAGATTTGCTAATACTGATAATATATTCTCAGCTCTTCTGTCTACGTGGACAAGTGAATCGCTTTTGAATGGGATTGTTACGAGAAGTTAAACTAAATAGTTGATAATAACGATAAGTGCTGAAAAGCGCGTGCTTATATCTACTATAAAATTTTTACAATCGAATTCAAAAATACATACGCAGAAAAATGTATTAGTAGCTCGATAAGAAATATCTATTATACATTGCCTCATGATACAATTAGGGAGTTCTTTTTGTAATCAATTAGATTACTTAAGACTAGTACCTACAGGACAACACGACGTTAGTGATCCGGATGGCTAAATTGCGGCCAAAATGCAATAATGATAACGATAAAAAATGAGTACAAAAAATAAAGGAAATTACAAGTCTGATTTCACATTATCGGAAAGTTGCTTATACACAGTGTGGTTTTAGTTTGCAAAAGTTGAAAAAATATTTTTCTAATAGCATCACTATCTCGCATAAGCAAATAAGATACAACGAAACGATCATGTTACACGAGCAGAGTATTTTTAATGTGTGTCCGCCTTACACAACATTTGACAAGAAGAAAATGCTTGGTTGGGTTTCCTATGAATGAGTGAATAGGGTAATATCCTCCATATTGGAAAGGGAAATTGACGTTTACGTGATAGAAAGAGTTCGTCAGTCGACGAATTGAACATTCACTCAAAACTTTAAAACCTCCTCTGCAAACTGTTATCCTGAACTCGCGCAACTCCGCCTAAAACGAGCGACACAAAAGAATCGAACGGAACAAAGATACAATACCTCCTTCGTTCCTTTCAGTCGTCCCCGGATCCATTCACGTGAATACGCGATTACTGGCCGATTAATAGGGCCAGCAGGTTGCCAAGGGTGGTGCGTATATGATTTAAAGGGCAGGGGATGCGCGACGGCACAATGGCTCGTGTCGATGCTCACGTTTCCTAACAGCGCTTGCCCAATTTCACTCAAACAGAAGCCGATTAATTCACGGCGTCCAATTTAATCCAGACCTTCCACCTCCGATCCACCCCAAGAACACCCTCTCCGCTCCATTATACATATTTTAAACTGTCAATCTCTACTGGACGAGCGGCATTCGGATTAGACGTGTGGGGTCAGGTTAAATTAGCACTAGGGACAACAATGAGGACGTATAAAGGGGGTGGAGACCACCCCTATGCAATCTGGAGACTTCTCGTTCGTTTCGCGACCTTCGAAGACTTCGGCTCGTTTCGAATCGCAATCGGAACTTTGCCGTTGAATTTTTGCTGAGCTAGTCTAAAATGAAAGTTGTGAAAAACTCTAATCTATGGTGTGACACTAGCGGGATTGCCAACAGAAAATTCATAGTATTGATTGCATGAACCGACGTTAATTGCATTTGTCAAGTATCTTAGCGTCATGACTTAAAAAATATTAACCCGTCATTTTTATATGATATATGTTCACTATATTATTCACTATATGTTCACTCATATTATTGGTCTCAATTCAGGAACAAGTGTATCGATTGAACTGAAGTCTTTTGTGTATTTTACACCTATATTAAAAATGTTTATCGTAAAGCATCATATAAAAATATCAAATTCGGATACAGTTATAATTTTTTGTTTGAATTTTGGTCACTTCCAAGAATCAAACTAACTGTATAATATAATTTATAAAACATTCTTCAACATTTATAAAGCATTTTGAGGGCAGTTTCTGTACAGTTTCGATTGAAATGTAATTCCAAACACTTTATAAATATTTCTATATGTCTGCTTTTGATTTTTAGCCGATTCTGTTGTACGAGAAAATTTTCACAGCAAAAATTTTAATAAATACAATACAATAAACTTGCAAATCAACCATATATACATATGATAAATATTTACAGTTGAATATGTATTTTATTCAAATGCTAAAAATCAAGACAGTGACAAATGGTATTTTGCGATAAATATCTTATTTCGTATAAATGTAGCAGGTGTCTTAATAGGTATAACCGGCAATGTATCAACGGACGCATTATTATGCATAAGTTGACGCCTGGAAAATAGCGGATATAGGGCACGAAATGATTTTCCCTAATTTCGAGAATTGAATTATATTATTATAGTATTATTAGTATTAATAAAATAAAGTACTTGCATCATATATCAAAATATAAATAATAATTCTGAAATTAATTGAAGTATAAACGTACTAAGCAGGTATTTGTACAGTTCCTGTTTCATGGGATTGCATATAGTGTAAATTCAACGTAAACACAAACAGTTTCGGTATATCTAGAGATGTTGTCGAAACAGATAGTGTCCTAAATTGAAATATAAACAACGATCAGAATCCTAACATGGGTGATCAAAAGCTGAGAAATTACAGAACAAGAAAGAAAAATCATTATCATTTGCATAATAAATTTAAAACACTACATAAGACGTTTGAAATTGTAAACAGACTGAGGTTCACGATATAGGGAACAATTAACAAATTTAGTGAAAGAAAAACATTAAGAAATATTCCAAGAAATGGTCGTCCACGAAAGAGGAATACATAAAATGGTTGATTGATAATAGCCGTAAAACAGAATCCAATGGTAAGTGCGATGAAAATAGCGGATGACATTAAAAATCTTTTTAATATTGATGTGTGCACAAATACAGTCCGTAAGAAATATCTTGTAAATGGAATTAATAGAAAGAATTTTATTTTTATATTTGTTTACGTTTGTGCATTAAATTTGTAGTTTTCTTTACAAAGTTAAAAGTGTACGAATACTTATTACGTGTAAATTTTTACCAATTTTTGAGTGTTTGTTTATATATTCATATAAGTTGCAAGTAATTTAATTTGATTTATATTGAATTTATTATAGGGACTTATTCCAGTATGTAAGCGTTACTTACTTAATAAAAATTGAATAGTAAGTAGAGCTATACAAAGTTTTTGTTGAAATTATTAGTTATAAAAATACATTCTACGCTCACTGTACATGCAATAATAAAAATGCAACTAGTTGTCGAGTTTTTAAGTGATTTAAAGTAGCATTACGATTCCTCTGGCCCCAAATACTTCGCTAACGTCAACAATCATACGCGGTTTGCATCATACTCATTGTAAATAAAAGCATGTCGTTTTATCGTTACACAACACCGCAGAACTTGTATTCTATTATTCCGTGTTAAATCAACATGCTGAAGCTAAACATCTCTCATTATAGCGAGAGGTATTAAATTCCATTCTGCATTTTATGTAACTACTGAAACTAGACATTTCCAATTATGACTATTAACCAATAACAGATTCCTCGACGACTTGGTGGTTATTATGTTCTTCACGGTGATATTACGTTGGATTAACCGGACGCATTCCAAGCCAGTGTCTCTCCATTTGGGGAGCCTCTTCCGGTTGTTTTTGCCAAAAACAATCGTTGGAAAATTTACTTTGTTGAAAAGAAAACTATGTACTTATAAATTATAATTTGCGAATTACACGCATTTGGTGTTCTACTATAGAAACTGAATAATGCAGAATAACAATGTCTAATGGTAGAAGAAAGTTCCAGAAAGTTCCAGAAAGTTTGAGAGACGTTATTCATCGAATGAAAACAGGTGTACCCCATGAGCTGAAAATGAATACGTTTTACGTAGTAACTTTCCAGTAAACATTCAGAGGATCATTTTAAATGACAGCATTCTTACAGAATTTTTGATTATTTTTGTGAAGTAATAAATAATCACTGTTAGTGTTCATATTGCGAGAAGCTATCTACTAAGTAATTCACAAAGAGTAGATTAAACGTTAATAAGATACGAATTTGGTATCATTATTCTTCGTCAAATATAATAAGAATTATTCAAACAATTATCTCACCTCAGACATCTACATTTATAGTACGCTTCCCATATAATGGCCATCTAAAATAATATTCTAAATAATAACTTTAATACAGATACAATAGAATCGCTCAACAGTACGAGAATGGACGCAATAATAGACCTAATTTCTCGAACATCGACTTTCCAAGTAAATTTCTCAGAAACCTACTATCTTCTTGATTCTAACTTTTTCAACTTTTATACCATCATACTTGAACCTCATCAGAAGTAACCTATTTTTATTGAAATACACAAAAATTCAAATTAATATTTATACACGATATTTATTGATCCTGTCCATACATTGGTCGCTTCTTGGTTCACTTGTTCATATCGTTCACATTTCGTTGATGTTCACATATTCTATCGTTAAAATATTTAATTAATAAGTATTTTGGAAAAATGAAATTAAAAGTATTCTTTTTTCTGCATGTATAATTTGTAACTCTATCAAAGAGGAAACATTTAATGGATCTTCTAAAGAATTTTGTATATATCATAAAATCTCTCATATAATATCATACATTTATGTTTTAGGGCGAATTTACAGTTTTATTTTTTTCCCATATTTACAACACATATACGTATTTATACATGTATAATACATCAAACAAATTTCCTTTCGTTCTTAATCATTTGTGTACATTAACAATGTGGTTATATTAATTACAAAGCGAGACAATTTCTACACAAAGGCAACGTGTTTTCTATTTCCATCGAAAACTGTTAGAATTAAATACTTTTTTACGTTGCATACGTATTCGCTTAATCTCAAATTAATTCATTCCGGAAACGTTCGAAAAATGACGAGTCAAAATAAAAGTGTAAATTATACCTATAATCTAAATATATACAGAACACGCTAAAAATAAATGAAAATGCCTTCTTTCTAACTAAATTATGAAAATTTATTCTGAATTTCTGAGGTCATTTCCTTGTCACAATACATGAATATATAGACGAATATGTACATACTAAACATACACGAATACGCTGGTATGTTGTAATTTGAAATAGAATAGTTCATGTACATAAATGGTTGGCGTGCGACAGCCCAACCATGATGATCGCTAATCAGCATTTGGTAATGGTTAGTGGGAAGAATTTGTACGTAGCAAAATAGCCCTGCCCTTGGCTAAGAAGATCGTACCCTTGCAAGGTGGAAGGTTCCGAGTCACGTGAGAGCCGATGCCACGTGCAAGTATACCGTGGCTCTGCTCGTTAGGGGTCAGGTGGGGGTGAGTTAGCGGATTAATAACGCCTGGCACGAGCCTAATCAGCCGGTATAGGGTTCACGGGTGCCTGGTACATCGCACCCCTCTCATATATCCAGCAGACCCCATAACAATATCATATTCGGCCCTCCCCTGAGTTATTAACCTCTAAGGTTACCGCAGCCACTCTCGCAGCGCCGACATAAGCCGCACTTAATTACCAGAAAAGCTTAACCACCAGCTGTTAAGCCGTGTTCGCAACAGGAACTAGGGGAGTCAGTTTTTCGAGGAATTTGTCCGTGAAAGTGGCCAATTAACTTCTTACTTTGCAAGTTTTCAAGCGATTCGATATCGGAAAGGTTTGCATTTCATCGAATATTATTCGGAAAACAGTACTTATGAATAATTAGAATTAGTATCTAGAATGGATTTACTGCTCCTATATGTGTATTAAGATGTATGTACAGTACTTTAATAGACTTTTTGTATGAAACGTGGAAATCGCACTAAACAAGCAGAACTGAATGCAGGCATATAGTTTACTGTTTATTTATTTAACGTGTGATAAAAATATAACAGAAAGTAATATTATGATACTGTGTGTATTAATGTTATGTATAGAACTGAGATGTCAGTGAAAGTCACGGCTAGGAAACGAGAATACAATTTTAGAATAATATGTAGAATAATTCTTCGTTAATTTTAAAATAATATTTTAAAGGCATATCAAAGTGAATTATAAATGTCTAATGATAGAATTATGAAAATATGTCCTTCGTAATGCCAATTCAATGTTTCTTTCTTACTACAAAATAGGATTTGTTTAATATTCATTATTACTCTACAGATGTTATCGATATTTTCGAAAACGTTACATATAATTCTATTAAAACAAGCTTTATTCGTAACATTTTAATGTTTGAAAATCACAGAACATTTCTGAAATCGCATTACTGAAACTACGAACTCTTAATTAAAGTATTATATCTCACTGTTCACATTTTTGTGCGAGTAAAAGTTAAAGTAATCGGTTTATTTTTACCCTAAGATTGTGTGAAATGAAGCACTATGAAAATATTCTAATTTTCATTATTATACTTCACAAAATTCGTAATCGTACCCGAGGCATGCATAAACTTGGATAAGAAATTTTTAAACGGTATATAATTTCTTCTTTTTTTCCAATTTGCAAAGAAAGCTTACATTTTCAGTGTCTAGTCTAGAATGCACTTTTAAAACTTATTGCACAGGTAGCGTCAACAGAATATCTTACCAAGACCGGGACATTACAGGTTGTACCTCGCACAACGGCATTATTGTATTGCGATTGTTTTTTTGGTTAATGTTGTTTTTTTATGTACTTACACACGTATAATTATACTAAAGAAACAAACATTTATTAACATTAATTTTACTTTAATTCACAAATTCTATTCGTGTGTATGATGGCCATACAAAAATTGTTAAATTTTACATAGAAAATGTAAAATAATATTAATACATAGATAACTGGACACCATACACACGAATAGAATTTGTGAATTCAAGTAAAATTATTATATATATAGATAACTGAGTGTCTGTGTTTCGCAGAAAGGCGTTTCTTCCTCACCGCGGGGCACTGTATCTCACCATTTAAATTCTTTCTGTCGCTCATTAAAACGACTTTCTCAAATTTGCTTCCGTTCGTTTCGTTTCAATCCTGTAACTATGACACACTTCTTCACCCGACTTCTTGAAAAAGACTCAAAACCAATCCACTCGAGCAAATAGAAATAGCCTGCCAAAAGGACCAGCGACACGGTATTCTATAATACAACGAACTCAACCTCTTGCCGGGTCGCAGAGTTCCGCGAAAGTTAATTAATACCCAGGGGTGTAAACGGGAGTCCGGGGGTTTACCTGTTGACAGTAACGATGCCTGACGAAAAGGGCTTGGAAAGAAAAACGCCAATAGGACGTGTGTTTACGAAAGCTGAAATTTCAGCGGCGGCAGGGGGTTGCCGATGCACCCCCTCGAGTGGCCGCACCGAGGGCAACGTTGGCGAGCGCAATAAAGACACCCCCCGGGCCGGGTTAGGTTGCTGCAACGCGAAAAGTCAGCTCGCAAAGAAACTTTAAATTAGAAAAGTTTCGACTGGGCCGTCTCGGGCAAAGCTGCAGAATGCTAAAAAATAAGAGCGCAAACCCTCGGCCATTATCCGTGGCGCAATGTGGTGATTTGTTTTACATTTCCGTTGCATCGTGTGTACCCACTGCTACATTATCTTTTATTATTTCTCTGCAGTTTCGATTTTTTCAAAGTTAGCTACTTTGCATTCGACGGCCACACATTTTTAACGGGAAATCGATCGCGGTTTTCTGTTGCGCTACAGTTTACATGCGACGTTAACGATTTTATTAATCATTTCTGATGAACGGCATTTTTATTAAGGCGAACTAACAAATCGAGACGACTTTGCGAATATTCGACAAACCGATTGTTTATTTTATACGTAAAATATTTTAACGTTTTATGTGTCTTTACATCATCAATATAAAAGTTTTTATATTAGCATCTGTGTGGTTTCCTTAAATGGTAATTCATGAAATACTGTCCAAAATGCACTCGGAAATCACATTCATCTTCGCTAGAACTGATTTTACTATGGAAATCCATTTTTATAGTACATCAATGCTTTCGAAATAAACTATGAACTAACCCTTAAGACATTGTCAAAAATATTATAAATACAATCGTAATTTCAAAGTGTGTCAATTTACTCATCTTAACAGAAAAGATAAAAAGCTAAGGAGCCTATTTGTGAACCGAAACCTTTAAGCCTCCATTACAACTATTATGTGCTCCATTCGTCATTTAATTTTGCACCTTTTTAAAACGTATAGTTAAATAATGAATTTTTAGTAATATTAGCAAGTTATGAGACAAAACTTGCATTTGCACCAAGAGGGAAGTCCCTTAGGGGATCAGGCGCAAAAATCGAAATTGCTCTTATATGATAGCGCATAATTAGCGCATAAATCCTGCATGTTTTTCTCTCAATATTGCTTAGCATTAGTATGTAGGGGAGCTTACTGGCAGCCTAGTCAGCCCCCCCATTTAAATACATTTTTTTTAATTAAACGGAGCGAGCCCAAAATTTGTTTCTTACAGATTTGAAGAGCGCATAAATAGTGCGTTATTATGCAATTTTTTCCTTAAATTATATTAAATTGGGGAGGGGGGGCTAGCTAGGTAGACGTAGTTTTCGCGACAGGTTCGCGCTGCGTACACGTTTTCTTCCAGGTCGCGTACTTGAATCAAATCAAACTTGATGAATTCTTAAATAAAACAATATTTTGTGGAAAATGACGTAGAGCTTTTTGGATAATATCGAATATTGACGAAATGGTGTCAAGTTTAATGTGTAATTGATGTTTTACGCTGTTTTTCTACTTCGTAGTGCCGTAAATAATAATAATTTATAATATTTTTAAAATTTGCCATCGTCAGTTCCCGACAAAAACCATCTTCATTCAGAAAATCGTCGGTTTAAGCAAATCGGTTGAGCTAAGCTGAGAAATTTTGCATGCAAAAGCGAAAAATTAGTTTCAAGAAAGACCCGTTAAAAGTTTGTCGTTATGGTTGCCACTGGCTTTACGTTCAATGCTCTTTCACTGGTTTTTGGATAAACTCTATGTATTTTGAATTGTTTACATGGTAGTGATCCAAAAAGAGCCGATATAATTGACATGTTTGATAACGTACAACTCGAAATATGTATCGTCTATTGTTTAACGAAAGCTTATGTAATTCCGTAAATTTAGTCAAATTTCGAAAAGTCCTTTTGCACGATATTTTAAAATATTTTAAACACTCTAAAAATACAATTCCTTAAAAGTCGGGTTTTCGAACTGGTTAAACCAGAACACCCTCTTAATTATAAGAAATTGATTCTACCTCTGATTCCGTTGAATCACATTTCTTGTTTGTCCCTTAACCTTCAAATATTATCCTCGTTTAAGTCATGAACAACAAAGCAAGGACATAGCATAGCGTCGAATGTATAATCGGCGTATTTCGCAAAGTAATGCTCACCGATTATCGGCGTATCTGCCAAGTAAAAGTAATGAATGTAAATCATACACCGGACGATCATAAATAGTCAATATTAACGTCGTTACGTATATTACGTAGACATTAGCATAACCGTACGCCGAGAAATAATGGATGGGTGACCAGGAGCCAATCGCCAGATCATTTGTATCATTTTCTTATATCGACTTTGTTGTTCATATGACTTCGTGGGTCTGTATGGGCTCGTGAATCAATTGTTTGCGTCTATTATATCGGTAACTCGCTTTGACACTATATTCGCTTTTAAAGTTAATTTTTGAAGTTAGGAAAACGTGGTTGGATCTTGAATTAATAAATTATCACTCCGCGGACAATTCTTATTAAATTGTATATATTAATTAAAGAGAAATGAAATTACAATGTCTGTAAGAAACCAAATATGTATAACTATGAAAGAATATATGAGCAAATTAAAGAAATAAGTTTTATATACATGTATTGCACGTGGCACACACAAGAAAAAAAACGAAACAGGAACAGAAAGTATTACATATTCTTTCAGTAAGTGATGGTATAAATGGTCGATAAAATGAAACATATATATTTTTTTTTTCACACGAATTAACCCAAGCGTTTGCGAAATATCTTTCCAAAAAAACTCTTTATTGTTTGCTTGAAATTCCAGGTCTTGAATATGTCATGCTTTATATGTACGAGTGAAAGTCAATTCAAACGCAAGTCGATATAGTTTGAAAAGCAACGATAGATTTTAGTGACCAATGCCGCTAAAGTTCATATTCATTTTCACAATGAAAATTAGTTCAACGTAGCATAGATTAGCATGAGACCCCTTGAATATGATGAGATTCACGTAAACTTAATTTTTGTAAAATTTAAGATTTCTTTGAACGTATCAGTCGTCATACGTTCTTTCTTAGTAACAGAACACTCTTTATTTTGCATTTAACAAGTTTCAAATTTTGCTTTGAATGCAACATAACGTTTCCGTCGAATTTTTTGATTCTCTGAAGAATGAACAGGAATTTGATCTAATCTTACGATAACTTTTTTTACACTTTTATCCGAAATGTTACTTTATTTTGGAGCTATGTATAATCTTTCGTCACTTTGTAGCATTCTGTTTGTTCACAAATTATAAACACGCGTCTCTCAATTGATCTTGTTAGATCAGGAATAGATAAATAATCGAGTAGCACACAATCGCGTATTTAAATCGAAGTTTAAGTATTCATGTGGAGTTTCAAACGAGAGAAATAATTACCAGAAAAAAGGATTATTTGTTCCTTGTCTCGTGCGTATTCGTATCTCTGCGAAAATATCAAAAAACCATATTTCTCTCTGCACCGAGCAATAAATAAATACTGCGCGTAACGTCCCACGATCCAATCAGAACAGAGCTATAAAAGGAATTGCACGGGACAAGAGCCACGGATGCGGCGATTCGATACTTTATTTTCGCCAATCGAATATTTTTCCCAACTCATAAACAGCTAGTAAAAACTTGGTCCCCGTCCGCCAAGTGATAAACAATTCCCAACAAGCATAATTCTCGTCGCAACCATTTATTGCCAGATATATCATCTCGGAGGGGGTTTTATTTCCCGCGATTTAAAGCCATTGCAGCTCAACAAAGTAGCTTGCGGTTATAATAAACGGGACTTGCAATAAAATATTGACTCCTGGAGTGCGTTGCCCCGGACAATAAAAGCATCTGGTTTTTTTTTGCCATACTTGAATCAAAATCAACTACTTGGTCAAAGCTACGACATAGACTATCATTCACGTTAGATACATTTGATACATGTATCAATATGTAAAAATTGATTCAAATAATGGATTACTAACAAAACTAATCCATGAAAATCTATTCGTGGCATATATTTGAATGAATGGTTAAAGTTTTATTTGTGTATTGTGTAACACGTAAAACTGTTTTGTATTCTACGAGAAACAAGTAATTACAAAAATTGTTTATCTTTTATTTATTATTTGGAATTTATATCTAGATAAGGGTTTTGTTTATTTCTAGAGGCATGATGTAACTACTTTCCTCTTTCTTTGAGTGACGGAGATGAATACACTTGATACTTTACACGAGGAAACGGAAGATGAAAAGGTGAGGTTAATCAAGTTGTTGATCTACGAAGTATTGAACGAGTACGTTTTGGAACAACGTTTTACTCATCAAGTACCTTTGTTACTATGTCTATTGCATATAAAAACTACATAAACGCAAACTCACATATTTTTTTCTATTTCTTTCTTGTTCTGGAATCAATTAAATCTTGATGACTTAATCGATAGTTTCTTATCGTTGCGTGACCAATCAACATATAATTTAATCAAATCTGACGTAATACAGTTTCTGAGAATAAACCTTCTATTGACAAAAAAACACATAATGTGTAAAAAAATTGTGCGGAGGTAAACACTATTTTCGTTTGCTTCTTCCACTTATTTGAAGAAGGACATACTATTACTTACGTAATAAATATATTTTAATGTTTTCTATCGAATTACGCGCCTTATTGTATGTATTACAGATTCGTGACATGCTAGGCTGTCGCCTACTGAAAGAATATGTCATACTTTCTGTTCCTCTTTCGTTTTTCTTGTATGTGCCACGTGCAATGTATGTATATAAAACTTATTTCTTTAATTTGTCATATGTTCTTTCATAGTTATACATTTTTTGTTTCTTACAGACATTGTAATTTCATTTTTCTTTAATTAATATATATAATTTAATAAGAAGTGTCTGTGGAATGATAATTTATTGATTCCAGATCCAAACAGGTTTTCCTAACTACAAAAATTAACTTAAAAATTGTCCATCTTCAAGTAACAAAACTTTAGATTTTCACGTCATATTAAGCTTAATGACTGACAATTGAAACAGTAACAATTGAGTCTGCGACACTTAAAAAATAAAATGAACACAACACTGGTAATCAGGTGGTATCAGGACTGGTATCTTTTTGATCATTGTACCAAGACGAATGCGACAATTGAAGTCTCGGTATGTTAAGTAATTTTAAGAATGCACATACTCATTCTTGTTTCAAATCATTATTTTCATTATTTCATATTTTAATAATTATATTCATTATTATTATTATTATTATTATTATTATTATTATTATTATTATTATTATTATTATTATTATTATTATCATGTTTTAAACAACGATGTTTTATCTCACTCGATTGCCACGATGAAAGAGCCTAACACGAATAAAAATATTCAAATGTCATTTCTATACGAAGCTACAGTGTATTACACACCAATGTGTAATTCAGTTTTAACTAATATTTTCTTCTTTCAAATATTCTCTATTATATTAACAGATCCAAGTTTGAACATGAGTTAAGTTTATTTCGATGATATTATATTAACTATACTATCGTCGACTGCACCATACACCCGAACTTTTTGAACTACTTTTAATTTTAATTCATTTTACGATGGCTAAAACTCTGGTTGATTAAATAATTCAGTGAAAAGAGTGAAGTATATGTCATTTATAAAGTACATTTTTTTAATACAAATACATGTATGCTTAACATCTTTTATACATAATTTAATAAAAAGGACAGAATCGTTGATAAATTAAAATGAATAATAAATATAATTTACATATAATACAATCTTTCCTCTGGATTCATTCTTACTTCAGGCATAGAAGCAAATTTTCTTTTCTCAGGGGTCGTCTTCCAAATGCAGTAAAATTCTCCTTGGTGGTAATTTATCTGTACCCATATTCTCGTCACAAAATTATGTCCAACAGTTCCTGGAACTGCTGCCTGCTTCGGCCCCAAGCGAATGATAGGAATAAGAACATTGCTGTAGTATGGAAACCACTTCGTTAGACATTGTAAGAATATTTTGTGTGACATTATCAACAGAATTATCGCGAATACCCCTATTTTGTATTAAAAATTGACAAACAGATTTATGTGAATATTCTCATTGCACATAGATCGTTGATAAACGTTGTCGTTCGTGCGATTTGTTCATGAATAAATGAAACGAAGACGCATATAAATTTGAAGCATCTTAATACAAGAACACAAATACTTAACGATTAAGGACGTATGCATCGGCGTAGATTCGATCGGCCATTACGAAATCAATGGTACGATGATATATGTGTTTTCCGCCATAGTTTATGAAGCCGATAAACGCGTCCGATGCCGCATGAATTACTAATGGAAAATGCTATTGACAAACACGGCTGTGTAAATCACCAGGCCGAGTGGAATTCGCAATGTGGGTTGCGGCTGCGTTGAAAGTTTCGTTCCTTGGAGGTTCATCGATGCGAAGGCGGTCGCGGTGGTTCAGCAATGATTGTTGTTGATATTTAACTCTTGGGCAGCAGAAATCTCTTTGTCGCATACGCGAATGACTCGACTCTGACTCATAGTAGAATCTCGTTATATCTATTACTAAACCAATTATTCCCCAGCAACTTAACCCTTTGACCCCGGGACGATTTTTGAAACGGAAATTCTAAGATGCGTAAAAGCGTGAATTTAAAACAAAATATTAGCCTATACGAAATGATAAGACAGAACAGGTGTATATTTACAGTTTATTCATGGGGCGGTTAGTTTCAAATATAAAAATTAAAAACTTAAAACACCTTTTTTCTGAGATCTCGTAGTGGCCTGTTGTTTTCTAAAAAAAAAAAAACAACAGTCGAATAATCGAACTTAAAAAAAAAATATCGCTCTATAGAGAATGACAAGATGAAACCTTTTTTTATATTTACAGTTTATTCAAGGACATTTAGTTTCAGAGATAAAAATTGAAAATTTGAAAGACCTTTTTCCTGAAATTCAATTTTTCCAACGAACTTTTAACTTTTCAATTTTTATTTCCGAAACTAAGCGTTCTATGAATAAACTGTAAACATAAAAAAGTTTCGTCTCATCATGCCCTATAAGTTGTTATTTTTTTCAAAAATGATTTAACGAATACGAACATTTCTCTGAGCCCATTTATCGAGCGCCCTTCATAGTCAAAGGGTTAATCACTCTACGTCTCTGGAAATTTGGTTTATATAAACAGTATTTTGAATGTTTCAAAATTGAAACACACGCCCTGCAAATGGGTAAAATAGAGTTTAGCAATGTGAGACGTAACCTCACGGGGGAAAGGATTTTTAATAATATGGGAACAATTAGAAAATTATGTTCTGTGCACGTGCACGTATTCATCGATTTCATTACGAAGATTAATTCTTTTGTATTCGTTAAAAATATAATTACAAGAAGATGCTTTTTGGTCGTTACATTTACAGTCAGTATAAGAAGCATTCGTACAGCAACCAATTTAAAATAAATGGTTCCTGTACGAATACTTATTACACTGACTGTAATTGAATTTGGCTTTAGTAAATGACATGTTATTAACAAAAGTCGTCTAGGTGTCATAAACCATAGGGGTGTGACATTGAAATTGACCGAGTTTGTACACTAAAATGAAAACCCTTTCCAATTGATATCAAGTTTAAGGATCATATTATTAACTTCATTTTGCGTTTTATTCTGTATAAATTGTAACATCAAATTTATATTTTTATTATGAGAATTGAATTTAAAATAGTTCATCAATGTTTATTAAAAACTAGAGGAAATTTTTCAGATATCGTTTACCCACGGAAACAAAATTTGTTAGTCTAACACATGCTGATACTATGACATAGCAACTAGCTGTAAGAAACAACACTAACTATCTCTTTAAAAAGTATAACATGACTGGTAAAAGAAAACCCTTCTATTTGTCGTATAACCAGAACATCATTTACTATGGGAGTTGGGTTTAATCGAGAAACTGTGAAAACATTTTTCGATTTTCTTAGATCAATTTTTTAAGAACACATAAATATTAAGCAGTTTTAGCGTGTAAGAAACAGAGCGTTCAACTTTCAAGCTCTGTTTAAGAAACATTTTTGACACTTTTTTTGTAAATACGAAAGTGTTATTCACTGTACTTTACTTACTTATTGTCAAAATTTAATTTTATCGTTAGTATTAAGAAAATTATACAAAAAAAAAAACGAATTGGAAGTTCAACTTTGGCTATTTCCTTCTACATTTGGAGTTTTTAAGGATTTTAATGGCCACTGATTATGAATCTAATATTAGAATTCCAAAATTTGAGACGGTGAATACCATAGGGCTGATTTTTTATGATGTTTTTGACGTTTCGTTTCAACGATCGTCATAATCATTTCAGTATACCACTCAGATTGTTAACGTTCTTTATATTCTCGTTGTATGGTACTCGCATCACTTTATATCTCACGAATACAGGTCAGGGTATTAGGAACGGAGCAATTTGATTGCACACCAGTCGCATCGAGGAAATAAAATGAGAAGCGTTAACTGCAAACTGCAGGGACAATGTTGTTCAATGCATATAAAAAACTACTCGATCATATAGTGATGTTGCTAAGTTGGTTACAACCTTAAGTATACAATCGTTTTGAATCACTTACTTTTATTGAAATATATTATAATTCGATATAATGTGAAAGAAAATATGAATTACTTAGTAACATAAATAAGGATTTTAGTTCCGCTTTGGAATATTTCACATTAAAAATTTACGAATATATACTACGAAATTACACTATTTTGAACAATATAATTTTTCTATACATTTTTGATACTCTTAATTTGTTAAATAATTTTTCGGTAGATGCATCTAGTGGAGCAAAATACCACAGTAAAATATTAAATTTAGGGTAGTCACACTTTAATACTTTTATTCTTAGAATTCATTACTATGTTATACTGTGTATGTACCAATTTCTTGAATACCGTCAATTTAACAACACAGTATTAATACTCTATCGCCCAGATAAACGATACTGGTAACAGTTCATACTGGTTGAGGCCTCCAGGTGTACTCGTAACATTACACCTGTGGAGCTCAAGTGTCTCTCTGTCGCTCATGCACACTATAATTTCGTCGAAGGAATACTATGAGTAAATGGGATTGTAACATTAGGTGATTAGGCGTGACATTCAATTACAATTTGAACGCATTCTAAAGTAAACCTCGATTTGAAATAGCTTGTCTATAATTAATTTGTAAGAAGATAATAGAGATAAATCGTCAAAAGTCTACACATGTTTTGAGAATAAACTTGCGAAATGCGTTCATAGTAGTTTTGAGTGTGTAAAGTTAACCCTTTTGACCGGCTATTTTCTACTTGAATTCTATTCATTTCTCTCTTAGAAATTAATTGTATTAAACTAGGGTTAGCTACAAATCAAAGGCAGTTAGATAAGAAAATGTAACTAGATAAGAAAGAACAATTTGCTCCAGCGTAAATCATATTCAATTTTTGTAACATGTGCTTCTATGAATCTCAATTGTAATTTGGCCAACAGCAACCACGATTATTGACTGCGACATTTATGTCTCATTAGGGTCGAAAGGGTTAAACTGTTTATATGTATACTGTTTGCATAATAATTAAAACAACTGAATTCGCGCTAGTTTGTTGAAGAAAACGCCATATTCATGCTCGTTGATCGAATGCTTCTGTGACGCCAATTTTTTAGTTGAAGACTTAGCGATAGTTTGGCGCAGTCAACTCGTCGTCAGACATTCAAAAAAGAATAGCCGTCGATCAGGAAATCTTAGAAGATTGTAAGAAGTTTTTAAACGTTTTACAATTTTCATAATTTTAATATTGTCTCCAGAATAGTTTATAAGTCTTGCTGCATTATCATGATCTACCTGAATTCTATTTCATTGTCTTCTTTTATATTAATCGTTATCACTCCAACTGAAAACCATTCTGCTAGAACTTTGGAATGTTATTGTCATTTCCTTTAGTTCATCTCAAGTAAGCGAGCACTATACATGGAATCTCTAAAAATATATACCATTGAATTTAAATAAATTATTCAATTTTATTTAGCGATTTTTCCTGAAATATAAAGTTAATTTGAAAACCGTGCAAACTAAATAAATAAATAATCAGAAGCTATGCTGAGTTTTAAATCGAAGAATTGCAAAATGATATTAATGATTCTAATAGCAGTAGCGATATTTATGTGGTGAAATAAAAAACAGTACTCCTAAATTATTATTCAAGTGAAGAAATATTGCAGAAGATTTCTTTTTCAATTGGTAATAGAAATGTTGGATCACAAATTAGAACGAATACTGTGGAGATTTTTGAAAGTTAACAATTAGCAGTTAACATTGTTGTCAAAAACAACAACTTTTCACGAATGAAATTATTAAAAATATAATACGATAAACGAAAGTTGTTCAAACGTTCTACCTGGAATGTTTGAGAAATCGTTACTATCGATAAAATGAATGCTTTTTAAAAATATAAAAGAATTAGGTCCTAAAAATTTTGTGCGAAAACACCATGGTTTGATAAGATATTCTAAAGGTAGAGATGCTTTCAAATATTTCAGGATCTGATAACTGGAGTGTAATAAATTAGTAAGTTCTTCAAATTTTTCCATGAAAAATTCAGAAAATATGTTATCTAAGCTGTAATAGGTTATACAAGTAACATGTTATACTAGCTGCGGTCCGTGGGTTTACCCGCGTGGAATACTATTTATTTTATGTCGTTTGCGTTCGACTGACAGTTCAACCTTCGCGAATGTCTTTTATTTTTCCGTAACACAGATAGTTCAATCGATATTTCTAATTCTTTATTTACAAATATTGAAATTTCGAACTGAAACCTTATTTTTATTCAAATAAAATATAGCCTATGTCCTTCCTCAGAATGCAATCTCCTTGCCTAATTTTATCGAAATCTGTTCAGCGGTTTAGGCGTGAAGATGCAACAGACTAATAGACAGGCAGACAGACAGAGTTACTTTATAATATTAGTATATGGATTACTTCTAACTAAACTACAGATATTTATGCATTTATGGCAAATGTAAATGTATAGAAATATGAAAGGATGTGTTAATCCAAATGCATAAATATGTTAAATATAACAAATATAATACGCGTTACAACATTTAGAAGACAAGAACATACTTTAATTTACTTTACTGTTCTTCATGTGTGTATATAAAAGTACGAGTTTGCATAAACATCCACAGACTACCTATAACTCAATAAAACCTACAAAATGGGTAGTCTGGATATACATACATACAATTTCGCAGATCCAAAAACTGGATGCATCTATGCTATTTTGTTCTATTATGGTCAAATAGATTAACGTTGGATAGTTTAATCAAACCTAAACTTCCCATGAGTACAAGAACAGTCTTACATCTCTATAATAAATTATTATTATTATTAAACATTTTTCTTATTATTTAAAGTTTGAGGTATTTTTACCGCCATATTGTTAACGCCATCTTTGATTTGAATTTTTATTCTTTTTCGGGTATTTTTACTGAAAAATACGGGGTATGTATAGTTTGAAAGAAATGTTCAAGTCTAACAATAAGAAAGATTGGATCCACTGACTTTAGTGGTTGTAGACACTCGCCAAACACGCTCAGTCATTTCGCTGAATTGACTACATTACGTTAAGTGAGGGTTAACTAGGATTGTGAGATATACAGAATGGGGAAAAAGTATGGAAACCCTTAGAAATCTCGCGAGTCTTGTGATAAAACAAAAAAAACAGAGGTCACACCTTAGGTAACTTTCAACAAGGAATTTAAGGGTGACCTTCGATTTGAGCTTGAACCTCATTTTCAAGGTCATTTTAAAATCAACTTGTTTTCTTTCAATGAGAATCCTTATTTTGAGAACCTGGGTTGTTCCTGAGTTACGCTAAAAGTAAGATTAGGAGTCACGTTAACCCTAGACCTGAGTACATATCCAAATGTAAAATTTTCCGCTCTTTTCGATTCCGGCATCAAAAATACGGGTTCCCACTGAAAGTGTGTCATTAATTCATTATCCAAGGTGCTTATACATACATTCCAGAGTTTCGTATACGTGTTTATTAACACAACTATAATGTTATGTATAACAGTAAAAACAATGATTGTTTTATTTGCATAAATTACATAATTTTTGTAGTTACCCATTTGGTTGGAGTGAAAACGATTCTGTGTGGGATAATAAACAATGTAAGTATAAATAAAAATGTGAATAACAAGCTAAGTGAAGATGATTTTTGTCGGAAACTGAGGATGGCAAATTTTAAAAATATTATAAATTATTATTATTTACGCCACCACGAAGTACAAAAAATTTATTCATAAATTTATTCAAATTCATATTCACAAATCCGCGTGATGTGAATTTATTCATACTCATATTTATGAATATGAATACCCCCATCTTTGCGGTGGCATAGGTTAACACCGGTACCAAACGCATATTACGTAGACCACGAGTAACCTGGTGGTCCGATAAGAAAATGATTTTTACGATACCTGACGAGCGACTCTGACCAAGCACACTCCTTTCATCTGCGATATTTGCTTGCTTCTACAGGATCATCCACAGAAGCGATCCCCTAATTGGTCCGAGCAGCGTATCTTTGGCACAAATGCAGCGCGCATTGCATCGAGTGGCTGACTAGGCACCGTTCAATTAACGCATCGGCAAATAAACGGATGATTCTTCGGTTCGAGTCAGTTCGTAGCTAGCTGTCTCAAGAGGCCTCATTAACTACAGTACGCCAATTATATAATAATAAGCTAATAATAATTGCATTGACGTTGCATCAGCCCACCGGTCGACCAGAGTGGACGAATAAATTAAGGACTAACTTCCCTCTTACGACGCCCTCGTCCACGCTGCATGTTAGGCTGCACCCAGACCCGGTCTTAAGTGCATTTTTAAGCATCTCGCCCTCCCCAAGGCCGGATATGACAAAATGCATGAGAGCTTCTGCTGTGATTAAAAGCCATTGGGCAGGGATTATTGGTCCTGCAGATATTCCAGCCAATTCAAAGTCTGTCGGAGTTACGTTGGACAGAGTTGCAGTACATCTGAGGACGAGGTCTTTCCAATATTCTTTGCTTAGACTATAAACGATCTAACCTTTTCTTTACATTTTTAGTATTCGACATAACGTTTAGCTAGAGAATTCGTAAAACTAACGTATTTAAGTTTGCCGTCTATCGCCTCTACGAGCTTCCAAGGCAACTCAAGAGTTTGAGATCTTAGACTACAACGTAGAAAGTGTCTTAGAAAGTATAGTAGAGCATCCATTATAAATACTAACGGGGAAATTAAATTGGTCGGTTAAAGGAATATTTTGATAATAAAACACCCACCTTTTCAAGCTCGATAATTTCAGCTCCATATAACATGAATATTTGTATTCTAATGGCATGAATTCTTTAAAGATTTATAACAAAGGTGTTTTTAACGTCATTAACCGCAACTTTTCCTACGCTTTAATTCCTTGTTGCATTATGGTACTTTTCAGTACTTCAGTATTTCATAATACTTTTTAGTTGAAGAGTTACTTCGCGACTTATTTCTATAGCTAGTTTCGCCCAAGTGTTTTTTTATGTTTATAGGCATAAGCGCGATAAGACATTGAGAATATATTAATGTCTCGGGTATTAGTCAAAGTTTATGATTGGGCTGGCAATTAAGAATCATCGCCACTATTGTATTTACATGGCTCGAATGGAGAGCGGCTGTAAAGAGAAAACATTTATTGTCCTCTTCGAGCGTCCCGTTTGCTTTCGACCAGTTCCGACATTTAATCCTCTAACTTTTAGTCGCTTATTGATAATTAGCAGCCCCTTCTTTCGTACATTACGCGAGTCGGCTACTGTAATAGGATAATAAAAAACACCGATAGCGTAATACAATTTCCGATAGTGCAGCAGACATTGGAAATCGAACTCGGAACTAATTAAAAGTATAACAAAACGTAAACAACCATTATGTGACCGTCAATTTTGACGGCTATAAGGACAGTACAACACAGAGAAAAATTGCACATGCCGAATCTTGCGTAATAGTCTAACAAGGAGAGGCCGCGAATGGGGGGTCACCGATTTGAATCAACTTTTAATACAATATAGTACTCTAATAGGATAGTATTTGAGGAAAACGGCAAGGCGCACTATTTCGACATTCTTCAGAAAAATAAATTTTAAAAATATGACGCCGCTTCAGTTCCTACCTTCGGTTCTGTTATAATAGTTCACCAAACCACTTTTTTTATTCTGTAAATTGTAATTACGATTAAATAACAGCGTTGTATTCATTTACTTTTAAATATCATTGTTTACACTATTTCGCGTGTAAGCAAAAAAAAAGTTTCTAGAAAAATATTACAAAATTTTTAAACAAACAACAAAATTGTCGGTAAAATTAATTTAGTTTTACAGGAATAAGTACTTGTGGTCACGTTAAATAAAAAATAATCTACAGATTTCACGACGAGCGTAAGAATCAGGTGATTGAAAATTAATACAGGAAAGAGACATGCGAAATCATTTTTGCGATTTATTTTATTCTAACATCTTTTTTATCAAGCGTTACGTCAGGGTGACATTTTTCAGATATGCACTCATACTATTTGTAAATGATTTTCAATCATAAAAATGAGCAAAGCGGCGTCATATTTTCAAAAATTAATTTTTCTCAGAAACGCCGAAATAGTGCACCTTACCGATTTGCTCAGATACTTTCCTAGTAGAGTACTATACTGTGCTAAAAACTGATTCATATCGGTGACCATGTATATAAAAATATTAACCCTTTGCACTCGAGGCCTATTTTTCTAGTGTCTGCCAGCAGCTCGAGATGTTTCTTAGCATTCTATTGCCATGAATTCTAAGCTATCTAGTTTTAAGAATAAGGTCACCTTTACCTCGCCGACAATCATTTTATCCACACTTCGAGCTCCAAAGAAATTAAATCTAAAGAAACATTAGGTATTGTAGATTTGCTGCGTGAAACCTAATAGTGACTGAGAGTCACCTCTCGAGTGCAAAGGGTTAAATTATTGTAATTTTTTTGAAAATAATAAAAAGGATTTCTTGGTTTATAGAGCAACATAGTTGGAATACATTTAATACGGAATTTAATGCACTCATATGTATACAACACACGCACAACATTGAAAAAAAGCCAGTTCGAAACTTCAGAAATTGCATTTTGACCGTATAATTGACCATCCGGACTATTGCGACCCGCCGCGTCGATGCATCTACGATCGAAGGGATAGCTGGAACACCGAGCTCAAGCGGTGCAACAGGTCTCGCATCAGACCGTTGCAGCTTCCTCTTTTTATGTACAGTAGAATGAATATTTATCAAGAATTCTGATATTTCCCGAAGGATCGACCAGGCCAGTTACACGTTAGGATCTCTTCTCTTATGAAACTCATATTGTCGCAGAGTATGACCTTAAAGACTGCGATCGATTCGATTGTGCCGCGGGATCGATTGCATAAATAGACGCGGTTTGATTTACAGGTGTAACGCGCCACGTTCCCGCGCATTGTGATTTTTAATGCGGTCGGCCGCGTTGATTTATCATTCAGCTGTTGGCATTTCCATAATTTATGGGAAAATACGATAGATTTATGGATTTTGATGCACGCGCCTCGGATAAATACGAACGTATAGCTATTTCATCGAGCACGAAGATAGACACCGACGGAGGACATTCGAATTGCGGGACATGTAGACGTTAGGCTTCGTTATTCGAATTATGTATGGGCGTAGTTATCATGTAACAAAAATAGTAAAAGGCTGAGGACTCTGGTGAGTAAATTAGAGACTGCTTTGCCAGCATCCATAAACGAGTAAACATAATTAAGTAAGAACCTCTCTTACTATACCACAAACTACAGATAAACAAATGTAGCCTAAATGAAGTTAGATTACTCCATGGAGACTGTATAAGGAGTTCTAACTGTATAGTGTAGAAGTGTTATCAAAATCCCGAGCTTGAAGTTATGAATATTTCTACCATTCGCGGCGCAAACGAGCACAGACTACGATATACATTTGTATACAATTTACCTACAGATAATATTCAGATTGCCCTGAACTTGACCGGCAGTCCATTTGTTATTGCAAAATACATATGAACTTTTTGAGGCTCTATCATCTACATATCAATAGATAATACATACACATATGAGATATATATGTCTGTGCGCAATTGCGTCGCGAGTGGACGAAATATTCATAACTTCAAGTTCGGGATTTTGCTAAAAGTTTTCTAGTAACTTTCTTAGAAAGTTGGATCTTCTTATACAGTTTTCATGATTTACTCTTATATTGTCTACAATTCAGGAAACATACGATATTTTAAGACGAAAGACAACTTACAAAGAAACATATTCAATGGGCACACGCCGATTTTGATCAAATTTATGTGGGAGGGAGTTCCCAAAAAAATATTTGTCACGTATATTTTTGATCGGCAAACGTCCATATTGAAAGGCTGATAGCAGCCCTTAAAGTGTGTGAGGGGAGGGGAGTGAAAACCATGTTTTTTTGAATAACTTGAAAACTAGAGGAGCTAGGATAAAAAACTGTTGTTGCAAATGCCGAATAGGGGACACTACCCCACTGAGCTTAACCTTGACATATGTTTTCAAGGGCACACTCTTGAGTAACATTCAGGTTTCAGCCGTCGCTCGTCTTTTATTAAAAAGTTATTAGCATATAAAATTCATATAATAAATCGTTAATGAACAGGCGATTACTGTCGTGTAATATAGGAAACAGTTAATGAATACGTAAAATGAAGACATTAAAGACAGTAAAATCGTAGCGAAAATTTGTAGCATGCACTATCTTTAGTGGCACAACAAAAAAATGGGGCTCCAACTATGCGTACTACAGCGTACCTCGCGAGTGTGTACATGATTACTCTGGGGGGTCGAGGGGGCGCAGACTCTCGCTCAGCAGGGGGTCACGTAATCTTAAATCGAGTAAACCTTTTGACTTTTGTATATCTTTTATGTACGTTATATAGGTTACGCATATAGGTTATGCATAGGAAAAAGTTCTTTAAAATGTTGATTTCTGCGACATATTGAAAGATCATTGAAATCGGAGTTGCCGTCTGTAGACAAAATAGTTACCAACTTTGTTTGTTAATAACTTTTTAATAAGCAGTGAGCGACGGTTCAGTTATTAGAAAAAGTTACTCAGGAGGATGCCCTTAACAACATATGTCAAGGTCTAGGTCATTGGAGCGGGTTCCCTACTAGGCATTTTCAACAATTTTTTTCTTTTTAAATTATGCATTTTTGAATGGATAATTTACTCATGTCAGAAGAAATTATTTATTTATTTATTTAAATAATTTATTTTTGACAAAATGTTTTTTGTTTATTTATCTTACTAAATGTTGTTTCTCATTCTTGAACATTTATACCCGTAAACTACAGGTTAAAATAAAAGATACATGTTTTTGGAAATTTTGTTTTTCCACACGTTTTTTGTTTTCAATCTATGGGAATGTGCACAAATGCAAAAATATATAAAATATCAACAATAATAATACATGTTACACCGTTTAGAAGATAAGCCATACTTCCATTTAACTTTGAATTCTTTTTGTATATCTATAAAAATATGAATTTGCATAAGCATTCGCAGTCTACTAATAATACATGTGTATATTCCTTATGTACAAATACTTGAAACAATAATATTACTTGGAGTAAAATCGAGACTAGCAAAGTATACTGAAATTATGTCTAAATATTTCGAAGAGTATTAGCTAGTTTGGTGTAACAATTATATTATTGTTTAGTAATATATAATGTGTTCATAACTACAGCAAAGTTTCGCTGATCTTTTTCTCATCGAGGAACACGGACGCCTTGTAATTGAAATACATACTATGGATGTAGTATTCCTCTTTGAGAACAGTAGCATGAATATTTGCATATGAATTGGAAATTATAGTTATCACAGATGAATTATGTAGTATGGAACGTAGTAAATCCTTGCATTGGATCTATGCAGTTACGTGAATGTGGTACTCTCTGCACTTATGCTTGTCAAACGTTCATAATTTATGGCAATGCATCCAATATAATTGCCATGTGTTGTATTCCTTGTCCTCGTAACTCCTTGTTGCACAATATACATTTCGCTTTATCTATGAGCTTACCTTCTCTCGTTTCCTATCGAACTGCATTTGCGTTCAAAAGTCAGATTATACGAATACGATAGATTCAATTTGCAAAACTTTTAAGATCCAGCTTCGAGGATGGAATTTATATTGCTATTTGTGGCCATCTGATCCATCTTTACCAGAACAATATATTATGCATTTGATAGCATTTATTTGCTAACGATATACTTAACCATGGTTTATCGCTTGAGACTAAAATGTATGCAGCCAACTATATTCTTCGTAAGTATGTAACATATACATATGAGTTTGAACGAAGCAACAAAATAGAAAGACTATCGATGATTGAACAATATGGAAATCTATTGAACAATTTTTTAATTTCTTCATTCCTTTAATCCCCAAATGAAACAAATTTTTATTCGTATCACGTACTTAGCGATGGACGTAATCTGGTATTATATTCATAGGAATTACTCGTTAATCACTGTTAATATCTAATATTATGCAGTATGTTGGCTGAATTTAAAAACACCTCGTCTAAAAAATGTAGGTAATCGTTAATAACTGGGTTTAGAATTACAAAAGCCCTGTGGTCAATTGTTCGGCACATTTAGCAGACTTTTTTACTTGATAACAATTGTATATACATTATCCATGAATTGAAATAAATATAACAAAACATTAGTTACATCAATGTTTGTTTTTAATAAACAATATTATGTTTATTTAAAATATGTAGATATAACTAAGAAATAGAAGTGTTAAGAAACTGATTATTTTGACTAATGCCTTGCTATCAATAAATGTATCGTTTCAGTTTAAAAATTATTATAGTTTGGTTTCAAACTTAAACATTTCCGTTGTAACATGACGGCACAACCACAGGCATTGCCACAAAATGATAACGTCTTAAACTATCTTGGACTCTTGTAAAATAATTGCAATTCGGAGCAAAATAATATAGCACAAATTGTTTTTAATGGAGTATTTTAAATGAAAAGTTGCAAATTAATCAAGGTGTTCATTTAGTATTCTCCATACATTTGGAGACTAATAAATACTGTCGGTTAAATCAGATTTGAACAAAATTGTCTTTCAGGAACGACGCGTTTAAAGAGCACCTGATAATCTTTTGATAATTACACTGAGTTTATCTATGAATATTGTTTTATTACTATATGTTAGCTTGCCGTTTATCATAATTGCATAAAAACGACTAAATGTATTCCCAATGAAATTATATATTTAAATTTCATATTCTCATTTCGAGGTCTGAAAATGACTTTATAAATATTAATGGTTTCCTTTTGTACTTGTTCATTCTTTTGTGTTGTATATTGATAATTTATGGAATCTTAAAAAAATATTTGGTAAAACTGCTGAATAGGGGACTCGGCCCAATGACCTTAACCTTGAGATATGTTGTCAAGGACATGTCCCCGAATAACTTTTTCTAATAACTTAACCGTATTTCACTCAGTGCTTATTAAAAAGTTATTAAGCAAAAAAATTTGTAAAAATTAATTAATATTATTGATATGTTAAGTTAGGTTGCGTCATATATTTAAATCCGGCAACCCTTTCGTTATTATTTAAACAACATTATCATTGCAAGAAAGCGTTAGCGGCCGCCTAACTGCTCATATATTGAAATAAATCTTGTAAGGAAATAAAATTGTAAACCTTTCACTTGAGAACGTTTGAATACTTTCGTGTCCGATTGCATATCATTCGTATTATAAAGCAATAAAGTGGGAATTTTATGGCGTTCGTATCATAAACTTGTAGTGTCTTCGTGTCTAGTAAAATTCACGGTATCGTTAGCTATAATTTAGAGTACATTTCGCCGCGAAGGCAGGTGTGTGGACAGCGTAAGGAGAAATATGACGGAGAATTTTTCCCGGATCCACGGGTCGTGAGCGGAATGCACGTTTATTGTTAGCAAAAGGGCCGCGCATGGCAAAAACCACGGCTGGGGGATTCCGTTTCTAAGGCCCAATTACTCGTGTCATTACAGTTCTGGATTCCTGGAGTGCGAGCGCGAGCGCGAACGAGGTGCGGTAAGAGCTGCAACGACCTGGCCGGGTCCGTTGCTTTTTCTTTTCAGAGCTCGCGGGGTCTGCGCTTATGTAGAAACGGTTTCAAATCTGGTTAGGCTCGAGCTGCAATTTTGTAATCCATAAACGTCGCTCATATGGCGCGTGCTCCGATTCCATTTATGGCGAAAAACCGCGGTTGCCCTTGTTGCTGATGCCTTCGCGAGCGACGCGTTGCGACAGCCACGTTTCTCCGGGTTTCTATCATATCTGCACGATTACCTTATACAAGCCATCCAGTCGAATGATCATTCGAAGAAATAAAACGAGTAATGAGCTGCAGTCAACTGTAACGTTTCGGCCACCAGAGACGTTAGCGAGATCTCTGTTGTCTTGTCTTGCAGAACGCGTATGGCGAAACATTCCTTCAAAATCTTCCTTATTCAAACGCTCTGTTTACTTCAACAGACAGTGAGTTCTTCTCGAACATTTTTCTTCGTAATGAAATAATGTTCATGTATAAAGGTCCGCATTAATTCTATCAGATCATTTTACAAATCTTTGCGTATTTTTAGTATGGTTTTAGTTACAATCATTTTATTTAGTATTTTCAGAGTTATGTAAACTATAAAATGATTACGTAAAAGACCTTATGAAGGTTACGTAAAAAGATAACCGACGCTTCAACCTCTCATTTTGGTTCTTTAAAGTTGTAAGTAGGTATCGAAAATATTTTTCGTATTTAATAATTGAGTAATATTTAATAAGAACTGCACACCAAAATTAATTAAAATAATTCACACTTGGAAGATGTTGATCCATTCTTTGCCAATCAAAATATTCACGAATATCAACAGCAAGTAAATAGATATATCTCGTACAAACACAATATCCATACTTATAAAGAAATAACGACATTTAAATAAACACAAATACCTAAAATAGATATGGTAACACTGATGAAATAACATTATTTGCGTTGACAGCAAATTGGTTGACGCTATGACTTCGAATGACGCAGACATACGTCATTGATATTTTCATACTTATGCACATATGTTTAAAATGAAATTTTAATAGACTGTAAATAGTTCCTAAATACCATAACCGATGTTTCTTGAATTAGAACAATTTATACGCATTTTTAGTTTATTGTTGTATTTAATCCTTGCCAACGCTGAAACGGAATGTGTTTAGAGTGATAGGTATTAATTCGATGCATCAATTTTATTTCAGAGTGTAGAATATTGCGTTCTTAATTGTTGTTTTTATGAATATCGTACAAAAAAAATACCAATTTTAATAAGATGTGAGAAGGATATCAAACTTGCATTTTCCAATTCAAAAGTTAAGAATCACTAATAAGTGCATATTAAAAAGTGTAAATTATAGCGTGTAGAAGTATATTACCTCTTTCTTAAAATTTTGTTAAAAGTATTAATTATTGGAACGGTTCTAACAGTTTTTCAAAAGTTTTAATAATACGTGTTACGACCACATGATTTGATACAAAACGTATATCCAATATACAGGGTGTAGGTATGGAAACTAAGGAAATCCACTTAAACAGTGGATTAGAAGTAGAGAAACACATAAACATACGCCCTATTCAACCTTGTTCTCAAGTTGTAACTATTTTTGTACTCTGGTAATGCACATCTGCTTACCTATATGTATACTGTACAAAGAGCTCGAAATGACCAGCTCCGATCTAAATACAAGCTCGTAGTCGTGTCGTGGACTTCTTCGATCTTCCAATGATTCCAGGGCATTTGTCTGCACATTTCAGTGCAGAGTAAACAAATGGTGTTAAGTGGTTCCAAAAATAATGGACAATCCACAGGATTTAAATCTGAGATTAGAGTAGGTCGATCAATTGATTCTACGTAAGCCATCCATCTGTTAACGAATAGTTACATACTTGAAAAGTGACGTTCTACCGTCATTAATAACCACGTGCGAGGCATAATATCTGATGGAACTATGCGATAGTTCATGCAAGGTTTAAGCAATTGCTTAAGAAACTGGCATAAGATTAATTTTTTATTCTACGATCATATAAATCGAATCCAGTCGCATTACCGTCAATTACTTTGTCGACACAATTACACATTTACATTGAAAATTAAATTGATCAGCTGTATATAGTAACCGTAAGTCACGGAAATGATCGCAATTCAATTAAGGGGGGAAACCAAATAAGGAGATTCAATATTAAATGTTTTTGGTGATTTTTTTACACAGACAAATTTCCTTAATGCTTTGTTTAACTTTGAAAATATTTTAAGTATGTTTATTGTAGAAAATGTTGTACATTTTTTCAATTCTTCTCACACAGAATGGTGGGAATTCTGGAGGTCACAATTGTTATCCGACATCACTGAAATTTGTTATTCATGTTATTAACATGCTTTCGAAGAATATGTATTACACTGTTGTAAACAAGTTAGATATGTAGTATTTTAGGAGTGTATACAATAAATGAACAATTTTCAACATATTTTATGCAACTTTTGCAACAAAAAAGAACATACATTAAACAATGACATCATTCCAATTGCAATGTAACTCATATTCAAGGCATTTAAATAAAGTAAACGTATGTAAAGTTTGAAAACGATTGGTCGTTTTGTTTTTGAGTTATTATCCCCACGTATTGAAAAAATGTTGTTTCAAGACAAACGTGATATTACAGATTTCTGTGTAAATAGAATTGAAAAAATTACCAAATGTACTTTAAAACATTACGTAAATTCTTCTCTCTTAAAAGAAGTATCTCTAGAAACAATTAATACTTAGACTCTTAAAATGGTTTCTCCATTAAGAATGCAATATTATTCACTGTGAGTTTGATAATAAAGTTTCCAACGCGTCAGTAGAAACTTGACTGTATGGTGAATCTATGGTAAAAATATACATATACTCTCGATATAGGAACCATCAGAAAATTCTGAATCGTTAGAATTTGGCACGCCTACGTTATACGTTTAGATAAGGTTTATTAAATCTCTTCTGTAATTAAAATATAGAAGAGAAAGAGATGTGCAATATACAACAAAAATGTCAAACGTTCGTTGAGTAGGCATTTTACATGATTTATTTGCTGTCCCTCTAAATTAATCGATCGATTCTCTTTTCAATGAAACCAGTCAATTAATTTTTAAGAACTAGTCCGATATGAATGTAAATATGGTTGAGTCGTCACAACTATGAGTTTCACAAAGTTACGTCTACTTAGAAATAAACGCTATTATAATATTGAGTCATACCTAAATCAGCGAGCATTACGTACATAGCAATCTTGTTCGAACTGAAGGTTGAATATAAAGCAATAATAAATATCTTTTACTGTTAACTGGCAGGCCTGTGTTTACGTAACCACGTCATTAAATTAAAAATTTGCAGAGTTAAATACGCAAAGATTTAAACAGACTAATATAAAAGTAACTCATAATTAGTATTAGACTTGCAATGTATCCGTACAGATACGTATCGACGTTTTTTATAAAAAATGAATGTAATGTATTGAAGTCTTGGATGTATAGACAATAATAATTTTGATGTTAGAGCTGCAGAAACAAAAACTTTATTTCGAAAGAAATAGTCTACTACAATCAAACACTCAGATGTCGGTATTTATATTCTCGGGTTCAAAAAGACCTAACATCGGGCATTTGGAGTAATAGACTATACGTTTTTTCTATTATTATTCATTTAGTAGCATTTGTCGTTACTTTTCGGAAAAGAAAAGTACTTTAAGGATTATTACAAGAAATTGTAGTACAAACTGAAAAATAATTTTAAATGCAGTACGCAAATGAACTGCAGATGATAACGTCGTTGCGACACCGTTCTACTTAGGCGTTCCTAATTTCATTAATTTTCTAAACTCAACAAAATCCTTTCGCCGATATATTGTTAAAGATCTACACTTTGAGAAAAATGCAATAAAAAAAATCGATATTTTGAACATTCACGTCTTACAATACAGGAATATCATATTCTTTAATTTCATATTCATGGCATTTAAATATAGTAAACGTATGTAAAGTTTGATCAGAAAAACGTAGTTTCGAAAAAAAACACGATACTTCAATGATTTCTTTGGGAACTGAATTATAAAAACGTCCACATATACTTTAAAGCATGTACTTAAAATATACTAAAAATTAAACACACCTTACATAAACTCTTCTCTATAAAAAGAAATATCCCGGAAAACCCTTAAGTTTCCTTAAGTTTTAACCTTTCCGTTTCACCCTTTAAGGAGAGAGTCGGGTCCAGCTAATGTATTTTTCTAATGCATATAATTTCCAGATATAATTAATTTTTGTTATTGAAACTTTTTTTTAAATATAAAGGGACGTTCAAAGAAGAAAACTTGACAATGTTAATTTAATTTGAATGTATACATATATAGATATAGTAGTCGCAAGGAAAGGATTCGGTCAAAACTATAACACAAGATACATTCAAATTAAATCTACACTGTCAAATTTTCTTCTTTGAATGTCCCTTTATATGTGAAAAAAGTTTCAATAATAAAAATGACTTATATCTGGAAATTATATGCATTAGAAAAATACATTAGCTGGACCAGACTCCCCCCTTAAGTGAAATTCAGCATTGAAAGTCGAGCGGTGATCGCGATCAACACCGATGCGAGCCAAATGCTTTTTAATTGTCATGTTTGTTTTCAATGCCAGACCCGCTCGCGCTGATTCCGCTGGGCCGTTCTCCCTCTCCCTGTCGTCGCGTTACGCTCCTACCGAGCACCGCGCAAAATTCGGGCCAGTGGCATTCCTCCGAAGCGGGGCCTCGCGGAATCCCTGCTTGAGTCCCTGCTATTATTTTTAATGCCTCGACGTATCCCGCGTCGCGCCGGGAACGAAATAAAACGGAGGGAATGTCGAGTGTCGAAGCTGGCGCGGATTTACGGGGCGCTTTGTAACACCGCCTTCCTCAATTCAGCAATATACCCGGGCCCCTCCCCCTCCACTGTCTGGGGGACCACATGACTCTCCCACGGGGGAGACACAAGGACCTGCTATGGGGCCCGCGTGTAGCCTCGCTACTTCGTGCTCATTAACCCTCTGTGCCCAGTTGCCCACGGATTAAATACTTTGAGGCTTCGCGTTCGTGTTTTTGTAAGAAATCGCCCAACGACGAGGGAAGAGGGAGATTTGACGAGGTTTATGGGGTTACGGTACGGATTTCGGTAGACAGTGTACAGTGTTATCTGTACAGTGCGGAGTAAGGCCGATCGCACACGGCGCAACTGATTTGAAATTAGTGTTGCAAACCGTTTGCGCTCTTTGTTTTACCTACTCCACTATCTTTGTTTTACCTAGATCCACGGTCGCATGCAACTAGTTTCAGAGTGGTTTGAAACTGATCGGTTGCGCCCGTTTGGATCGGCCTATAGGTCGATTCAAACTATAACGACACGGACCGTCACGTTCCACCAACGACACGTATCGGCACCGACACGACAAAACAATAATGGAACTATTCATACTATTCCCATTGACGGAACTTTCAGGTCGGTGTCTGTTAAGTGTGAATAGTTCCATTAATAAATAGATCCGTGTCGTATAGTCTGAATCGACCTTAAATGTTTCGACCGCGCAACGATTCAGGTATAGATCCATCATAATTATATGTATTACAATTATGATCATTGTATTGTGAAAAGAACGATTTGATTCTTACATTTTATGAAGGTTATCCACCACTTATCCAAAGAGGCCAGAATTAAGGTTCTTTTTGAAGTTGTTTTATGTTAAGTTTACAAATGTTTCAGTTTCTATTTGTTGTTTATTACGTAAATATACAATCTGCCTTATCTTAGAGTAGTTGTTTTTATCTTTATGTGCCTTGTTATATGCGGAGTATCAAAAACAAGAAAGTGGCTGGGGTTACTCCCCGTTTTCCTAATCAAGGTATCCAATTCAATGAGTGATAACCTTACGTACCATACCTCCACTACTATTTCCAATTTTACATGTTCTTTACTAACTACCACCACTATTTATCGACACTATATGCCATGAACGTGACTCTCGTACAATAATTCAGAAAATAATAACGATGATAATGTTGGAATAATGAAGGTTCTACTGTACACCTACACTCAAAAGTTTTGAGTCCGTACGCGTGTACAATTGAAATTCTTACTCTGTCATATCCAGAAAACATTACTTAGGTACGATGTAATGTAACAATTGCACATTGTATATTCTAATTCTTTAGAGTAACGTGAAAACTTAATGAATTTTCCATTCTCGAGAAAAGACGAAACATTGTTTGATCAATTGAAAACTATAGCGCAAGATCCGATTTCATTTAGTAACAAAGATTTTACAGAAAATAGAAAGAGCTTATATTTTTGTATTAGTATGATTCATTATATTTTAGCGATGTCTATATACGAAGGTGAAAAGCTTGACAAATTGTTCACGAAATGTTACAATGAGTTTATGGTGATCAGTGCACGAGCTGTTTGAACGTTTTAAAGAGGGCAGCCAGTCAATTGGAGACAATTCATGTCCGGGGTGACCTTCCACGTCAACTGGCGACGATCATGTCGCTCCCAAGGACGAATAGTAGGTAAGAAACATTACTCAGAAATGCTTCGACCAAAAGGAGAAGATTTGAGAACAGAATAACCTGAGAAGCAGCAAATCAACTCGTATGTCTTTCAACATAATAATGCCCCACGTTTTCTTGCTTATTTGAATTTACTTGGCTAAATACAACACTACGATTGTTAACTCTTTGAGGTTAGATAGATAAAAAATTCTCCCATCTTTTGGGCAGCTTCAATACTTTATTTAAACTGATATATTCAGTTGGCAGTACTATAATTTATACAAGTCAAAACGCATTAGTAAGCTGTTGACACTGTTCTTCTCTGCAACTCGAGTTTTATTCCTTTTTCAAATCGTGTGCCTCGAAGAGTTAATCGAATAACTTACTCCGCACACACGTTGAGATTGACGGAAATGAACAAGCCGACCACCAGGCGAAAGAAGCGTGCGCAGTACAACCAGACGGCAATTTTTTGATTCCGTTTACCGATTTCCGTGAGTCCTTGAAACATAAGTGTAATTCACACACGAAGGAAGTTATAGTAGCACAGGGACAAAGAAAAGGAATATTTTCTCTATTACTACAAAGATTATAACAAACCGTGGTACATTGAAAAAGGTCTTTCACGAGAAAGCATTGTAACTATCAACAGGTGTAGAGGAAACCACTACCACTTGGCTGCTTCTTTGTCCCGTGTTGGCAACATTAGCGATGGAAGATGTACGTGTAATTATGAAAAACAAGATCTAAATCACATAGTCTGGCAATGCCCATTATATAATTCTCAAAGATTAGACTTGCTCAAGAGCTTACGAAAATATAAGCTGTTTCCTCCTTTAGATATTAAATTGGTTCTACATGGCTCAAATATAGCAGCGTGCTATCATATGCTCAGTTTTATTAAAAAGCGTAATATTCGATTGTAATTGCGAGACCAATTATTCTGATATGTAAATCTCTATGTACCTTTCTTTTGTATAGCTAAATAAACTTGAAATAAAGCTTGAAATGCTTAAAAAAAGAAAACTTACTCTGCAGGTCTCTCACCAGTAAATAGTTTTGTTTCCCGAAAATAAAATTTAGTCGAAAAAAGACAAGTCCGCATTTAGTGATAGAATTATCAAGAATGTGGCAGTTTCTCGATGTAGTGTTAGAATGGAAAGTGACATCTAAATCGTTATTCAGAAAATATTTCGTCCAACCCTCTTAAAACATTTCATTACAAATAACACATTCGGTGTCATTCCGAGATTCAGGTGCAGGATGTTTTTTGTCGCTAGAGTTTTCAAATTTTGCATCGTCTTTGCTATCTTCCCAACACTTTTGTACTTTCCTATTAAATTCTTTATATGTGGCGACGATGTAAAAATTTCACTTTTCTAAGTTCTTCTTTTGCGGGCAATCAACCATTTTGTTGAAGCAATTGGAAGAGGCGACGCAATTGTAAATATGTTGTTAAATGTTTTAGCACTCGGCATTTTCATGTATCGTGTACTTTACACCTACGATAAAGAAAAGACAATGCAAGATGAGACAACGGCCAACAACTCATGTAGATGCATGCATTGCTGGCGAGTCATTGTACTCGGCGCCGCGTGTCTTTTGTTTTGATTTACACAACTAATCCTTTAAATAACGTTTGTAGTTAGATATTTGAGAGAAATCTAAATTTCAGACAACAGACCCAACTCAACACCCAACTTCATTATTTTCATAAACACAGTCACATATTCTAAACAGATTAACTTTTGTCCAAACACATAAAGTTTAATAGATTTTCGATATATAAATAATGTAGAATATATAATTTCTTACGTAGTCTCTAATAATATATCACTTATAAAGTTGAATTACGCAAAATTTTTTTTCGTTGAAACTTACTTTCAGTTATGTAACAATATTTCAGATAATACTATACCTCGTATGAACGTTATTTTCGTCACACATGATTGTATTTAAAATGTTCGAAAGAATAGTATTATTTGAAAAGAATATCCAGTTTTGTTAGAAACTTATTGTTGAATATTTCGGCAAATAAAACACTCAGGTTTTATGTCCTCCACAGAGGCGATATATTTAAGAAACAGAAAATACAATTTAGATACAACGGCGCGAGCAACGCGGTCATTCGACTCCACGTTTCCACGACGACTGAAACATCTTGTCTTCTGCGCGACAATAATAACCGAAACAGAGTGAAGAGTTAAGTTCAACAGAATTATTGATCGGAAGGTCTCGAACAAAGGCAAAGTGATACCTTGAAATTATACTGGTTTATTCTCGCAAACCTCCAACACTCGTAAATGTACTTTATGTAGCCAAGTGTAACTTATGTATTAAATGTATCGTTTGAACGTAGCGGGTAAATGAGTAATTTCAGTCGAATGACTCGTATCATCCATATTTGAAACATTGGATGTTCATAGTAGCAAATCTAATGCGAAGTCCGTGAAATGTATTAGTATTTCTGCTTTACCTCGGTAGATGCAAACTGATTTGTAACGTGTAATTAATTTGTTACACTATTCGTGTTCTTTACCTCGAAAGTTGTGAATCTAATGCGAATCATGAGAGTGTCGCTTGGCTAATCGGAAGGGAAAAGTTTGCAGTTAATTTAATGCACATGTTCGTCGGCGAATTGCATCGTCTGGCAGAGATCGGGGACGAAATCCAATGGATGTGGCTGACGCGGCGCTAGAATTTCACATTGTGCTGGTGCTGGGTACGTTATCACCTACTATGGCTTTGTGCCAAGTGCCCACGTGGACTGACCTACGGGAACACAAGTCGCGCTATTTCAGACTTGGAATAGCTGCTATGTAACACTAATGATATTAATCGAAGAATTGGAAATGGCCATAGCGAAGGTGACTACGCTGTATAACAATGAATAAATAGAGGTAAAGAGAAATTGAGATTGATGGGCGGAGAATATCGAAATACGCGTTGCGTATAAATAAATAAAACATGAATGGGAGACGTGTAAACAGAGACAGGTAGCGACAGAAGCGAACATACCACGTATTTTTTTTTCAATTGAAAACAACTTGGCAACGCGACAGGTTGATTAGCACGACTTTTAAATGCTCCCGAATGATAAACAAACGTAGGTATAAATTACTTTTTACCAAAATCTTGGTTAATTGTTAGTGTTAGAAACCAGTATGTGAGGACGGGCAAAATAACAGGCTGATGTTATTAGAATGCAGCTTTTGGTACAACACTATATAAAAGTAGAAGTTTATTTTAATTATAGTTAAACGCAAGATGGTACAGAATCGCACTCAGAAGAGCAACACAAAACAAGTGAAGTACAGAAAAGCGACACTTGCACCCAATGCCCACTATATGCATTGACACTTTCTAGACAATACAAATAAATGAACACATATTTTACTTATTTGTATAACGTAGAATCTAAAAGAATCTTTATATCTAATTTATATCTAACTATACACTTGATTGAAAATTGTTTCTTTCTCGTAACGCAGCATTTAGGTAGATCTCAAAGGGTCTAGCAAGGTAAGCATAGGCAAATGGTCCCCACGCCAATTCTTGGTGTTATTGCTTGGTAAACAATGTCTGAACATCGTCTGAAACATTATTCTGTAAAATTTCGGATGATTACCCCCTCGTTTAAGGGTAATGTGGATGTAAACCCCCTTAACTTTATCATTTTTTTTTCTCGGTTACTACTTAAGATATTTAAATTCTACAACCGGAAAAAAATAGCTACTTATTAACTTTATTTAATATATTTTTCACCAAAATGTAATCCAATTATTAAGCATGGAAAAAAATAATTCATTTTTCGAAGGTGATTTTTGCAAACAACCCTTTGTGTTACTACCGCCAAAACATCAAGGATAATGCTCTGTTATCGAATTAATATATAAAAAATAATAGTCGAATTAGGGAAACATAATTAAATCATTTAAAGAAGGTGAAACTTGTAATATGCGTATAGAGTATAGAGCATAAACTTTTTTTTTAATAATTTCATAACGAAAACTTGGTTTAAAAAGACAAATGCATAAATGAAGGGATATTTACCTTAAGTTGAAACAATATACTGGGCGGTCAGTCTTGAATATGTACCTGTATATAGTTTATACAAAAGCGTGAATGGGACCGCGCTAGAAAATTAGACGTACAACGTTTTAATCTTCATCTATATTTTCGTCGATAACCGCCGTGATGCCTGTTACGTCAAATATGTGCGTCAATATTTCCGACAGTTTAATAATTTTTTTATTAAAACGCCCATGAGTCAGATAATAAATAATCGCAGCTACGTGTGAGCAGCAACCTACTGTCCTGCTACCATTCGCGCAATCACATGTATAGTGCTGTATAGACGTGTAGCCAATAGAATTTGGTGTATATTCAATGTAACATTAATATATTTTGCGCTTAATGTGTCTTGAGTGAACCTTCATCCTTATAATATTATTATTTTCTTTTAAATATTGCACATTTAAATCGGTAACGTACTGCTTGCGAAAATTGACATGTACCTGTAAATATTATTTTGAAATATTTCTCGGTCAATTCAGAGAAATTCATAACAGAGCTGGCAGTCATTGTCGCGAAAGGTTTTTTACGGCGACTTAGTTTCTGGATCTCTATTAATGTTTGTAACGTATTACTTCGACTCTGACGTATCTTCATATAATCAATAATTGATACAACGTTACTGGTATGACAAAACAACAAAATGTGAAATAACGTAATAAATTCCGGCGTTTATCTGGACGTCTATTCGTATTTATTTTCGTCGTTATTACATGACGATGGAGAAAGCTGCGAAACAATGCGATCTGAAATATTACAGAATAATGTTGCAGACGAGGAACATTGTTTACCAAGTAATAACACCAAAAATAGACCTCCCCAGAAAGTAAGGAACCAAGAGCAAAACTCCTTAGAAATACTCGAGACTAGAGTTTAACGAGAACTCCAAATACTTGAAATGAAATGTAATAATGGAGAGGACTGGTCTTTCCATTCTCTTTCCTGGTTGGCTAATAAAGGATTCGTTAGAATAAGAATTCCTATCAGTGGTAACTGGTACTAATAATCAGTTATTAGGCACCCGTTTGTCGCTTTTCAAACCACTCACCTTCGGATAGAGTCAAGTGTGGCCCTCGGGCACAGGTACTGACCCTTGGAACATACAATAGAGCAAACTGCCCATTCTTATCTTGCTAGACCTTTTGGATGTTCTTTTGATCTTAGAGTTTTTGCGAGATTGAGATTCAGCGATCGAAGGACATCATTTTGAATATCGACATGAAGATTATTTATAGTACAGATAGTACAGATTTCATGATTCAAATAATTATTTGAATAAATTTGAACCGTTTTACTATTTCACGTACAGGCAGAAGATTGTATCTGACCATTAAAATCCCTTGAACAATTGTTAACGAAGCGGGTCGTTTCACAGTTAAAATGAAAGAAACGAATATCTATCTGTAAAGAAATTTGACAAATCGCCTCTTGTAGCTCGAACCATAGCCGAATAGCCTCCAGTCTACATGTAATTTCCACTCACAAAACAATCTCTCCCCTTGTCACCATTATGCCTCATAGCTACCTACAGGCGTCGCTATTATAAACATATACAAATTCGTCAGTGGCCGTCGCAAACAATGGACCGTTTAACAGTATCGAAATATATCATCGTGCGCCGATTCCTCGGAAGACAGGGGCAAGAAAGAAAAGGAGAATGTCCGCAGAAGGAGAGGAGAGCTCTAACTACGGCTAGATTTACGGTGATCGCGTGCAACCGGTTGTTTCTTTCCACAACCATACATCATCTTTAGCGAGTGAGAGGCTTAACCTTCGACCAACCGGGAATTTAATACTTGCTGCTCGGCTTTCGTGCCGTTCGCATTCGTCTGGCCGACATACGTGGCTCGATGAAAAGGTATATAACAGACGCTTGCAGAATCTCGTTTACAAACTTACATCGAATGTCTTCTTCTAGACGAAGTCGACGCGGTTATCGCGAAACTTAAGAATCCTATCACGATAAGGAGCGTTCAACGATTTCCTGAAGTTCGGAAGTTAAATGCCGATCGTAATCGAGTTTCACGTGGTCTCTGTTGAAGCGTGTATCTCCTGGTGTCGACCGTAAGGTTTCCGCAAAATTGTTCGGAAACGTTGGACGATCGCGGCTCGGTTCCCGAACTCGAGCAGCACCCAACACCCCAAAAACGTAGACCAGCCAATATGTCATCCCTCTGTTCGGCGCTCGGTCCGGATAACCCTCTCCTCGATCGGCGCGGGCCGATCCGAAACCGAGCAGAAGAAAGGCTTGCGAAGGGCGCGGGCGCGGACGCGGGCATAGGGCGGGTGGGGAACGGAAGGCAAACTGGGCTGTCGCCGGATCGGGGATACAAATGGGCAAAACACCGCTCTGTGCGGATGCCGCGGGCCCGGTTGCACGTGGCGTGGCCGCCGATAAATATGTCAGCCGGCAACACCATGCCGCGGCATACCTCGCCGCTCTCGCACCCTCGATCTCCGTCCGGTTCCCCGGGTCCTCCTTCCCACCACCCCGCGGAATATCTCTGTTGCCCGTCCCGTTTCTCGCCTCTGTTTCACCCTCGCCGCGCATTTGAATATTATGGAAATGTTCTCGCGAGATCGCCGCACCGACCCAAGACCTCGCTACTCCGCATCTGTCATACACCCTAATGAGGAGCCAGGGGTTGTTACGTGTCCAAACGACTCGAGAATCTACCTGGTGCAACAGGTGGAACATGAACACGCGATGACGTTCATTTCCTGGTGTTCATGGGTTCGAAAACTTACAGATATTCGGTTCACTCACATACAGTGGCTGTAGAAAGTATTCGTACACCGATCAATTTCCAAAAAAACTATGTAAAATTGTAATTTATTATATTATTTTGTATAAACAATGATATTATACATATTCTCGGATATCTCTAGAATAGATAGATTACAAAAAATATAGCTATTTATGTAAGTTGCGAAATTAACAAGAAAAAAAGAATTAATCGATAGATATGTTGAAGCAATAAGTATTCGCACAACTGTTTAAAAGTACTTTACTGGAAATTTGATGTTTTGTGTTTACGTTACAAACTCTACTGCAAATGGTTCGTCATAAGAATCGTACAAATACTTATTGCTTCTATACTTTTACCCACTTTTCGCATGTTTTTCTTAATTTCACAAATTGTATTAACTAGTAAATGTTGTTTGGACTATATCTATCTTAGAGACTTCCGAGAATATGTAACATATCATTGATTATAAAAAAAGGAGTGAATAAACTACAATTTCACACAAAAGTTTACGAATGTACGAATACATTCTACACCCACTGTCTTAGGTACCGGAAAAAGTTCGTGCGATTTATTCGTTAATTGTAACTGTATATCGATTTTCGTGTGGTAATTGGCAACTGTAAGACATGAGTTTGGTTTCATTTTAAAGCTTAATCTTTGTAATTGGTATGCATGCTCTGTGAAGTTCAATTGTTTCGTTGTTGTGTAGCTATAGGAACAGTAAACATAGACAGCGAAAGAGTAAAAATTCGTGCTTTTATTCTTTACGAATTTAAATTTGGCAGTAAAGCAGCAAATGCAGCAAGACGCATTTGTAACGTTTGTGGGGAAGGTGCTGTTAGTGAAAGAACCGCACAGAAATGGTTAAAAAGGTTCAAAGAAGGAAATGAATCGCTAGATGACGAACCGCGTTCAGGGCGTCCATTTGTCATCGAAGACAAAAAATTCATCGAGTACGTGAGTTCAAATCTAAAAAAAAGATGTTCTGCGCTTGCTCAAGTATTCGAATGTGAAGAATCTACCGCAAGAAAGCGAATTCGTTTACTTAATTTTCACAAAAGATTGGGCGAATGGATACCGCGCTGTTTAACGGAAGAGAACAAATACTCCCGGCTGAGCATTTGCAATATCCATTTATCGATCGAATTTTAACTTGTGATGAAAAGTGGGTGAAATATGATAATGTACGACGATCACACCACTGGGTTCAGAAGGGGTCATGTGCAACAGGAACCATACCAAAATCGAGTCTCCATTCGAAGAAGGTGCTGATCACTGTTTGGTGGACTACACGAGGTTATCGTTCACGTTGATTTTCTTCCACGTGGCAGACTATTACTGCAGATACTTATTGCAAAGAAATTGATGAAGTCATTGATGAAATTGACGATAAATGGTGATTATTTTGTTGAATAAACCTATGATTTAAAACAGATTTGAGTATTTGTATTTTTCTCTGAAAATCCGCACGAACTTTTTCCGGTACCTAATATGTTACGGTAAATGTAATAAACAAAGGATTATGAATAATTCCCACTGAAGTTGGTAAATGTGATAAATTATGGGATATTTATCAAATTGACTGGTGATTTTATGTAATACCCAACTCATAATGGAGAACATGATAAACTTGTTTAATGCATATTGTCCGAGTAGGTTTAGGGTAGTTGTTGGTGGGGGCGGTAAGTGTTCAGCTGTAAGGGTGTTAAATTAAAATTTTTGAGATTTTTCAAAATTTCAAACTTTTAACTAACCCTAACCCTACTTCTCAGTACTTGAAGGGTCCTCGGAACTAATCTACTCCTGAAATCTGAAAACCGATACGAAACCGTACTTTGAAGGAAAAAGTGCCTAAAACGGCGTTTTCAGCCACTTTTTTACTCATGCAAGTTGCCTATTAGAGTTACATCCCCCATTTAGACAGCTTAACGTACTCAGATTTTTGATTCGACGCACACTTTTGAAATTTTGAAATTTTTCATCAATGTTAAAAATTTCAATTTAACGTCCTCGCAGTCGGACACTTACCACGAGGCCCTCCAAATGTTATTCCAACTGTTATACCCCCCCACCCTTTAATGGCTAAATGTATATTTGACTAAATCAACAAATCGATGCACGAAAAACCAAAAATAGACGATTAGAATAAATATTGACGCTACATCCATGTAACTTAAAATAACCATTAATTAAATTTTTAGTTGTGAATTATAAAATATTGTTATTCACAGCCTCTCGCGTGATAGTATCCAACAAAAAACTATCTTTGTGACTAGTAACTACTCAAAAAAACTGCACTGTATTCTATGAACTCAATCAGTCAAGATATTTATCACATTTGCCATTACGAGATGGGAATTATATTTAACAGTACTCAATATTTCCGTCCCCACAACTACCCCGAACCTACTCAGACAGTACTTCCGTGTAGACAGCATATGCATTAACAGTTTTATCACATTCTCCATTATGATGCAGGGATTATACAAAATTGTCTAACAATTTGATAAATGTTTCATAATTTATCACATTTGCCAATTTTAGTGGGAATTATGCGTAATCACCACATTTATCACATTCACCGTAACATATGCAGAGTGTCCCAAAACTCGCGTATGAGCCGGAAATAGGGGATAGCTGAGAGAATTCTGAACAACAATTTCCTTTGCAAAAATGCCTATGTGGGCTTCATTTTTGAATTATTAACGAAAAACACCGATCAATCACAGAGCCCTACTATGCGCGCGATCAGCCGCGAGAGCATAAGCTCGAGCCAGGACTGATTGGTTGCGTCAGGTTGTAATTGGTCGGTATTTTTCGTTCAATAATTCAAAAATGAAGCCCCCACCGACATTTTTGCAAAGGAAATTGTTGTTCAGAATCGTCTCAGCTACCCCCCATTTCTAACTCCTACGCGACTTTTGGGACACTCTGTATAATAATAAGTAACAACCGTTCTCTTACATCGATTTTATTATACTAATTTTCCAACCAATTTATTTACAATAACAACTTGAGCTATTGATGGTACTCTTTTCTTGGTGCATGTACAGTCAGTCCCATAAATATTCGTATCCTCTATGTTTATTGAAAAAATTTGTTTAAATTAAATGGTAGGTTTGATGTTTCCAAGTGTATGTTTGTATAAATATGTTTACAATGAAAAATTTATTTGGCAATATCGAAACTATTATTTAACTTAGTAAAACTTCTTCAATAGACATAGAGGGTACGAATATTTATGGGATTGACTGTGTGTTTCGAGATTTAGATATACTGGACTCAGTCATAAATAAATAAAACAAATATATTACAGCGTATGGGCTTTTCAAAAACATTCAAATTGCACATGAAATATTTTTTGTATCATCACAATTGGAAGAAATATCAGGAAGTCTGGTTTAAGTGTGCCAACCTGTATTTGTCTATTTGTACCCAATTCTTCACTTTGTATTCTTCTATAAATACTACACCAAAGTGTACTTTTCTAAAAAATATTGTGCAGTAATCTAAATCTAATTGTTGACAGCCGAAAGGAAAAAGGACGAAGTTGCATCCATCGCGTTCGAAGATATTCTAAAATTAGTAATATTTAGAGGACAGGCGGGAGCCGGAGACCCTCATTTCCATCGAATTTTCAAATTGTCATGCGTCCGACGTAAGCCTTAACCAACGTTTCCCGCCACTAGAAAAGTAGGACAGGGCTTGGACGGAATATTAACGACCGTCAGCCCGCCACACTCGGCTGGTATATTTTAATCGTGCTGAAGCACTTTGAATTGTATGCATATCGAGTCGTACGAAGCCGTTTCGCTTCCTTAGATAAGGAGATTATAACGTTATGCTGATTGCGCAATCCATCTCCAACGGCGAGGGTCGATCATCGACCAGCCTTCTGGGATCGAGGATAGAATCCATTCGCAGAGCTTCGAGTATTTTTCTGGTTGCTTATTAATACGCCAAGTGTCAAGCAAGTTCTGCGTGTCTCCTGAATACTACAGATATGTCCTAGGCTTATCCTTGACATGTACTCAAATTATTATGTAAATAATAGTAAATTTAATACTTCAATGGCGTATTAATTATTTTATGATATATTTAATGATGTTAATATTATTAAAATGTTTAAAAATATTATAGCTTGTGTAACTTCCTCAGACCTGACTAGTTTTATAAAGAGAAACAAAATTATTTTTCAATGAATACATACTAAGTGGATAAAAAAAAAAACATATTTGTATATAAAAAAGAGTTCCACAGTAATTTATGTAAATTATGGCATATACATTTTTATAAACAAACAGTCCTGACTGTCCTAAAAATGTAACAAAAAATAAATTGTTATATATCAGTTTTTACATGTTCCCTGGTCTATTTACGTACTACACAAGAATCCCTATGCCATTACATACATCTTTATATGAACGAATAAGTACAGTGGGTGTAGAATGTATTCGTACACCGATCAATTTCCCAAAAAACTTTTGTGTGAAATTGTAGTTTCTTAACTTTTTTTTTTATAATCAATGATATTTTACATGTTCTTGGAAGTCTCTAAGATAGATATAATCCAAACAACATTTACTAGTTAATATAATTTATGAAATTAACAAAAAAATGCAAAAAGTCGGTAAAAGTATAGAAGCAATAAGTATTTGAACGATTCTTATAACGAACCATTTACAGTAGAGTTTGTAACGTAAACACATTAGTTTATTGCTCCGTACGAATTAGAAAACATCAAATTTCCAGTAAAGTACTTTTAAACAGTTGTGCGAATACTTATTGCTTCAACATTTCTATCGATTAATTCTTTTTTTCTTGTTAATTTCGCAACTTACATAAATAGCCATATTTTTTGTAATCTATCTATTCTAGAGATATCCGAGAATATGTATAATGTCATTGTTTATACAAAATAAGGTTATAAATTACAATTTTACATAGTTTTTTTGAAAATTGATCGATGTACAAATACTTTTTACACCCACTGTAGGTAGCATTGTTCTGTAATAGAGTGACTTGCCCCAGCTATGATGTTTAATTTTGTTCAAATTTACGTTTTTGTCAACAAAAGATAGCTCCAATTGTAGTCATACATAGAGAAGATATACTTATGTAGAAACAATCACTAACAATGGTGAATCTAGATATTGATTATTTCTTTTTTAAATCTAAACGTTAATGTTCATTACAATGTTCACCAAATCAGAATGGGTTAAAGAAACGTTGTTGATTCCGAATGGTCACTGGTGTTCTCCATGGGAATCATCGTCTCATCAGTCATCAACTCCCTGCAATGGAATGCACTAAATATTTTTCTGTATTTTACTTTGTTTTACTTTAATTTCTTAGCGAAAAGCAAATGAATTACAATGAATTTAATGTAATTTTAAAAATTGAACGCAATTGCAAATATTCTTCTCTATCTACACTTATGTTCTTTTAATAGTTTGTATTTAACTTAAAAATTTCTCCATCTATTTACCAGGTGGCTGGCATTAAAATTTTTCTCGCTACCGAGTTTCATCTAAAAATTTCACATTTAGGAAACTATTTCTAACGAATAGACACGTCATGCATTATCGATTAGTCTTACTAATAGATCCAGGAAAAACTCTGTAACCTATCATTAATTGTAAATAGTAGCCTAACACTCTTATTAAGATATGGATAAGTTGTAGAGGGACAGTACAAAGCTCTTTGTATCTTACAATGTTTATTCTTTTAATTTGTTGACTATTCAGAATAATTTAAATTGCGATTTATTATAATTTTCATTGGGTTAAGACAAATTTTGTCCATCAGGTTGAAACCAAGTTATTCCCTCTTCTTCTTGAGACTCATCGACTTGAGCAACCCCCGGTGTTATTTTCAATGTTATTACAGTAGAGACTCCCGTATCCGAACTAATAGGGAGACAAAAGTAGCCGGATAGTGGAATTTTCGGATAATAGAACAATTACTTTCTTTCGCATTAAATATCATTTATTCAAGTGGAAATGAACAAAATTGAGTTTCTTTCAACATCTAAGGGTCCCGTTACTTTTTAGCCGCTAAGTCACATAAATTTTTTGTTGTAAGCAGCTGGGTAGAATTACATTCCCGTTACATTCCCTTCGACATAAGAAGGCACGCTATGCGGATAACAGAGCATACAGATAATAGAACCTCCGTATATTAGGCAATTCGTATATTAAAATGGGGGTACGGATACGGGAGTCTCTACTGTATAACATATCAAAGTCAAATTATAAATGATATTAAAAAATATATTAGGATCCAAGTATGCAAGATATTAAACAATATTTTAAGTCAAAGTTTTACTGTTTTGTTTCGAAGGGCTAAAAATTGATGACAGAAAATATTGAAAAATGTAAGTTTCTAAGGTTTTATTAATAAAATCCTACTAATTTGCAGACCTCCAAACATAGTATAACTTTTATCTGTAACATTTTTCAATACATTAACTATTAATTTTGTGATGTAGCCAAGTTATATAGGCAAGAATAAAATGGGAGGCTGTAATCAGGGGTGGAATATGAGCTCCTTATTTTCTTATATCTTGAGAACGATATGAAATTTTTGAACAATTTTTTTTGTTAATGATTAAAAGTCGATCGATTAAAGTTTAGAAATGTACGCCCACAAAAGTATTAATATATCATACAGTGACATCAATAACGAGTTTAGAGCACATTTGCACCTTATAGTTTTTCCATCTTTATTTTTAAAAAGTTGTAAGAACATCTAAATAAATAATGATTTTTCTTACGTACCAAATATAAATTATTCAAAAGTACACTTTCTGCAGCACATTTTACTAACTTCTAAATTTATCAAGAATAAAAAATTATGCAAAAAGCTTGAATACTTAGTACATACTTTTGCATTCGTGAACCAAATCATTGAAAATTGCAGAATAAAACTGGTTCCTAAACACTTGAAAAGTATAAATACCGTTAAAATAAACCTTAATTGAGGATACAAGTCAGGAGAAACTCATTCAAAGTGTGAAATGTACAATTTCGATATACATAGAAACTAGACATATACAGTCAGTGTAAGAAGTATTCGTACAGCAACCCATTTCAAATAAATGGCTCCAGTACGAATACTTATTACTAGACTGCGGATTTTTATGCATTTATAGGGAATTTGAATGAAGAAAGAATCAAGAAATTACAAAATGTACGCAGTATGCAAGAAAAAAAAAATATTGAACTTCATGTTATAATATTTGCAGAGTAAAATAAATTCGTATTTAGGTTCAATTTTTGTAGGAACGTTTGCCAAGATTTTATTTTGCATAAAGGTCCGAAGTCTACTTATTACACTGACTGTATGTTCTAGCAGCTGCGAAAGTGTTAACTCTTTGCATTAAAACCCCGCGATATTCGCAACACGTATATGCAAATATTGTTCAGCCAGTGCAACCTAATACTGCTTATCTTAGTATGATATTTTAAGTATAATTTACAAACCAAAACACTAAAGAAGCAAAGAATACACGTAATCGTATTAGCAGACTCTAATATATCATACAACAAAAAAAATTTATATAAAATATCGAATATTATGATAATAAATAATCTGCATGCAACTTAAACTAACTCGTGTCAATAAAATTGATACGTTGTTTTAGGTAATAATTGACTGCAACCAGTGTCACTATCATGTCTATGAAAAATATGATCGCAAAAATTCTATTTAAAATCAATGGACATTAGTACAATATTTCATGACAATTGAGGCTGATAATTGATGATACATTCTTGCCAGTCATTTCAAGGTAGACAAGTATCGATATCAATTATAAAAGTATAGACCGTCGCTCAGGAGTTACCGAGGGTCCGACAAACTAGAGGGGACTGAGGGGACAGAGGATTACGCTCGCTCCGCCTAAACCTCCCTAGGGTCCCCTTTTTCCGAGCAGTCACACTGCATAGTCGCAGGGTCCACTACTTTCTTTCTTCTATCCTTTTTCGATCGACTGAAGAATTGCGGTAAATCTATGTACCGACTTCAAACTTCAATTAACACTTTCGCTGCGGACGAAAATAAATAGCCGTTCGCTGAAAGCTGCACTTATGATATTTCTTTTAATGAAAAATTTCTTACAAATGTTCTAATATGATTATTTTGAAAATCATATATTTGTGGTAACTTATTTTATATATAATATGATTTCCAAACAAAAAAAGTGAAGACTGAAAAATAATAAAAACAACCATATATTTTCAGTTGGACGCACATGTGCGTCATCCACAGCGAAAGCGTTAAGGGCTTTATATAAGAATAAATGGCCATATATCCTAGTTTGAGCCGTTATTCGCAACTATTATGGGGCTAAAAAGATTTGAATCTTGATCAATCGATGACATTGCAATCATAGAATTTCCTTCATCGTCAAGGTAATAAAAACGCTGTTCAGTGCAAGATCAGTGAACATCGATAAAAAGTTTTATGAAAATTGACGGTTGATAGTTGACGATATACATACGGTTGGCAGTTGATTCAGGATGAAAAAATATCGATATCAATCATAAAAGTACATTCTAGTTGGAGCCGGTAGTCAGAGCCATTACGCGACCAAAAAGACTCGAATCCTGACGAATCGAAATCCCGGGTGGTTAAAGCGTCGCGGCGTCGAATTCACGGGCGCCGGGGGTGAACACGATCGTCCAGCCTCTCTGTTGGCACGGCCTTTGGTTCCCCGGGTTGCTGGCCGTTGTTTTCACTCTGTTATGCAGCGACTGAAGCACCGTTGCACTGGAGTGCGGTCGGTTTATACACCGCGCGCGTTCCACGGCAATCGAGGCCAGGAGCCGTGCGATTCGACGTCGAGATGATTGTAGTTGCAAATGGGCAGTTTGCATCAAGAAGCGGCCGCCCCATGGCTGACAGGACATGCACGGCCAATGCAAACAAAGTTGACCCGGCTGTCCGTTCCTGGCTGCAACCCCCGTTGCCCAGCCCATTCTACCCCAGCTCCGGCTCTATAGGACGAAGGTACACACGGCCAAGGTATACAAATAGCCATCTTTGACGCAGTTCAACTCTTGCCCCAGGAACCGCCATAGTTGTCGGCCGCGTTCGATGACTAAAATTCGATTACACTGTGGATCGGGGGCCTCAAGAGCCGACGGGTGCACCTGGGGGTTGCTGAAGACGCGCGTCAATGCGAACTTTGTGAGTGTTTGTCTCGTTTCGAACGTCGCGCATCGTTCCGATTTAGAAACATTTAACAGGCCTGTACATAACTCGCCGGAAAGGCGTTCCAAGTTTTCGAAACCGTTGCGTATAAGCAAACTTTCGAAGTATATGACACGATCGATAGGCTAAATAGAAAGTTTCAGTTCTTTCGAAGATACACCAGTTCGAAAGTGTCGATTTGAAAAATAGATCTTTTTTCAAGTTATTTTACACAAGATTCCATCAGCTGCAATGTTATTAGCGATCACGTAGTTCCTTAATATATAATATTTATTAATTTTAAGAATTCGTTTTTGTTGTTAAGAAATGACTATATATTATTTGGAAGTTTTAACTTAATTAAATCCTGTTCCATTTGTTAACATTCTTCAATTAGGGTAACGGGGATAGACCCGACCAGTGTCAAATAATTATAAAACCAACTAATACGTCATCTGATATAATATTTCAAGTGTAAGAATTAGCTGGTCAGCGTTCTTTGGCGGCACACGAGCGTTGTCGCGCTTTTGTTTGAAATGTTTAGCAGAGCGTCGCGTCATCGACAACCGGCGATGAACAGTCAGTCAGCGGCAGATTTAGCGAGAGCCGGTCGTTCGGAATAAAAGTAATATTAACAGGAACTTTTGATTTACGATACCTATCCCAAAAACACGCCTCACACAAGTAATGTTATTTCAAAAATGTTAGAAGATCATAATCGGCGCGCTTTCGGCCATCTTGGCGATAGATCGAAGATGCCGATGCACCTTTGTTTTTAACCGACTTCGAAAAGGAGAAGGTTACTCAATTCGACATGTTTTTTTTTTTTAAAGGTATGTTCACCGATTACGCCGAGATGACTTGACCAATCGGAATGAATCCTGTTGCATCTTGTAAAGCCCGCCCCCCCCCCCCCCCGCGCGGAACAACCCTTTTCAAGGACCTCCAACGTTTTTGGGTCATCCTGTATATTGCTCATAACTATTGTTATTGCATGAAACCTATTGGTTATAGATTGCCACTAAAAAGAGTGAAATAAAATAATTTTTTGGAAAAAAATTTAACCGACTCCAAAAAAGGTACAGTGAAAAGTATGAAATAATTTCTAGTTAATTTATATGAATACGCACTAGCTCTAGATAAAATTGCTTAAAAGTATGGGAAAATGCAGTGAAAAGTGTGAAATAATTTCCATTTAAACTGCATTGTTATTCACCATCGTGTGATGAATTTGGTTAAATTATTAAATACATCATATTAAATGCAGTGAAAAGTGTGAAATAATTTCCATTTAAACTGCATTGTTATTCACCATCGTGTGATGAATTTGGTTAAATTATTAAATACATCATATTAAATGCAATGCACCTTTTTCGGAGACGGCGCAAAATTTAAAATTAAGTATATTAAAAATTGCCAAACTTGGTTTAACTTTCTGTCGGAGAAACAAAAAATATGGTCTTTAATTATTGCTATCATTACATCCACTTTAGACATCACATTCATTAACACTATTCAATATCGCCGCCCCCACCAAATACTATCCCAAACCTATTCATACAGTATTTCCATGGGGAGAGTTTATACATTAGCAGTAATCAATATTGCCGCCCCTCTCCTCTAAAAAAGCCCCAAGTCTACTCAAATTATATTTCCGTGTACATACTATATACATTAACTATTAATTCCACATAGACAATAAACATGTATACATTGACAGCATTTAATATTGTCGCCTCTACCAAAAGCTAATCCAAACCGGAATTAAAAAGTTTTTACATCTGCGCCGTCTCCGAAAAAGGTGCATTGCATTTAATATGATGTATTTAATAATTTAACCAAATTCATCAAATGATGGTGAATAACAATGCAGTTTAAATAGAAATTATTTCACACTTTTCACTGCATTTTCCCATACTTTTAAGCAATTATATCTAGAGCTAGTGCGTATTTATATAAATTAACTAGAAATTATTTCATACTTTTCACTGTACCTTTTTTGAAGTCGGTTAAATTTTTTTTCCAAAAAATTATTTTATTACGTCGATGCGACATCAGTCGATCGCTGGGCTGCGACTATTCACATGTGAACAAAAACTGATCATAGATATATAAATAATTATAAAATAAAGTAACATGTTATTTGAAATATCATTTTAGAAATGCCTGGGTCTACTTTATACAAAGTGTACGTTACATCCTACGTTGTCATAGCCAAATAAATATTGACCTCGAGAAAGTGTATACATTTGGATGTATTTAGGGATGTAACTACACTTAGAATGTAGAAAACATTTATAAAGATATCAACACATCAACAAAGACACATCAACAAAACCAATTGTTCAAAAATTAAATTTTAATGTTTCATAATTAAGCTTTATCTTCGTACTGAAAAAGACACCAAATATGATTACAAGTGGTGTGTACGGTGTCCAAAAACCTTACGGAAACTCTATATTCTCGGATATATCCGAGAATAAGGTAGTAAGTATTCCATTAAAACAAAATAAAATGTAATGTAAGTAAACAATTTTATCAGTAATTCTCTTGAGGTTATAGAATTTTATAAAATGAGATTTCAGTCAATTGAATAATTTTCATTTTGACAACATATAACACATAATTTTGTTCGCTCTATCACCGACATACATATACATACATTTGTCACACAAGCCACGTACAAGTATTGTCTTATTCAATTATTATATTTCTTACATTAGTTGTGTAAATGTGATATTTATTCACGTATAAGCGACACGTTACACACCTCCATTCAACTCGCAACATTTCAATACAACGCTATACAGCATTTAGTGTTTGGAAAAGTTTTAAGTAATGAAGGTAATAAAGGACGCGCAGTTAACGTTTCCAGAACGTATTGCATTCCATTGCGAGGGGTCGCGGGGATCTTATGACGCGTTCGATCGCGAACAAGCGATCAGTTGATTATCGATGACGACGGATGAGAGATGTGCCCTATGCCCTTGCGACGTTTATGTTAAACCTATGTTAAAACCTATATATATCTTAATAAAACCTACAGTAATAATTTTAACGGGATTTCTCGAAAGAGTAACGCGACGGACGAAAAAAACGCCCAGCTCGCGATATCGCGATAACAACGTAATTTGTCTGAAACCGATTGGAATCGAAAAGGATGAGACACGAACGGATTAGCAATATTCCAGCCGATCAGGCTTACGCGAAGACACATATAACGAGTAATTAATCAAACCAACGTCTAGGTTGCTCGTTTCGGTAGCCCTACGCCAGGAAAATCGGTCAGGTCTAGCAACTCAAAGACAGGGTTGGGACCAAAGGAGTCCGAAGTTTAGCGGGTCGGCATGTTTACATGGGAGTATTTCGTAGCCGGTTGGCCAGCCTGGCCAGTCGTCGCCGGATTGGAGTGCGGTGTATAAATAAAGCGGGAGTTCCGAGCTACCTTTTCTAACCGGTCCCTTTGCTGCACCGAGTGTTGTGCACACTCTATTCTACAGGCCCACGATACAGAGCTCTTTGGTCAGTTAAACATGCGCATATTGCATGAAACTGGTACCGGAGTCGAGAGATCGACCTCTGTATTAACACCTCCGACGCTGTCCCTTCTTCCTCACACCATTCCTAAACCATTATTTTCGGCCGGACAGCCGGACAAAAGGAGAACCCGATTGCTCGTGTTTTCTATAGCTCGTGACCGGTTCCGCGGTGCTGCGGAATGCTTTCCGCCCACCGGAAAATGTTCCACGAGAAATAAAGACGTTGCTCGAGGTCTGGAAAATGGGGAATTTCAAAGATACTTCCCGATAGATTCGATCCTCAGCAATCGCGAACTCTCCAGTTTTTGAAAAACATGTTTCTCTCAAAGAAGAAAATTTTAACGATCGAGCGATATCTGCGAGTCAGCGATCGGAAAAGGAAATATCTTCATATCTTCAAGAGAATTAAAATACGTGACACAGATGGATTATATGGTTTGCAGTCGCGTGCCCTTTTCATTTTTTGAGATCTGAGCAAACGGTATTAGCGAATAAAGAAGACAATTTAGTAATTTAATTTCGTAATAAAACAAAAATGCTACATTTGACTTTTCATACCTGATGGAGCACATAAGAAAATCAATTGCACATAATCAACACAATTTTCTACAAATAAAGTTTAGAATAAAGTTAACTGGTTATAAAAGGTAACTAAGCTGGTTAATAGAAACACGAAATTACTTTTTGTTGAAAACTGTGTTCCAATCTAATTCTGTTTTACCGACTGAAACCGTTGCACCGTGTTTGCTTCAGTTTGATTATACCTTTCGTATCAATTGTGCCATACTAGCATCTTTTTTCCATTTTAATTATTCTTTTTGTTTTCTTTTTTCACAATAAATATATTATATCGATTCTGTGTTACACACCTAGTTTTCATTCCCCAGATTACGGGACTTACGCGATACTATATCGGTAATTAAAAAGTATGTAGCTTTTTTTTAAGTTAAATGAACGTGGAAGAGTGTGAGGAAAAGAACAATAATAAAGTTGTTAAGAGATATTCGAGTGTCTCAGCTCAACACTTTCTATACAACCCAAAACACAGATTATTAGATTTATTTTTCAAACTTTTTAAGCCTATAAAATAATCCATATTTTGGAGCATTTGAACTCTCCAGTGAAATATTACAAATTGATAAATAGAACCTTACGAACCTTACTTGGTACTGTAGAAGTAATTGAAACTCTTGAAACTCAACATTTTTGAAGAATTATCATGAACTTAACGAAATGACAATACTGAGTTATAAAGAGAAATTGAAAGCTATGATTTTCTATGCTGTTAATGATTGAGGAAATTAAACATATGTCACTTTGGTTTTATAAAACATCCTATCAGCTATGCGCTTTAGGCCATAACTCAATTTTAAGAAAAATATTACTTATATTGTAAATGATAAACGCACAATAGAATTATGAAATTATTTAATTGAGACTAAGAAATATTATAGAAAGTATACATAAACTGTGTGAGAGTTCGCGTGCGAACGTCGGTTCTTTTCTCTTAATTCAGTCTCGAGGCCCGCGGATGACCAACTTAGGCCAATCGGTGCTCACGAACTAAAGTACTTATTGGAAGTGATGTTACAACATAAAAATAGAACTAATCATTCTGGAGATAAAAACACGAAATTACTTTCCGAAACAACCCAATAACGAGCCAATATACTCGTGAACTCTCGAAAGGTTAATCCATCATCAGGCAATCCATCGAACCGGAATGGATGTGAGGTGAAAAAAGATCGTGGAAACTCCGTGGAAATGGACAGTTGTTAATAAAAGCAGAACGGCTATGTACATCAGTACCCGTAACCGGTATCGCTGTAAACAATTATAAACACCGGGACGGGCTCATTATTGCGTTTAAAATCGCGAAACGTTTGTGTAGTAATTTACATAGGCGGACCGATCGGTGGCTGCGATTATGCGTAAAATCGGTGGACGATGCACCGGGCAAATTTGTACCCATAATTCTTTCCTCGTCGAATCTGCGAACAGCGACGGCCTCGGTACATTTAAGCCTGGCCAGTGCACCCGCAGACACGCAGACCTGAATACACGGACACGCCGTCAGCTCATACCAATTGCAACGACATGCCGCATCATTACGCCCCGCTAATTAATTGTGATTTATCGACTTCAAAATCCCCGATCAGACCTGCCTCGAGGAAATACAATGGCCGGCTCCCCGACGACGCTGCGGACACGATAACCCTTCATAGGATGCGCTCTCGGGATGCTTTATTTTTCGGCGAGGCGGTGCGTTTTCGTTCCGGATCATCGAAGAAACCGATCACTTCTCCTCTTTCTTTTCGATTCTTCGGTCTAGCGTGCACCACGAGTGACAGAGGAGAAGGTATAGTCGACGTGTAAGAATTTGCAACTTGTGCGATACGCCTGGAATTGCTCGTTAAAAATTGAATACTAGGAATTTGAAATTTCAAGGTGATTTTTCATTCTATGTGCATACATATGAGGCCTTGAGAACCAGAGTGGCCTAAGTAATATTTTTTTCTTAAATTGAGTTATGGCCTAAAGCGCATAGCTGATAGGATGTTTTATAAAACCAAAGTGACATATGTTTAATTTCCTCAATCATTAACAAATGACAGCATAAAAAATCATAGCTTTCAATTTCTCTTTATAACTCAGTATTTTCATTTCGTTAAGTTCATGATAATTCTTCAAAAATTGTGAGTTTCAAGAGTTTCAATTACTTCTACAGTACCAAGTAAGATTCGTAAGGTTTTATTTATATTTAGAAATAATTAAATGAAAATCATAGCTTCCAATTTCTTTTTATGACTCCGTACTATAATTTTGTATATAGGCTATTCTGGTTCTCATCGCCTCATATGTATGTGTAATATGTGTATCCTAGGATGATCCATATTTTAATGATTTTTTAAATCAATGTTACACAACCCCTGAATACTTTGCAAATACACAAACAAAACTTCCTGCAAAACTTAAGGGCTCAACTTTAATATTAACACGTACCCTAAACTCTAAACCATCGAAAGTTTTAAATAGAAAATAGATGGAATTCTTTCAATCAGTTACGTTTTTTATACCTTCGGCAAAATCTCATAGAATGACTTGAATTTCAATAGAATTATTACTTATAATAATAGGAACATACTTAACAAATTTCAAATTTTTATTTTAATTATTTCTTTGCTTGTAATATTATTATAAATGTTCCAAATATAAATTTATTTATTATTTTGATCTATAAGTTTTGATTCAGCTTATATTATATTTTAAGAAATAAGTACAAGAAAGCAGCTGACGTTAAAATCGTTTCTCCGGGCAATTATTTGTAATAATTTATTACCTTAGCTAATGCTGCTATCGTAAGAAAGCAGACTATTTTGATTATTTATTTTAACATACGTACATCATACGTACATCATTTTTTCAATTTCTAAACATTTAATTTCGTAACAAAGACGAACATATGAACATATTATATTTTGAATGATATTTATCATAGTTTCATTGTTGTTTTAGATATGGAACACAATGGAAAAATATCATACACATACATGTGACCTAATGTTACGAATAATTTGTTATGCATAGTTTCGATGAAAGTAGGAATTCCTATAAACGAAACATATATCGAGAGATGGGTGTAACTATGCGTCATTTGCATTCTAACTAAGTTCTTTTCATATGTTAATTTCATTGTACGAGTAACAGAACGGAAATTAAGGTTATCTCTACAACGAAGTGCAGAAACATCAAACAAAAGAATAACATGTTTGAAACTAATATACATTTGATGTAGGTCACTTATAAATATGTTAAATGAGACCGGTGAGTGACAGCACCTAATGTACCTGTATGTAGTCCATTTTCTATCTTGGAGCTTCTGGAGAAACTAGTTTCGCAATCTGCAACATAAAATTTCTTATCACGTAGTATGTTCTAGGTGATAGTAACGGGGTGAATTATTAGATACACAAAACTTTTAATATGTTTTTATTTTTAAAACAGCATTTATCTCATTGCAACCACTGTTTAAATTTTACAAACCTTTAAATGTACGTATTCTCTCAAAACAAATAATTGGCAATTTTAATTTTCATAAAAATTATATACGATACAGAGATTTATAAATAATTTCACGTGATCAACATTATATATTTTCTCACGCGAATATCCAATAGTCCTTCAAATTTGATCTCTTATTATTTCCATTGCGTATTAATTATTCGTAGGACGTATCTACCGCAAAAAGTATTAGGTGTACAAATAAGTTCGGTGCCTTTACATATATTCAGCTGTAATTACATTTCAAATTGAAATTTCTTATTACGTAGTACGTTTTAGATGATAGTAACGTGGTGGCTAGGAAATTCTTTCTTCGATACATAGTTTGAAGAATGATTTATCCAGTCAAACTGGAAAGCGATTCATGCGATCGAAAGCTTTCTCGAGATTGATATACATTCGCATGCATTACTCCTCCAACCAAACCTCGTCCAATAATACCTTTGAGCTTGCTAAAGGTATTAATGATAAGCTTTATCATTATCTCAAATATTTTACTTTTGTTAGAAAGAAGGCTAACATAAGGTTTAAGCAATTATTAAAAGAAGTCGGATAATTATAAATATATTGCAAAGGTAGGTTTTTTTTAAACCTATTCACTGTCAAAGAACTACGAGATGTCTCGTAGTTTAAATTTATTGCAATTACTCAATGGATAAGTTTATAGCATTTAGAGTCACGAATTTCTTTTTACAGCAAACAATTTAATATCACTTTTTATTATCAAAATAATATTACAAGCCAACACTCTATAATCATTAAGACTGCGTTGTCGCGTACGATGACACAGGTTAAGATGCGCTTCGCGGGGTGCAGTACAAGATGAGTAACCGTTTTTCACCCGAGTTAAAAAGATTGTAGTAAATGATGTCGGATATTTGCGCTGCGTTAACCCTTTGCGATCCTATGATCCTATGTCGAGTGAGGCTCGACAAAAATGCACTTGAATCAGAAAATTCGGAGTGCAAAAGGTGTTAAAGGGCATGGAACATCAAAAAATGAAAACAAAAATCACATTTTTTTTTTAAATTAAAATTTAAGCGATTCTCAACAGTTCTGTGCAATTAGAATTTAATTTCGAGCACTGGAAGTGGCAAAAAATTTAAAAAAAAAAGTTTTTGTCTAAAAGAAAGTTCGACGACACAAAAAGAGTAAAAAGGAAGTGCAATAAAACTGTCAAAAGTATAAGGAAACACAACTGACGACTTCCTCGGAGAGAAAACAATGACAGTCAAATTTGCAAGAATCGGAAACGTGATTTTCTTGGTTACAGCCATAGAGTATTGTTTTTTAGTGTAAAAAGGACAGTGCGTTATCAAAAAGGCAGTGTTTAACATTCATATCGATAATCGAGCGGGAAATAAAAATTTTTAGTTTTTCCGTCTCCTGAAAAGTTCGATTTTTGATACAAAGGTACACTTTTCTCAGAAACAGTTAGGCTGATATTAACAAAGTTGTACACACTTGTTTTTTAATAGTAGGACTTAATGTAATCCGAGAATTTGTTTTGAAATTTCAAATGGTTAATTTCAAAAAAGTGTTCAAAGTTGAATAATTTGTGCGGCGGTAACTTTTTTGAAATTAAAAAATTTTTTAAATTCTTGGTCTAAATTAAGTCCTAGTATTAAAAAACGATTTTTTTTGCTTAAAATGTTTTGTTACCGCTTCCAGTGCTCTAAATTAAATTCTGATTGCACAGAACTGCTCAGAGTCGCTTAAATTTTAATTTAAAGTAAAAGGTGATTTTTTCATTTTTTGGCGTTCCAAGCCCCTTCAAGGACGTTGGGCTACCTGGTGTGATGAAGGAAATGTGTGTTGGGAGTGGTATTAGACACAAATAACCTAAATATTGTAAGTACATCTGTATTAAACCTTGGCGTTCAAAGAAAAATGCTTTAAATTTGTCTGGCAGTGAATGGGTGAACCGTGATTAAATACTATAGCGATTTAAATGTTGTTTTCAATTTAGCGTAAAATGTAGAAAATTTTGTTCGACTGGATCCTGGATTTGGATCGTCTGCAATATTCGGTATATCAGTTTTTTTTTTATCATGATTATTATCCATCGTTCTTCTAACCATCAGAGGTAAAGAATCTAAAGAAATATTTCACAACTCGAATGGTTGTCGGTGCCAAAGGAAGCAATTCCATTTAAAACGCAACCCGTCGGATTTGCCCAGAAGCGTGGAACGTCCAACAGCATCAGACCACCCTGATCATCCCTTTCCGACAGATTATTTAGCGAAATATGAGAGGAACGTTCTTGTTAGCCGACAGCTGCAGGATGACAATTACGCGACGATGTTGGGCTTCGCGAAGCATGAATTTTTGTCGTGCAACAAGTTGCCCTACAATGATGGGCCGCGCCGCGTGACGTCTTATGGGACCGTGCTCGCACCCCCATAAGAATTCCAACTATATAGTAAACCATTTACTCACGGATCGACGGACCGCTCAAAATATTTGTCGCGTTTGTCAGGCCTTTGTCCGACACGAAAGCACACGACAAATCCGGTTGCCGCGTAGACGGGATCATCTTCCGAGAACGAACTGGGGACAGTTCTGGATTAGTCGGTCGTAGCTACAATTGGTGTATTATAAGGAGGAAACGTTTCTCGGTTTTCTCGGTGTATCGAAAAGACTAGATTATTTAAGAAAACGCGGTTCTTCGCTGAAACCTCCTATTAATTATCCTTCCGTTCGGATGCATGCTTCGGCGATTTGTGTACATCTGACACTATTAGGTGGACTGGAAAGTAATGCCGTTTCTGCGAATCATAATACTTATTTATCATTCATCAGCTCATTGATTTTTATCGATCTAGTATTGAAAATTTATACACCAGATGGCAAAAGGTTGTTGATAACGAGGATGATTACATAATTAATTAAAAATAGAAAATTATTAAGAATGTATTTGTTTGAATTTAATGTAAAAGAAAGGACATTCCTTCTGGTCCCCATAATATGTGTATAAGAAACGTGTACGACGAGTAACTATAATGCATGGACGCTGTGCTGGTTCTAAAATTTTGCTATCTCAGTTAATCTCTCCATTTATCTCTCTGTAAGTGAAATCAGTCGTTTTTCTTTGTCATGATACGTCACACAGTGGACCAGTCAGCGATTCTAGCTAATAAAAATTAATACTTACTTTAGGCAGCTTTTTATCCTCACTTTGATTGAGTTAACACTATTAATTATATATATAAGTCTTTAGTTTCTTTGAATATTATTCTTTCAAGTTTCTTACACTCATTTGCATTATACAAGGTCTACTACAAGGAAATTGAAAAATGTTTCAGACAAAATATTTTTAAATCTCAACAAATGCTTTTTACGTAAAAATATAAAGGTCACCTTGACTTTTTTAAATGGCACCATCAGTCGAGACAAATGTAACGGTATAGTATACGATGACCTTGAAATTTTCCTGAAACTCGACAATTTTTTACAAATGTAATTTTAATGAAAAACATATTTCTTACAAAATAAATCAGATTACATCTTAATATTAGAGTATTCGTTGTCGTCATAATTAGGGCGTCGCGTTTTATCTTACTATATGCAGTTGTTATGCAGTTGTTAAAGTTCTTGAACATTATTGATTGTATATCATATACAATGGATTGGGGATATCCCAAAGATAAAAATCCAGCGGAGAGAGATCCGGAGAATGCATTACATACATTTTTCGTTTAATCTATTTGTAAATAGTGCTCAAAATTAACAACACTATCATATTTATTTAACAATTTTTTACTTTCAAATACAGGTTACGTGTACTTCATAATTAATTAAAAAAAAAAAAAAAAATACTTTCTCCATATTTTATATGTAAATAAGTGAATTATTAGATACACAAAACTTTTAATATGTTTTTATTTTTAAAACAGCATTTAACTCATTGCAGCCACTGTTTAAATTTTACAAACCTTTAAATGTATATATTCTTTCAAAACAAATAATTGGCATTTTTAATTTTCAAAAAAATTATACACGATACAGAGATTTATAAATAATTGCACGTGATCAGCATTATATACATTATATTATGTAGTTTCTCACGCAGTTCTTCAAATTTAATCACTTATTATTTCCATTGCGTATTAATTATTCGTAGGACGTATCTACCGCAATAAGTAAGTTTATTTTTGAAAGTCGAATCAAAATTTATATTATACAGAGTTAAAATACCGTTATAATTTTTATTCTAGAAAATATAATTAATGTAATGTCAATCAAATAGCTAGATAGCTAGAATGATAAAGCTCTGCTAAATAAATTTTATAATTGTAGAGCATTCCGTTGCAACTGTTTTTACAATACTTACACAGTTAGTAATTTGACTATATTCCAGGTTGTTACAAACCTCATGGACGTAAAAAGGTCTGCATCTGGTCAACGCAACGACGAGGCAGGGCCTCTTCTTTTTTACACGGGTTGGCTCATTTCTCCTTTTTCGCATCGGTACATTTGTTACCCGCATTATCGAAAACAGAAGGTAGGAGACGTGCGTTTATGTGGGAAACGAGTAACATCTTTCCGGAAGTTTTGTTTTATGGTCATGGTTTATCGCGAGCATCGAGTGTTGTAGGGACACGCAATTACTAAACAACGAAATTGTCGATGAATAATTTATACCAGTCGCGTTTTCAACGACTTCTTGGAAACTCCGAACCACCCATTAGAATGCTGATTAACAATTCAAATGAGGAATATTGAATATTTAAAAACGTCCTGTTGTATTATGTTGGCAGGTCATAACACTGACAATGAGTGAATAATTTTGGTGAATAAGAAAGCGAGAAATAATCCTTTGTAATCATTAGTTTGTGGGTAAATTTGACATACGTGTAAGAGACCGTTGGAAATGTATACGCAATTTCGTAGCATGGAAACTATTTTTATTAATTTTATAAATATTTCACCGCCATATATTTTCATCAGACAATGAATATTTTTAAATACTATTAGCATTTATGAAAGTGATAATATACGTGTCCTCTTATTTATAATAATGTTGTCAATAAAAATCATCTAATTCGCAATCACAGTCACGTAGCTACTAGAAAATGTTCTAGACCATTTATCGAATTAAAATTTATTTATGATAAGAAAAGATATTTCTTCGCCGGTCGTCTAACATATACAAGTCTTCTCAACGATATGGAAATAGTTATGGAAGTAAAATTCAAAGTAAATGTACATGCGTATAACTCGAAAAGTGATTACGTGTTGATGTGTAAAATGTTGTTAGCAATATGTTGTGAGTTATGTTAATGAAATGTATGTAATTATAATAGGTAGCCACTCCGAGCGCTCATTCTCAATGGATTATTGCACTCGGGCCCCTAAGAGCGGGATTACATATGAGATAGGGATAGGCCGGCCTCATTCGCAAAACGTAGGCTAACTCGACTAAATTGGTAGATTCCAGGTGTTGGGCCCCGAGGATCTCCAATCTAGTGTCCTCTTCCTCTCATTTCAAGATTTCATCTTCCTCTCTGCATCTTCAACAGATCGTAATGAAATGATCAATGTTGTAAATTGATAAAAATAATATGTTATCAAGGTTTTTGAAAGAATCTTTGTTACCACCTGAAACAATGTAATATATTTATCATGTTTAAGGATCTGAGAATATGCGATTGCTACTATATGATGACAACTCGTGTTCCTAGACTAATACCACTTGTATAATGAGTAATTGTCTTAATCTACAATATTTAACAATCGAGGGATGTGCTGCATTAAGGAAGCATCTCTATTTTTCTTATAGTTTTGAGGTTAGAACATAATCACGAATTTCAAAAATTCCTCTTTTTCGTGACGCAATAAGGAGACAGCTCCGGTCACTAGAAAAACCGATGATGTCAATTTGGCGGAGACAGAGCTGGAAAAAGAATGAATTTTACACTAATTTTATGATTTTCTGAATTGTCCATTTTTTGTTTCTATTACCAAATGTTTTAGGAATTAAGTAAACAAATGTTTGAAAGAAAATTTTGTTCTTTTCATTTGAAAAGTCCCATAAATTTCAGGTGTTTTTTTAGGATGGCGTGTAATAAGGAGGCAGCTCCAAACGCGAATCCTCTCCCCACCACTCTGAAAAGGACAGATGGAATCCGGAACGACATAATTTCATAATTAGGTATGTTATGTTATGTTATAAAAAAGAAAAACAAAGAAAATTTCAAAAATCTGAATTTTAAAACGTTTTATAATTTCCCAAAAATTAAAAAAAATAGAGCTCCCTCCTTATTAATGCACACCCCTCAATTCAACTAAAGGCATTATGATCGTAAGAAAATTTTATCCAACATTGAAACTCTTACTATCTTTTCATGTAAATTAAATTGTGTGATATCTGAAGAAGACCACGGATGTTAGTTAAAGTTTATATTAGATATAATATTTGCAGAGTAAAATAAATGCCTATTTAGCTTCAATTTTTGTTAGGTACATTTGCAACAATTTCATTCTGGATAAAGTTCCACAGTCCAGTTATAAGTATTTCGGATCAACATCCTTTCTCAACAGTTTTCGAAAATTTTTCATAAATTTCCACTTTTGTTTCTTAAGAAAACCATTTTCACTTATATCGAAATTCCGAGGTAACTTATTCGTAATCTCTAGAATTTTAGAAGACATATTATAAGCACGTCTATAAAAATGAATACCCACGCTTATGCTCAATAAAAAATCAGCTCAGGATGACTTTCGATCATCGACGAAGGAAATAAATATTTATGAGACAAGAGGCAAAATACCTACAAGTTTTGAAACTTTACAAAATGCATTGTTTTGCATACAACCGACGTCATCGCTATCATAAAGAAATTTTTGCGTTTCTGAAATATTTTTGTCTAAATGTAGAATCCAGTTTAGCGATCAATCGACACATTGTCTGTTTACAAAAAGTTACTTTTAGAAGAATGGTGATTAATTTTGGCTTTTAAAGCAACATATTTAAAATAATACAAGATAAAGTAAATATCATTGCATTCTTGCATAAATTTTGTATGTAACTATATTTCATTCGTGACAACAATATATATCATTTCCCTTTTATGTTTTCTTTTATTCCTAATTTCAACTTGTCCAAACGAAATATATACATCGTATATTATCGTTTACTTTTCATTTATACATTACACCTATTTAATCATTAATCATTGTTTCATATCATGATTGATGAATGCTTAAACTGTAAATATATTTAATTACAATTGAACGAAATTAGAGCGTATCAACTATAAAGAACGCTGAGTAGTGACTGCTCAAACACAGGGTTGGTGACTAATTGTGAGACAGTGTTTCCAGAGAAAACAAAAAGAAACATTTTTAGCTTATATGAACATGTTTATCAGTGGTACTAGAACTATTTAAGAAATAATAAAGTAAGAAAATGGCAGTTAGTATTTCAAACGACAAAGAAAATAATTGGCACACAATAATCCTAATTAAATTATTGATCATAGACTATTTAAAAGATTTAAATTGTATTTTTCATCCTGTATACTGTTTCCTTCAAAAAGTCCTGACTGTCTGAAACCTTCACACGTAGTGAAATAATTTCAAAGATGTAACTTTAAGATTTAAAGATTTAGAAAGTACAACGAGTAAAAAAAGTTTGTTTTTCACCTGAACAAGCTGAAACTTTGCCTTCATTCTATTAACAAAGTCGACTTGGCGATAGAATAATTACAAACATTATTCTTTTGAATAATAAATTTAACGTTACAGTTGAAATATGAAAGGTGAAAATATTTCATAACAATTTATTACTGAATGTCAAAATTCGTTAAATTAAATCCACATCGATAACATTTGTGCCAGAGAAATATAACAAACTTTTACAGAGATGCGATGCTATCTACAAATTACATTAGTAATGCAAATATTATAATAATTTTAAGAAAACAAACAAAGTAATACATAAAGTTAGTACGTAATTTGAATAAGTAATAAGTAACTTCGTTTTACGTATTATTTCAAAAAACAGACAAGTGAAGAACGGAGTTTTCCAAATGAAAATAGTATTTAAGAAAATACCATGAAAGTTATTACCTTTCTAAAACACGGGAATTTATTTAACAAGATGTAATGTTAACACTTTATTTACCGGGAACCTATTTATAGGCTTTTTAATCGCAGTACTTAGTTATTCGAATTTATTTACTGTGTTGATGGTTGTCTACTCACAATGTTCAGTGTTTGGTAACAGACTTGGCTTTCAATGTACCTAGTAACAGTATGAAAGAATTATTGTCAGCCTAGATTAGCATATGCTACTGTAGAAAATTCTTTTTTGAATTAAAGTCTGTTTCTAAATAGCCCGGTAGACAAAGTGTTAACTGAAGTTAAGTCGCTAATAACTACTAGTAGTTGATGCGACTCTACTTAGGAAAAGAAAAAGACAGTAACAACAAATGAAAGTTGCATTTCTATTGAATGGAATATATGTTTTAACATAACATAAAAGAAAAAGTTGTCGAATTTTATCATCATATAATTAGATGTACAGTGCAATAGTGGATAAAGTATTACAGTGATCTAATGATAATAGGAGTCTGTAGCTGTAAAAGACGAGCATCCTACTCAGCGAATCGGTACAGAGCTTCGCCATCCACCGGACCCTGCAGGCGGACAAATTGCGCTGCACTCTAATTATACAACCCCGCACGCACACGAGCACCCCGTGCCCCGTGCCCCGTCCCACATCTCGACTCGTCTCTCCAAGATTCCCTAAACGGTGTTCGTGCTGCCTCTGAAAAATCTTGGCTGAATGGAGCGGACGAAGACGGAACGCGCCGCGGAAGGAAAAACGGCGTCGAAAGGATAAAGATGGAGAACAACGTTTCGCATAAGTGACGCTGGACTTTTTTGCGCGGTCTCACCTTGTTTGACGGAAAAAGAGAAACAGGGGGTGGCGGGAGGGGTTCGGTGCAAAAGGGGATCCGGACCCCATAGGGCAGAACATTCCCCGTTTCTTCCTTCGCGTTTCCATCGAAAGGATTTTTCTGCCTAGAGAAGGATACTCCTCATCGGAGACACGTGCGCGACCATTCGTGGAAGTATAAATCGCGGCATGAGTTCTTCGAACATCGTCACGGTTGGTCTTCATTAACCCCCGCGTCAATCCTGTTTTAGTTTCTTACTAATGAACGTTCGCTACACTTCTCTAGATTCTACGCGCTGGACGTATCGAAAATTGTTGTACAACCCATGTGTTTGATTTTAACTGAAGTTTTTGGATTTAAGTTAGACCTTTAACTATTCGGCTGTGGCGCTGCCTTTTGAGAATGCGCACGCATACAGTGGGTGTAGAATGTATTCGTACACCGATCAATTTCCAAAAAACTTTTGTGTAAAATTGTAGTTTCTTAACTTCTTTTTTTATAATCAATGATATTTTACATATTCTCGAAAGTCTCTAAGATAGATATAGTCCAAACAACATTTACTAGTTAATATAATTTGTGAAATTAAGAAAAACATGCGAAAAGTGGGTAAAAGTATAGAAGCAATAAGTATTTGTACGATTCTTATGACGAACCATTTACAGTAGAGTTTTTAACGTAAACACATTAGTTTATTGCTCCGTGCGAATTAGAAAACATCAAATTTCCAGTAAAGTACTTTTAAACAGTTGTGCGAATACTTATTGCTTCAACATTTCTATCGATTAATTCTTTTTTTCTTGTTAATTTCGCAACTTACATAAATAGCCCTATTTTTTGTAATCTATCTATTCTAGAGATATCCGAGAATATGTAGAATGTCATTGTTTATAAAAAATAAGTTAATAAATTACAATTTTACATAGTTTTTTTAGAAATTGATCGGTGTACGAATACTTTCTACAGCCACTGTATGTGTCGCGTAAATCAAGTAATCACAGAGTAAGTGTTGCTGTTAAAATATTGGATCAAAAAGATGGGCTTTGTTGAGGTATTTCAATGAAACAAGCAATTACTAATATTATTAATATAGAGGCCCAACGTCAATTTGTTTATTACAAATTAGTCAATGATACGCGCACGCGCACGCACACGCACACACACACACACACAAATCGCGGCGATACAACAAAAATAATAGTGCTACAATGGCAAAATAACAATTCTATGACTCACACGTTCTCACTCTAAAAGATCTCTTGGAAGAAGAAGAAAGGCAGGCGTAAGAGCACGTGTTATCAAGCAAAATTACGATTTATAAAAAACCGCCATATCGGTAAAAATTGTTGATGACTATTGTTTTATTGCTGGTGTAGTATGTATGTTTGGTATATTCACATCTACATTCGCGTAGAAAAATAATCGTATTACCTTTATAGCCTTTCCTGTACAACAACACAGCTATAATAAGAAAACTCTGTCGTTCCTTAAAAGAAAACCAGCAAAGCATCTCGGAGTTTTTCGAGAATGAAATTGCAGCCCAATGTTGCGAATTCATTCTTTCAAATCGAAGGTCTCTCTTCGACAGCTGATAGATGTATTATTGCCACTGAAACATACAGACATTCACTCTGTAATTAACACATTGAGTACCATGCAGGTAACCGACGCCCAACGCGTCAAGTTTCAATGGCGCCGCTGGGTATTATCGGTGACCGGTACCGACAGACTCAATAAAAATGCGTAAAATTCGAAAGCAGTAAAATACGCAATTCTGTGAATATAATTAATGTTAAGTGAACAGGCTAAAACCAGAAGTGCACCTTTTAACCTGAAAATTTTTCGATTATTAAAATTCTAATCTCAAACAGGAATGTCAATGCGTGGTATTGAAGTATAGTAAAGAATTGTGTATCTCCTCGTTCAATTATCATAAAATGTTCTGAAACTTTGTATACAGTTTCTTGTTATCTCGTGTTGTTGTTCATTGTGATTCATTTATAACAATTTTTACAATAATTTATTTTGATAGCTCTACTTATTCACACGTTTATTTGGGATTATTTGTTTCAGGTGGCAGCTCGGATGACCTTGACCTTGATATATGTTGTCTGCCAATGTTTAATATTTTTCTTCTTGTTAACATTAGCTTGGATAAACTGCAATAATTTTTTTATTCAGAATCAGATTCTTTATCGCCCTGTGAAATATAAAGTTTGGCATTTTATTTAAAAAATCGTATGTGATATACATGGTATATCCTCCTTGAAACGTTACGATTTTTGTATGAAGAAATTTTATATACAGTAATCGATTCAAAAGTTATTTAAGGTGGTAAAGTTAGATGTCTCGCCCTGTATAATGAAATATACAGGATGTTTTGTTTACAACGGAATGGTTAAAGGGGATGAAGTCCTATAGTATATAATAATCAGAGGAGGAAAATGTTTTCAATTGCAGTTATCCTTCATTACAGATATTTTATTGTTTGATCGTTTCATCACTTAACCCTAACACTTCTTTACGTATAATAACGAAAGAATTAAATCTATACAAACAAAAATATATATTTCTGCAACTATCCTCTATTCTGTAACTATGCAACTATTGATTGTACATGCAGCATTGCACTTATAAAAACAATATGATCCTACAAATATAGTACTCTTTGAATAATTTATCTTTTCTTCTTGATATTTTCGTCTAAATGCGCTGACAACGAAGTTATGACTTGTCACACTTACTTGGCCCATCCTGTATAGTATTCGCAAATAAACGCGATGCAACTGGAAAATGTGCAGAAAATCGTTGGATGGATTTGTATTATCAGTGATCGTCCCCCTCCATGAAAGGCAACAGTCAGTAAAATCCAAGTTCCACGGCCTGTTTAAATAGACAAATGCGCGGAAGGCGTCGTGTAACTGTAGAGTGCGTCGCGACGCCTCGCTGGCGTGTTTTCGACCGTCATAATATTTGGAATTGTCCGAGGCCTGGTTCAACGTAGTCGCTTTCTCGCCTCACAATCACCCGTTGTGCCCGCCCATGTTTCTCGACGTCGCGTCAACTCAATACCGTACCCTTCTGTCAGACATCCTGACGCCGGTTATTTAACACCAGCGTGTCGACTCTCGGCCAAAATTGATCATCGTTTTTTCACTCGTTTTTCATTCTGAGTTAAGTTCGCGAGGGAACAGTCTTATCTTCGTAATTAGAGGGAGGAGAAAGCATTGTTAATAATTGAGTGACTTTTGAATGAATTTTAAAATCAGTAAATACATAGGTCAAATTGACCGACTGATAGTTGTAGTGTTAACTTGATAAACAGAAAGTGGAGAAAAATAGCAATGTGCTGCGCAATGTGACAAAATAATTTGATTTAATGTACGCCAATGTATCAAAATATTGCTTAATTAAATCCCTACAAAAATTACATATTATTTAAAGCACACAGGGACATGGTCATAATTACTATGAAATTTACATATTTTCAGTATAAAAAGTCATGTGTCAATCAAGTGCTTTTACATCCAAATTTTTTAAAAATTCAAAAAATGCAGCTTATCGACTTGATTTTTAACAGCTCGTATATCTACTCAGTTTCGAGTAGACATTTCGACCTTTCATTTGTTTCCTTTAATACTCATGTATAATTTATAACCTGACTTTGAATTATTGACTCGTAAAAATCCGTTAGATATTACTTATTATTTCACATGGAATATTCATTTTACCAAACGTTTAGAGTTTTTTTTACACAATAGTCAATACGTATTCTCATAAATCATATATCTTTTTATTGCCACTCTGATTGCAAGTATAATTTAGACGTAGAAGCTCTAGAATAATGTGATTCCATTTTGGGTAAAGATTCTAAAAACATTTCTAACTGTTTATACTCATTTACTTTCTGATGACCGCCCTCTATTATTTTTTTGAGCTGTTTTATTTATTTTAAGAGGTTGTTTCACATAATTAATTGACCTTTTCCAATTTAGAACAGTAGGTGGACCAACATATAAAAAATTAGCTGTGCCCCGCGGTTTCACCCGCATGAAATACTAGATGTATTTCATTTTGTCATTCGCATTCGGCCGCGTGTTCCTTCGTGACTGTCTTTTGTTTTTCGTAACTCAGATGTTTCAATCGATATTTCCGATAGCTGTGGGCCGCGGTTTCACCGGCGTTGAATACTAACGTTGGAACCCCTTTTTACCCCCTTAGGGGTTGTATTTCAAAATATCTTTTCTTATTCCTTGTATACATCATAAAGGAAACTTCTGTGCAAAATTTCAGCTTTCTAGGTTTAAGGATTTAGTCTAAGCGTTGATAGGTCAGTGAGTCAGGGGTTTTTTATATGTATATTCTTATACAGGGTGTCCCAAAATTCGAGTAGGAGCCGGAGATGGGAGATAGCTGAAACAACTCTAAGCAACAATTTCCTTTGGAAAAATGTCGGTGGGTGCTTCATTTTTGAATTATTAACGAAAAACACTGACTAGTCACAGTGTCCGATTAGCTCAGTCACGAGAACATAAGCTCGAGCCAGGACGGGCTGGTTGCGTCAGGTCGCTGCGCAGCCAGCTGATCGCGCGCTAATCGGGCGCTGTGACTGGTCGGTGTTTTTTGTTAATAATTCAAAAATGAAGTCCCCACCGACATTTTTGCAAAGGAAATTGTTGTTCAGAATTGTTTCAGCTACCTCCCATCTCCGGCTCCTACTCGAATTTTAGGACACCCTGTATACAGTGTGAGTCCAAAGAAACAGGACACCTAAATATCTCCGTTACTTTTCGTTGTACAAAAAAACTTTTTAGGACAAAGTTACACTGTTTAAAGGGTTACATGTAAAGATATAAGGGAAAAAATTTTCAAGGTCTTTTTTTTATAAGATTTCGAGGTCATCGATGTTTTTTTCAAATGGAATGATATATCTTCGTTAACGTAATGTTATAGCTGACAAAATAACGAATTTATTCATGTAATACAATTGACCTACAAATGATCTTCAATCCAGAAAAATGGAATAAATAAAATTCAACGTGAAGATTCATTTGTTTTATTTCTGTTACCCAAAATGTTCAAAATATTTTGGATATTTCCTTGAGCTGCTATATATTAAAAAATGTATCGCAATACACAACGTAATAACAGACTCAGAACAAAATAAAAAGAAATATACCATAATTCTTCGCAAGTAATTAAGACTGGTTTAATTTGTTTGGTGTTAGAATACTATCTTACTGTTACAGTTTTAGCGCTTCCGATAAGTTTTCGTATGGTCGCCTTTAAAAGTAAACAATTTGAGTGACGCGCGTACTGAGTTCAGGGAATGTGTATCATGATGAGCTCTCACAGAAAATACAAACAAAGTAATTTCCTCAAAAAATGTAGAGTTAGGCGGTTATCTATTGGTCGTGAGAATGACGGTATCATAATCGTAAATTATATTTACATGGTCAAAAAAATACTTGTATAATAGCTCCATTAAAGAAAAGTACATTGCCTTGCTATTTTATTTTTAATTTATTTCTAATTGTTTCAGCCTACGGAACTTTTGAAGAACGAGTACATTTTGAATATGTAGAAGTTACCTGAATTACTACAAACTTACTGACGTGTTACTAACTGTAAGTATAATTAATTATAATAACATTGCATTTTCTGCTACATATTCAACAGAATTTATTATGCTTAAAAAGGTGAATAACTATAATAACGTGTTAAGTAAATTCACACGAAAACGAGCACCGATTCTATCGCATTTGCCAGATTTCCTCGAACGAATATCTCGAGGCATGGTCTGGCACGCGGCGTTTATTATCTTTCGCGAAAACGAATGAACGAACGATGATGGACGATCGTTTACGCAGGAAGTTAATGAACAATCTGCGGTTTCGGCTTCTCGAAGCAGAATCGTAAATCTTTTAATATCGCTGACAAAACTGAAGAGAAATCGAGGGATGTTACACAGTTTCCAGAACAATTTCTAAATACAAATACGATATTTTCGTCGACAAGTTTCGGAAAATTTCATGCATACGTTTATAATTATAAATAAAATGGGTTTTGGTGTTAAAATTCGATCGACTCTCGGATTTTAATAAAGCAAATAATTAATGCAATTTGGATATAGGAAATAACATTCGCGATCCCTGATTCGACTTCACGTAATTTTCGATTCTATTCCTAGTTGCTGCTGACACGGTTTCATGTCTTCGCAGGTTCTGTTTCAGAATGTTGCAACTTTATCGTGAGTGTTATTATTATAACTTTCTAGAAAATGAATACAAAATCAGAGAATAGGAATAGAAGAGAAAAAGGTGATTGTAATAATTTCGTCACTGTTTTGCCTGGATGGTAAAAACGAAAAAGTTATTTTCATACTTTTATATTTAAACTTTTAATCGCTTAAGGACCACTATGCTACTACGACCACTATGTGCCGAAAATCCCACTCCCGAGATAACTCGGGCAAGCTTTACCTGTAGAAAAGACTACTCCTTAAAATGTGAAAATAAATACGATTTATAATATGTAGAAACGCAGATTACAGATGGCCAATCCTGTGTAAATTTTTGTACAGTGTACGCGAGATGTTTTAATTTTATTTTCACATATTCGTATTAGGATTAATGTTACAAAAATTAATCACATGGCTAAATATCAGTAGAATATATATGTTCAGTAAATAAAATTTTTTCATAAAAAAAAATGTGTTATTTTTTCCATTCTTTAATTTTTTAATGATTAGTGAAGGGGTTAAATAATTTCCGTTATAAGGAAAGTGACGAAATATAAGTTGATGACGTTTTCGAGACCGAATCCACAGAACTTACTAGCGCGAAACAAATTTCTTAATTTTTATTCTTATTGTTACCTTAATGATAAAAGTTTGTGGTTTTTGTAACCAATTTTTCTTTGAGAGAATGTTATAATGCACAAAATAAATAAAAATTATTTGATGAAATGTCTGGTGAATGTGGTGGGTGAGATAAAACATTCCACGCAACCTACAATAAATTTTGCTGCGACGGCGGCGTTAATGATCTACAATGTGCATATGTATGTAGTCATGTATTGTCGTGATGAAAAACAATTCTTTCCAGTCGTTTCTTTAGTGTAAACCCTGTTAATTGATTTAATTGTAAACACTACTTTCTCTATTAATCGTTTGGTTATGTAGTAAAAATTCATAATAAAATTTTCCTTTCTAATATTTAACTAAACTAAACAGACAGTAAAACTTTTTCAAGATTCAATTAAACACTGGTTATGATCAATAATGTTTTCCGTGAGTTTTACCAACGTCATTTCCTTGCCACATTATCGAAGATGATCCATTTCGCATCACCAATAACCATTTCTTTTAAGAATGAGTCATTTTTGTGCTACTTTGATAAGGAATCACAAATTGAAATACGGTCGTATGAATTCTTCTCCAACAATTTATAGGAAATACAAACGTCATATTTGTCCGTTATACTTAATTGACTTATATATAATCCAGTTGATTTGTGTGAAATATATAATACTTTCAAGCCATACCTAACTCGATATATTTATCCATCGCAACCAATTTAACTGCCTCTTCAAGGCAACTGGTTCCTACTGCTAACCACAAATTTAAAATTAATTTTTTAAGTGCCTACTAGTTTCTAGTAAAAACCATAGTGGAATATGTGTTGCTTATGTCCCAGAGGATAATCAAGACATCTTGTTGACATATCCTTCCCATAATTTCATTTAAACATATATTTTTAAATAATTTGTAAAAATAAAAATGTGATAAGTAAAATATTTTTAATTCTGTCCTCAAAGATTAGACTGCGGTTCTTTATGCAAATTCATACTTTCAGAAAAAGATGTAGGAAAAGAATTGAAACTTAAATGACACTATATCTTATCTTTTAAACTGCATAACATGTATATTGTTGTTGATATTTCATACATTGTTGTACTTGTGCACATTCTCATAGATTTACCTATATTTTCAATTGCCATAAATGCATAGACATCCACAGTCTGAATGTATAAGCACAGGTTTCAGATGATGCTCGTAAAAATGCGTATCGACGCTGACACGAATGGACTTATTACACGAATCTTATGTACATGCATACGTTCACATAACGGAAACGTGATTCGCTAATTAATCAGAATTTCATTTGCCGTTAAATTAGCAACAAAACACCTACTGAAAGAATATGTCATACTCTTTGTTCCCGTTTCGTTTTATTTGTGTGTGCTACATACAATATATATAAAATTTGTTTGTTTAATTTGCTCATATATTCTTTCATAGTTACATATTTTTTTGTTTTTTATAGACATTGTAAATTCATTTCTCTTTAATTAATATATACAATTTAATAAGAAGTGTCTGTGGAGTGATCATTTATTGATTCAAGATCCAAACACGTTTTCCAAACCTCAAGAATTAACTTTAAAATTAGTATTTCGAGGAAAGTACAATAGCAGAATTTTGTAATCCGCTGCCGTAAATTCCGAATTTTACAATGCTGGTTAAAACACTGGTTCTAACGTAAGAGTATATTGTCTGCTCGCTTCACGGCAGATAACATCGGCGCGCAAATTTACGGCCGTCTTCCATCAGATACGCGGAAATCCCTCAAACTTTGATGACGGCTATTCGGAGCTTTTTAAATGTTCATGCTTACAAACTGGTTCACCGGTGTAAGGACCATAAAAGCCAATATGGAAGGGGGGCCGGGGTCCCGGAACACCCTTTACGCTCTCTCGAACCTTTATCTTTATCGTTATGCGTCGTTGTTTCAAGCTCTTTATGTCTGACAGCGGGCTCCCATTAACGTTTGATTTACAACTTTCTACGAATCTATAAAGGAGCCTCTCTACCTTTTCCAAGGTATAGATTTCTTTCGTTTCACCATATGCGCGTGCAGGATTTCTGGCTGCCTTGCCAGCCTGATGGTGTGCGTGGACGTGGCCAAAGTGACGGTGGTTAATGCGTTCCCCTCTTAAGGGAACTCGATAACTTTTCACGAGAATTCAATTGTATTCCGTATCGTTGCATGGTACCCCATACGCAGCGCGCACTATGGAACTTTGAAATTCTCGCATAGTTCTGATTAATTGATCATTCAAAAGAGTGACACCCATGATTATACGTTCATTCCCTTTCTACGTAACTTGATGCTTTTGAAGCTCATTTTCAGTTCCAAAATTCCCTTGATTCCTAATAACCTAATAAGTAATCATCGAATCATGAGTTACTTTAATAATTCCACTGCGTTGATGAATATTCGAAAACCTCGTATTAAATTACGTGTTTTATTATATTACAGATTAGTACTAGGCTGCTACCTGTAGTTTACGTACTGAAAGAAAATGTAATACTTCCTCTGCCTGTTTTGTTTTTCTTGTGCATGTTACGTGCAATATACTGTATATAAAACAGATTTCTTTAATTGCTCGTATATTCTTTCACTCTTTCTTTTAATTAATATATACAATTTAATGAAAAGGGTCTATGAAGTGATAATTTATTGATTCAAGATCCAAACATGATTTCCTTGCCTCAAAAATATTAACTTTAAAACCTCGAAACGTTGAAATTAACAAAATTCTCTGAAGAACCAAACATGTTCAAAGTATATTTCTATGTACGCTTCTACTTTGTCTTTTGACATGTACTTCAATTCGATCAAATTTCATCTATATACAATAATCATCAATTTATACTGTGAAATTGTAAAAGATTCCATATGGTCAATTTACTTAAGATTTGAGGTACCAAAGTATTAAAAAAATTAACGAGCGTTTACCAAACTTGTTAGCATTGATAACTTCTGGACGTGTAATTTCGTAAAATGTTGGTATCAATTGACCACCAAGATTTCTAAACTTCTTTCTGTGAAGTTACTTAAAAATCAAAGTTTACGACAACAAACCAGAAAATACTTCATACATATAGGACAAAACTCGTGGCACTATAATAAAAATTGAGATCCTACTGTCTTAAAATCTTATAAAAATTATGATGTTCGTAACGATGTCTGTCAGTGTACTCGTGATTAACACTTATACGACCCCATCTTTCACGTTTAACTGTAATCATGTGTATTTTCATCTAAAATTAAACAAAATCATATATATTCCACACTAATTGAATAATATTAAAACCACAAAGTCCTAAATCCTTTTTTAGAACACACTTTATAAACTGAAATAATCAAGCATATCTATCAACGTTGTTGTGTCGGAGACTTACTTAAATGACATCATTATACAACATACTTGTATTTTATTAAACAACAAAATTCAAACGTCTCTGTTGGAGACCATTTAGTACAATCATTAATTACTAGACTGCGAATTTTTATGCGTTTATAGGAAATTTAAGTGTGAAAGAAACTACAAAATGCACATAGTATACAATAATGTTAAAAAAAATATTGAAAGTAAAGATCTTATTACAATATTTGCAGAATTAACAAAATAAATTCCTATTCAAGTTCAATTTTTGTAGATACGTTTGGAAAGATTTTATTTTGCGTAAAGATTTTGCGCGGTCTCTTCATTAGAAACTGATGATTTCAGTTCTCTTCAGACTCCGCTAAGGGGTAAAACCACTCTAGAGGCAGAAAAAAGATCTAAATTTGACAATTTATTTTGGGATTGTGACAAATGGAATAGAATTTCTTTTCAGAAGGTTGATTTAACAGATATCGAAGAACGAAAAACAATTTCTTTATTGTCATTTTCATACAAAATGACGGCGACAGAGCCCGTCGTCGAAAACAGCTTTTTTGAAAACACCGCCACGGGAGGACGGATTTCTCGACATCTATGAGTCATGGAACAAAAACTAAAGAAAATTTATAATCTATATACAATTGGCTTTGGAAGTACGTAGGGTTTTTCTTCTTAATCAATTTTTGTGGAAGTGGCGCACTTTTTAAGCAATTAATGGACTTTTTGCCCTAAAAATGAGCATTAAATTGTTTATAAAAAAAAAAGTTTACATTCAATCAAAAAACGGCTACGTACTTCCAAAGAGAATATTGTTGTGAAGCTACTGTAAAATTTTCAAATCGATCCATGCATAATCACTGAGAAATCCGTCGTCCCAGTTTGAAAGAAGTGGTTTCGAGAAAAACGCCTTTAAGTTTTATAAACATTTTAATCGCGCTCGGAGGCGCTGCAGCAAAATCGATAATTGAACCTTTTAACATTTGTTTTTCACTATAAATCAAATGACGTGTTATTTTGATTACCCTGAAGTATCTTTTATGCAAAAGAAAATCGATTTTTTTTAAATCTTTGTGTGATTTTGCCCCTTAAGGAGGCATTTCACTGTGAACGCACAAAAAAGCATATTTTCAATCATTTTTTTCTCAGGAACTATTGCATAAAATTGAATGACTATTTTTTCCCCTTAAAGGTATGATTAAGGAAAGTAAATACAAATTTTTTTTTTTGGTAAAGAATATTCCGCCATTTATTTACAAAATAATATGCATGTGTGCAAAAAAAAAAAGTTACCCGCTGACGCAGGTGATTTTGACTCTCCTGGTAATCCGAAACAGAAAATCGGAAAAGTTTATTAAACTTTGTCGTCACACCTATCGCCCGAACCTCCAAGTAGTTGATATTTTGATTTTTACTTACAATTTCACCTGATTTACGGTACAAAAAAAGTGTTTTTTTTTCTCTCTTTCACAAGAAACGCTGCCATTTTGTTTATTTTCGATGAAATAAATAAGTGGAGGTTCCGACGATAGGTGTGACGACATAGTTTAATAAACTTTTTCGATTTTCTGTTTCAGATTACCAGGAGAGCCAAAATCACCTGCGCCAGCGGATAACTTTTTTGTTTTGCACACATGCATATTATTTTGTAAATAAATGACGAAATATTTTTTACCAAAAAAAATTTTTTCTTTACTTTCCTTAATCATACCTTTAAGGGGGAAAAATATTCATTCAATTTTATGCAATAGTTCCTGAGAAAAAAATGATTGAAAATATGCGGTTTTTTGTGCGTTCTCAGTGAAATGCCCCCTTAAGTCGCACTCTTGAGCGTGTAACGCCTTTTGAAGCCATCTACTCAATTCTGCAGCATCCACTCTTCATTCCTTAATAGTAATAAGGAGAAGCATCTACAAAATCTCGTTTGGTTTATTCGGAAGGGCCCAATCGGCGTCGCTGTCGAACGTAAAAGTATCTTGAACCGATCCCCATGCCATTGAGCCCCCTTCGGTCCCCTTGTCACCGCGGTTCCACCGGCGCAGGACAATATTTGGCCCAGAGGGCCGCGCGCGGTCAGATCGGCAGGCACGATAAAATTATACATCGAAGCCCATAAACGGGTCCGAAACTTGGCCGTTAAAATTAAAATCTACCGCAAGACGTTGTTTGCCGATGAATTACGACGGGGGGTATACCTTACGAGGACCACCCCTGCATTTTCTGCTTCGTCATTTCACTCGGTGAAGCCTTACACAGCTTTCGTTTTACATTTATTTCAGACTTTCGGGATTACGGTAGAACCTAGGTCAGCCGTGACAAGTTTTTCGACGCCGTAAGGCCGCAAATTACGCCACGGATTCCTGCTAAAGTAACATACGCGTTTTATGTGCAGTCGATTTTGCCAAAATTATTAAGAGATACTTATCTACAAAGAAATTAACCTCCCCCATCTCCGTTTCTTTTCTTTGAAAGAGTCAAAATATTCTTCGTACGCCTCGAGACTACTCGGAGTTGACTAAATGTATTTAGTTCAAAATGTTTAGTCGCTTATTTCGAGTTAAAAAGGTCAACTAAATTGAAAACAACACAATTTGAATTGCAAATCCTATTAGAATTAGTTTTACATCGAGAATAAATATAATTTTAAACGGTAATAAAAATTGAGTTTACAAAAATAAAATGAAACCCTAGCCTGTAAATAGATATGATTAACATAAATATTATAGCTTCTATAAACTTCTATACAGACACGCATAAATTCGTGTTAAAATCCGTGCTTTTCATTGTAAATGTGTTTAGGGACACATCACGTGTAAACATAATTATCAGTTCAGAATAAATTTTGATTCCTTTGTGAAATTATAATTACAAAACTAATTAACTTATTCATGTGCACTATAATTGTTTTCTTAGTTAATTCTAAGGGCACACTAATCTAATTCTTCTGGTTTCGATTTCTCATTTTAGGTAAAAAGAAATTAGAATATGATATCGAAATATTTAGTGTATTATTGTTTGCAATTTCCTAAAATATGATACTTTTTGAAACAATCACATGTAGCATAGCTATATATAAAAATTGTTTCTTCTCGAAAGTTTCGTAATATTACTTTGTCAAGCGTCTACCGAGTCTTCATACATAAGAATAAACCCGATACTATCAATAATTGAATTGCACTTAAAACTTATCTCTAAACATATTCCAGATTATTTAGAAAGATCATGTGCAAGTCAATGCAATCGTATTTGAGCATTTGATATGGAACACTAACATTATTATGATGAGATGTGTATAATATCAAACTTTTTACATACGTACATATATTTTCAAAGCATTGTTATAATAAAATTGTATCTCATTAATCTTATATCGACTGTATGAAATGTTAAATCAAGAAGTTCTAGGGAAAAACTATCATAATCATCAGAAATGACCTCACAGTGCAAATAGTTACTTTATTTGTCGTTGGCTTAAAGGAAATTAGATAACGTTTTAATTATACACATTTGTATATGTTTAAATTATACACATTTTGTGTGCCTTTTCCGTGTAAATGGAGGATAGGTGTACTTATTCAAATTCGTTTAAAAGACAACCCTGCTGAATACTAATAAGATAAAAAAGCAATTACTCTTTTTTACGTTCATGCATTGAATTTGTTGATCTCTTTACACAGTTAAAAGTGTACGAATACTTATTTCGCGTATATTTCTACCATTTTTTAAGTTTTTACTTATATTTCCATATAAGATGCAAGTAATTTAATTTGATTACATTATATACAATTGAATTATATACAATATGTTATAGAGACTTATTCAAATGTGTGAACATTGCTCATTTAACAAAAATTGAATAACAAACAAAGTGATAGAGAACTTTTTGTTGAAATTATTTGCTGTACGAACGCTTTCTACACTCGTTGTTCGTTGTGATAGTTGATTCAGATTTTTCAAAATCGTGAATGGAGTTAATAACCCCGACCTAACCCCCGAAGAGACGTTGACAAAGTAGACTGTATTCATGTTCGGAATCAGTGTGTCTTTTGTCGACAATAAACTCTTGGAAAATGACGAGCGCGTAGATGTTGCACGAATGAAGGTCTCATTGCTGGGGCCTCATAAAATCAACGAAGTCGCATTGCGGGTCCTGCTGCTTGCATATAATATGGCACCGTGTAATAAACTCCTTGTGGCGTGTCTGCGAAACGATTGGGCATTACTTTTCGTTTTATTATCACTTTATTATTACTGCGACTTGCTTTTATGACCGTATTAAGCTCGGAACGCGCAAACGTTCCATGTGTGCGTGAACAGCCAGTGATTCATCTCTCTTGGTTAGCCAAGACTCGTAGGACGGGAAGGTTTACCGCTCTATCAATTATATCATGCCGATGAACCCGCACTTTTTAAACACTCTAGTAGGCTCACAGTAGCGCCGGAGGTGTTCTATGAAAGGTTGACGGCGTTGAAAAGGTTAACGAGCGTGGAATAATTGTTGATTGGTGTCGTTAACGTCTCTAACTGAAATTCTAATCAATGTTTCGAAAGAGAAGTGAGAGATAAATCGAAAACAAGGAAGAAGATTCTTTCAATTGCTCAAATGGTTTAATAAATATTTGAAATGAACATTTTATACATGCTTTATGTTGCGAGTAAAACTATGCAATACTTACCAAAGCGATATCGTTACTTTTGTAAGTACTAAATACGGTAAATATTACGAAATACGTGAATGAACGAGAAACAAAAGTATTCGCTCCCACCTTGAAAGAATTAAGCAAACTTTTGATCTATTTATGATTTTACAATTAGATGAGCTTTAATTTAACATCAGAAATAGGTCAAGGTTCTAGTCTACCTTTTCGAAGTGGCGATGCATCGAAGTAAAACACGTTCAAGTTTTAGTATGTGCAACAATAACCAGAGATCACCTTAATCACGCAATGAAAATAATTAAAAAGCGTTGTATAAAATGTGTAGAAAGACAATTGTTTAACTTGAAGTTAATTTTTCGGGTTAGGAAAACGTGTTTGGGTCTTGAGTCAATAAATTGTCACTCCACAGACATTTCTTATTAAATTATATATATTAATTAAAAGAAAAATGTGAAATTACAATATCTATAAGAAACAAAGTATAACTGTAAGAGAATATATGAGCAAATTAAAGAAATATGTTTTATATACAGGGTGAGTCTTCTAACATGACAAGCTCAAATAACTCGTAAGGTATTCGTTGTACGACAAAATGTTTTAAACAAAAGTTGCATTAGTCCCACAAAGTGGGACTTCAAATGAATAATTACTGAGTATTTATAAAAAAAGTTTTATTTCAAGTGGTGTTCGAAGTGCTATTCATTACAGTCAATGCACTTACGTAACCGAATTATCAGTGAGTGAAGAACATTTTCCAGTGTTTCTGTGATTATTACGGCACATGCATCCCTGGGTAATAAAAAACAGATTAGAGCACTGTATATCCCTCTAGATACCATGGAACTTTTGTTTGAAACATTTTGTCGTACAACGAATATCTTACGAGTTATTTGAAGTCTTCATGTTAGAAGATTTACCCTGTATAGTATATTGCACGTGACATACACAAAAAAAAAAACGAAATAGGAGGAGGGAGTATAACATTTTTCTTTCGGTAGATAAACTACAGGTGACAGCCTAGTATGCCACTAATCTGTAATATAATAAGGCGCGTAATTCAATATTTCGTTTTCAAAGTGTATAACACGTAATTTCCACATCTGATTGTGAAACAAAAATCAACAGTTTCTCAACGTTCGTGACATGTCTATCCTTATTATACAAAAAAAGACCAGGTGTTCTAGGATCTTAAAAAAATCTGACCAACTCTTCCTTACGTAGAGACGAACCATCTGTTACCGAATATTCAATCAATCCCATGAGTCACCCAAAACTCGACTCGTGAAACTTGTTACCAGGCCTAAATTAATTTCCCGGTTAAGAAGGTCCCTAGATATCCCCCCGAGGCAACGGTGGCCCCGCAAAGGAGTCAACGGCATCAGAAACAGCGTGAAATCGATAGAATAATAATGAGATGAATATGAGAGCGAGGAACAGAACCCGAGGCTACCGAGAGATCGAACCGAAGCGAAGGAACGAGCCGGCCGTAGGGAAGGAAGAGTAAAAAGAAAACATGGAAGGGGGTCAAAGGTGAGACCCGGCCTCTCACACTGGCCGGCCTCAGAGATCCAATCGGGTTCCTTGCTGAGTTCCTTCATCCTTAGCCTCGGTTGGCGTCATGCTCTCATTATACTCGTATCGCGAGGTGCGATTAGAGGTGCAAATTTGTTGGAATCGTCGCTGCGCTCTCAGACTTCGTCCCCCTGTGTCGTGATTCCGCGCGAGGTACTTGTTTGGGACACGTTCGACCGTATTTGTAGCTGGCAATCGTTACCGAGAACCGCTGAAATCGTTTCAGGTGTTTTGTGCTAGCTGAACACTCAAAGCTACAAATTTCTTAGCCCGACTTGTCAAGGGAAGTACAGTGACTCGCATTAGAGGGTCTCCCTAGTGTGACGAATTCAAAAAATCAAACTTTCTTTCGAATATTCTGGCAGTTTAATACGTTGGAAAGGTAGTTTTAGTTTTAGTAGAAAAAGATTTAGTTGAAATTGAAAAATTGACAAAGTTACAGGACTTAAGTATAGTATAGTGGACAAAACAGCGAATCTAGCTACAATAATATAAAATCATATTCACCATAAACAGCTTTCTAGATAATTTCTATGGTATCGTTGTATAAAGAAAATCTTTGCTTCCTAATTTATAGTAATTCAACTAGTGAAAAATTGCCTTTTACTTTTTTACAGTTATTTAAATCATATGTAATTTCCAATACAGAAGAACTACCATCACTTTCTTGTTCACTTGTTAATATAACAGCATGTTCGAGGAAATTGAACGTTTTATGATAGACAGGAAAATTAGGATTAATCAAAAATATTGAAAAATAATAAAATGCTAGCCTTTCATATTGTAATTTTGATTTCTATGTTAAAAAGTTACTATTTTCTTGATTGGCAAAATTCGAATTTTTACTTGTGTCGAAAATATGCTAGTTCAGGTGTAGAGTAATTAAGAAACCAAATTCTTTTTATGTTTAACATTTTTTTTTCAATATCCGTTCGCTTTTTAGAAATTTAATTAAATAAGTATTTTATTTACAACTTCGAGAGTAGTTTTCACACCTTCAGCATGAATGCCAACCGATACAAAAAAATACATATCCAATATTTTTCAAAATTCTGCCTGTGTACTATGTTTCATTAACCCCTTACACTACGCTGAAACTCGGAAAAAGTCGTGTCAAACCCATGAGCCCGAATGGTCGCACTAAATTTAACAACGAGCCTGACTCGTGATTTTTAAGTTTAGCCTAAAATTTTCATCGCGAGTCAGACTCGTGAAAATAATGCAAGGGGTTAAAATGGATGTGTTACAATTGGGTAATACTCCTTGCTGGTGTCGCTATATGTGAGTCTGCTATTAAGATTATTCTTAACATTTACAGATCATCGGTTATTAAATATTGTATCATCTATTGATATCTAAATCCTGCTCAGCATTTCTTGTGGGCAAAGATGCTGTAACAAAAATGACAAGCAACATCCTGAACGCTCCGCTGATTCATTCGAAGAGTTTTCTCCGGTCGCTACCTTAGAAATCAACGAACCACGCAGATAAGGATCTGTATGCAGAAGGAATGGTGGAAATACTAGCGGTCGATAGAGTCCGTATCGAAATACCACGGACATTTATAATGTCAATCCGCTTTTCACGAAGTGAATTTACATTTAACCAGTCGCGCGTCGTCGCGAAGCTATAAATACGTGACTTTATTCACGGTCGGACCAAGATATTATGAATTCTCAGTGATCTTACACCTAGATAGCTCGACCGTCCCTCGATCACGCGAACTTATCATAACGGTAGCTATGTTTTCCTGCATTTTTCCAGCATTTACGACAAGCATTTGTTTTAGTTAGAATAAGCGGCGCTTTCAATTCCAAGTATTGGTCTATAAATGGATTTTAACCATTTACGGACAGATAGGTCTCACATAATTCGTGATTTTCGAGCTTCTGTAAGATAACACTAATCGATTAATCAGGGATTTATGTTAGTGGATTCTTTTAACCCTTTCGATACATTGCACAGTGGTCTGAAATTGCGAAAACCTGGCCAAAAGTAGAAGGGGTTGACAGATCAGTATAAAAATTCGTACATTACAATTCTTGAAGTCGCTGATTATGAATTTGGCATCAGAATTTGGAAATTTAAAATGGCGGATTCAATATGGCCAACATGTATCTACCGCGTAACTACACTGACCGCCACGCGACGACCGAAATAATCGTGCGCGCCTAAACGAAAATTGATTTCCGCAGTTAATTCTTTAATACAGTAGAGATTCCCGTATCCGTACCCCCATTATCCGAATGCTCCAATATACGGACGTTATATTATCCGTATGTTCTGTTATCCGCACAACGTTTTTTATCGATGTTTACATACAATGTATGTATTTAGACGTATTAAATACTTTTCTCTATTCAGCCGGTTAAACGTAATCATATAAATTCAGTCTGAAGCAGAGAACAGCATCATAATGGCAAGTAACGTTTTAGGTGATAAAGGGGATAATATGTCTGCCGGTACAAATGAATGAAATTTCTTGAAAATGAAATGAAAATCTTTCTGTTAATACTTTTGAATGATCTTTATATTCTTGTACCGAGCTAAATTGAAAATTAATTTTATCGATATTAGCGATATTTTTATATAAAAATAAAAACAATTTCATAAATCTTAGTTTCCATTTCGAAGATTTTGGAATTAATGCAAAATAGAAAATTTATTCCAATAGTAAAAAATCACATGTTGTTAAAATTATAAAATAAATAATAATATTATCAGTGATTCGTTGAATCAAATGAGTATTACGGTATGATGGAATACTTCTCTAATAATCTAATCCTATTAAATTCCATCCTATGCGGATGGAAGAATACTTATCACCTTTTCGTGGTTTCGCGCCATTTCGGTTCGACGCGCTTCGATGCAGTGTTCCCTTCGATCAATTTTCATTCAGTCAATTTCAATTTGCCCATCTTTTTACAAGTACCACCAGAAAGAGAAAAAATGGGGCTATAAACTCATTTTTTTCAGGTTTTTAAATACATCCCCGGTATAAAATCAAGACTTTTGTTTAAAACAATTAAAAAAAAATGGTTTAAAACACTTTTTTTTGTTCTGAAATAATTTTTATTTGATACTTCCATGTCTTCACTACAAGCACATAAAAACTCATTTTCATCCGTTGTCTAGTTTAATAGCTATATATTTTTCAGTAAAAGGTAGCACAATACTTTGAACAGCTGTAAAACCGACAATTTTCAAAATTTTTCAAAATCCTTTGAGATACGTTCAAATATGACTAAAGACATACAACATATCCAAATTTCGTCAAAATCTGAGATGTTACTCCAGAAAGTGTCCGAGTTGACATGGAATGACCCATATGGACATCACGTACAATTTACACACAGCATACAAAAAATATACGCTGTGACACATGTCACTTGCACGTCGGTCGCACTGATGCCAGGTGTGCGTCATACGCATACAAACTACAATCACGCATGCATATGGGTGAAAAATAGTTTAACGATATATATAACGATAATCTTATGGCAATTAATGTCATAATACGGGCTGTATATTCCCCAGAACGGATATTTTCTACAGAAAGCGGTTTTTCCTGCGTCTTGAGTAAGCAATAAAGAATAAATGATCATATATTACTGCTGGTAATCAAAGGTGCGCTTAATGGGTTCATTATTTTAAAGGTAATACTGCGGAAGTAATATTTCAATGAAAACAACAGGTGATACTTGAATACTAACTTTACGAAATGCAAATACCAAACAAACGTTCTCCATTAGAGTACTGCCGATAATCGTAAAAAAATTCTAAAAATTCGTACTGTTAAGATTGTATAGAAATCTAATAACAAAAAAAGGGATCACTTATGAATTGAGAAAGATAAGGAATCGTCGATTTCAAATCTCACCTACGACAGTGACGCGCAAAGTTTGGTCAGTGGGTCAACTTCATCCATTCGTTAAGAGAAGCCTGAACGTTTGGATTAGCGCGAACCCCTAGATGCGCACATTTTGCTTCTCACCGTGATTTTTCCGATTCTATTCGTCACAACTTGATAAAATTAAGATTATTATTTTTGTTATACTTTAAGCTTTAATTTTCTAAATAAATATTTAGATTTCTTAAAAATAGTACTAATTTGACCTATTTGACTAACGTATCAGAGGTTTCATTCGTATGAATTGAATTCTATTTGATGTTGCTATTTTTACGTATTTTCACTTCAGTTTTGTAGTTGTTTTATATTTATTCTTGTGTATTATTTATGGAAATATTATTTCTTGATTAAATATCGGTGTGCTGCATTCATTATTCAGTCAATTGAATTACTTGAGTAATTACATTTATAATTTTATGTTTTACGAAATTCTATATTATTACTGTTTTGTATTAATTATTTTATTAATTATTGTATTAATTATTTTGTATTAATTATCAAATAATCTATACTTAATTTGATTACTTAAGTCAATGAAATGTCTAATGGAATTTCGTTACACTAAAAAGTACTTTTAGGAAAGTCTTTCCATTTCATAAGTGATGGATTCGGCAACAACGAGAACCATTCCTGAAGCTGAAATTGTTCCGTGCTATGAAAAATGGGCACAGTAGAGACTCCCGTATCCGTACCCCCATTATCCGAATGCCCCAATATACGAGACGTTCTATTATCCGTATGTCCTATTATCCTCACAACGTTTCGTAACGATGTTTAGATACAATGTATGTATTTAGACGTAATAAATACTTTTCCATGTTCGGCCGGTTAAATGTAATCATACTAATTCAGTCTGAACCAGAGAACAGCATCATAATGGCAAGTAAACGAAAACGTGTAATTTTAACTATTGACGAGAAATATAAAATAATTATGTTCGGTTCCAATACAGAAATAAGACATCTACAAATTAACCTATAATTATTAGAGGTCCTTTTCCTTCTGATTAAATTGTAATACTCTTGGACACATTTAAAAGTGAGAGAGCTACGATAGGTAAGAGTTTTAAATAAAAAAAAAAATATATAAAATAATTAAAGATCTTGAAAGTGGTGAAAGTGCAACGAAATTAGCGAGAATATATGGTATTGGGAAATTTACGATTACAGATATTAAAAAACACAACAAGAATTCTACGCAGTTGCTTACAATAAAAAATTCATGTGACTTAGTGGCTAACAAGTAATGGGACTCTTAGATGTTGGAATAATCTCAATTTCTTCATTTCTACTTGAATAAATGATATTTAATAGGAAAAAAGTAATTGTTCTATTATCCGAAAATTCCACTATCCGGGCTCTTTTGTCTCCCTATTAGTTCGGATACGAGAGTCTCTACTGTACTTTATACATGATATGAATAGGCAAGTCGAGAGATATAAAATGGTATCATAATATAAAACTTAAATACTTTTACTTGATTTAATCAATATTTGAAAAAGAACATAGGAAGAAGGAAGAAAAATCGGTGAAACTATTGGTTCACCCTGATACGTAAATTAATTCAGAAACTGATTTGATTAACTCCATGTTTTAATGCATGCCATTGCAATAATGCGATAATGTCTCTATTGTATTTTATAGCAATAACAGTCGAAAGAGATAATGGTATAATCCAAGGTGAAATATCTGAACCCATCGTAAAAATGGATTTGCACGAAAAAAAACTAATGCTTTGTGTATGTTGGGACACGAAGAAAATAATATATTATGAATAGTCCGTGGAATTTTATACGCTTATGGAAAATAAAAATATGAGGATATCTACGAAAATATCCAAAAATGCAAAAGTATCATTATTTATTTTAGCTTAAGTTCTTTTTCTTTAACCATGAAAATATGAATTTGCATAAAGGTCATTCACTCAGAAGTTTATCGCCTACAATTGCAACGTGCGACGTAGGTTATAGTTGACGATATACTGTCCATATCTCGCAATTAGAAAGCAAGTCGTGTTCGATCGGGACAACGTCCGACGGCATGTGAGCTTTATAACTCAAAGCAAAATAAAGTTTTTCAATTGGGAACTGATAGAGAATCCTCTATAGTATAGAGTCTATACTTACCGTAATAGATTAAATAGGTCATTTTTGTCTGCAAAGATAATAAAGTGAAATTTATTTAAAATAAAAACGCACAAACTTTATATTCAATACAACATTCGTTCTGCTAGTGGAGCCACAATCTTCTTGGAACATAATCCTCGAATTGTCCTCTGAAGAAATCACAATTCTTTTGAACTTCGTCAATATCCGATATCAGAATCCCGGTTCTTTCACGATTTGCAGAATGTAGCAAGAGCGGTTGTCTAGTTTTACATCCTAGGTATCGTCACTCCTTATTCGCGATCCTGGCCGTTTCCGCAAAAAAAGTGGTCCGCAGCGAACCAGTTTCCGCCACGATTTTTCCATTTTCTTGCCGCGCGTCGTCCAAGGGAACCAACGGTAATCGTATCGACGCCAATGATTGGGATCGATGAGGATCGATAGCAGACCAGAGACACGATCGAAGCTTCCTGGGTCGCGGCGTCCTGCAGGACCACCAGCATCGACCGGTTGCATACGTTAAAAGAACGACGACACGGTCTGGCCTGTTGTTGTTTTTAATTATGTTTATAATCAACGCACGGCGTGTCTATGGTAATCGCTACCCGCCTATTCGAAATTTATGGGCCTCTCTGCCTCTCGAAATGGAACCAAAAAACTCACGAAAGGATTTCCAGTTACTACTTAATCCTCGCGCGGTGTTCCCTGCTATAATAAGATTTATAAGATATTAATAATATAAGATCTAAAGAAATCTTTAGAGAAATATAAGATTTAAAGATTTAAAAAAATATGTACATTGCTTCGTATGGAGTTTGGTAAACATTGGTTATTTAATAATATAACATAAAAAATAAGTATATATAATATGTGATTTTGCCACTCAAAATGATTTTCTTCTATTATACTGACTTTCTTACGCGATAATTAAAAACTAACGTATATCCAAATTTGTAGATAGCGTTTATTTTCCCCAATTTGGTAGCATAGGCGAATAATTTTGTTCTTCTATAATTATAAATCAAAATTTGCCAAATTTTGTGCACAATTTTATTATATTAAATTGTAAACTACGTATTTCCAAATTAAAGAATTTTACACTTTTCTTTATTGACTGATTATTGTTTTATTTGTCTTTCTTGAATGTTCAACTGAACGAATAATTTTGCGACTCACTGTATACATACATATATGTGAATATTATATTGTATGTATACAATATAACGTTTGGTTTTTCAGAAAGAAATAGGTAACAATTTGAGGACACAACATATTATTCAAACTGAGATTTTATGCAAACTTGCGTCTTTAGAGATACAACATTTCTGTAGTAAATGTAGCTTCGGAAAATGTAGGAATTTTTATATTAAGACGATCACAATTGGGAAATGTACAAATTCTGACAGAGTAAAGATATACAATACTTGTCATTTGTAAAAAAACATCGATACGATTAATATTGTTCAATAATTCTTTATTACATCCCTCGAGTCACACTAATTATTCATTTCTCTTCGCAACTACTCTTTCATTGTCAACAAGACGTAGTGGAAAGCAGAGAAAAATAATAATGATTTTAACTTTTACGAAGAGTTTTTTGTGAGACAGTATTTAGGTAAAATGCCTCGAAATTCTAAATAAAATAAAATTCTAAATGTTGTATTCGTAGAGCAAGGGAGGGGATTAAACAGACAACTACATAGCAGTAAAAAAAAATTGAATAATACCTAATGGAATTATCATATTATTTCTTATTAAGAGCTTCCCTTTTGGCTTCTCGACGACAACGATTGCTAAGAAGATTATACATTATGCAATGTAACTTATGTAACTAATCTAAGCATGATAATACGGCATAATTTGTAAACTATATGAAGCCGCGGCTGGGATGTATCATCGTGTAACAGTTGTGGCATATTGTAATATCTTCGATACAAAACGCTCCTATCTAACGCATTACCAAGTGGCTAATAGATTTTAATAAGTTAGTTTCCCTATTAATAATTATATGTATATTATATGTATATTAGTAAAAAACCATAGAAAAAATTTCCGTTGTGCATTTAAAGCTGTGTGTAGCAAATAAAATAAATTTTATTTAAGACATTTACAATAGAATTACAAAAATACTTTAAGCAGAGAAAATAGCTTCATATTTACTGGGCTGATATAGAAGAAAGTAATTACCTCTTCAGTAATCATTAAAAAATTAAAAAATGGAAAAAATAACACATTTTCTTTTACGAACGCATTTAATTTACTGAACATATATATTCCTCATAAAAGCCATTTCGGGCAAAAATGGGACTGAAAGTTGATATCCACTGATTAATTTTGGTAACATTAATCCTATTACGAATGTGCGAAAATAAAAGTAAAACAACTCGCGTACACTGTACAAAAATTTACACAGAGTTGCCCATCTGTAATCTGCGCTTCTACATACCATAAATCGTTTTTATTTTCACCCGAATATATTGAGGAGTGGTCTTTTCTGCAGGTAAAGCTTGCCCGAGTTATCTCGGGAGTGGTCCTTAAGCGGTTAAAATAACAATTTGACATTTTTAGAGTTTTTTTTTGTTACTATAAGTAATAAAATAACTCTGCCAGTTTTGAAACTGTTTCATTAATTTTTACCGGAGTTGTAAAAAAGAAGTAACCGATTGAAAAAATTGCATGTATTCTCCATTTGAAACATTTGAAGGTGTGGGCCACATGTTAACGTTAAAATTAAGAGCTGACATTTTGCAGGAATTTTGTTGTATGTATTTTGCAAGGTGTTTATGGAATACATAACATAGATTTCAAACATCATTGAAATAAGAACCATCCAATATATATATATATACAATATAAAATTACAAAGGATATCGATTTCTGGAGACCTCTAACAAGGAAAAAGAAATATACATATCGAATTGAGTAACTTCCTCCTTTTCGAAGGATTAAGTCGATTAAGAACAACGGTGATGAAGTCAAATCAATAATGCTCTTTTAAAGCCAAATAATCTGCCTATAATTAAAGCCTATTACCAAACGAATAAGATATCAAAGAGAATCGCAGTAAGCTATTTGATAAAATAGATTCGAATTGAGCCCATTCGCCACTAATCGACCTTCTACGAGTATTCGTACAAACGAGATTCTGAAGCCAGGAAGAACTTTTCCGTAGGTCCGTCGGAACGTCGGAATTTCAATTCTATTTCCTTCCAAATTACATCTTGTTGATTTAAGCCCACGTTGACTGCGACAAGCAACTGGCCCACGTAAATTGGACGTCACCAGCACGCAACGAGCAGCCCCCTGAAAAAATGAATCATGCCCCCGGGGGCGGGAGGGTGGGAAGGCGAGATTCACTAAGGGGTCCCGGTCATGCGAGGTTACACACGTGTACCTCGCCAGCAACGACAGCGACGCCCGCTAATGACGCCCAGAGATACCAGCGATACCTCTAATTAATTCTTCCTATCTTCTCGATATACAAATGCCTACTGTTCATGCCGATTGCCAGGCCAGTGTCGATGGAAGAGATTTATCGCGTTCCGTGACCAGAGGGTTGTTGGAGAAGGGTGACTTACGTTTTGTCGGCCTTTTGCTCAGATTTTTGTACGATTATGTTCAAAGTTATGCGAGACTTGAGGACAATGATCCAATTCGAAGCAGCCAACAAGTCTATGTAAAGCTGGCAGCTCGATTTGCGGAAGCGCATAAATAACTAAGAGTTCTGACCTCATTTTCAATGGTTCTATAGTTCACGGTCAATTAAAGTAATTGTTCTATCAGTTACAACTATTGGATGACTTTTTAAACAATTTTAAGTGCGAGAACCTGTTTATTGGTAAACGCATAATTGCAATTATTTTGGCAAAACAGCAAATCAGACCAAAGAAATATAATTTAATAGAGAACAAAACTAGTGGAGAATAACAATGAAAAACTCCTTGTTTAAACTTCCAAAGATAAATATGGAGCCACTAATTTTTCAAGTCGGTTATGTCACTACATTAAGTCTGACACGACAAATATTGTATACATTAAAGATGATAATGTTAAAGGTTAAACATAAATAAGTTACAGTAACAAAATTATACGTTCAGTCGAAAATGCGAATGAAAAACGAATGACGTGATGAGTCAGCAATATTGCTTACAGTTCGATATAACAAAATTTATAATTATAATTATAGAGTTTATTTATAGTAGATATAGTAAAATTATAGTCGGTTTATAATTACAGAGAAATGAGTTATAGTACTTTTTTACACGTTTTCACATCTCAAAATTGTTCGCTTACGCTACCAACTTGAGTAAATTTTGAATAGTTCAGCCTATCGACCGAGAAATTCCTAAAAGCCGAGTTCTGACTTCATTTTCAATGGTTCTATAGTTCACGGTCAATTAAAGTAATTGTTCTATCAGTTACAACTATTGAATGACTTTTTAAACAATTATAAGTGCAAGAATCTGTTTTATGTAACTGGTAACCTATCCTGAAACTTTAAAGCTGCTTTTCTCAAAGCAGCACGTTATATGTAGAAATTCACTTCAACAAGCATTCGTGAAACCAAACTCTATGTAAGATGAGCTATGAAGAACAAATTATGTTCGATACTTACTTCTATAAACAGTTTAAGTATTTTGTTATTTTTGCTTCAAATTACTTGAAAATGAATTAGAACGATCGCTATAGAGACACATATCTTCCAAACACTCGGCTCTTTCTGAGATTATAAAATTTGTAATATTTTTGGTTAAAAATGTACATACATCTGTAGAGCAGTAGGAAGAATGAATGAATATATCAATAAGATATGAAAATGATCTACTAAATAGTTTAAACGAGACAAATCATTAAATATATTAGGTGGACTGGAAAGTAATGCCGTTTCTGCGAATCTTAATACTTATTTATCATTCATTAGCTCATTGATTTTTATCAATCTAGCATTGAAAATGTATACACCAGATGACAAAAGGTTGTTGATAACGACGGTGATTACATAATTGATTAAAAATAGAAACTTATTGAAAATATATTTGTTTGAATTTAATGTAAAAGAAAGGACATTACTTTCTGGTCCCCCTAATAGCTTGTTCGTCGGTGAACAAGGTAAAGTCCTGTAAGTGGTGAGAATATACAAAATTCCGGTATTGGTTAAAACTCAAAGTCAGGTATATTTTCCAGCTTTATGAACACGAAATGAGCATGAATAAGGAAAGATTAAAGCAAGTAATTTTTTGTTACGATCTTCTAGAAAAGATCGACCATACATTGTAATGGAGACAAATTGTGTTTGCTGGTACAGTCGGTCGCAGACGCATTATCGGATGAAATTTACGTGTTCCGCTTGACCGGACCGGCACATGGGCGACAACATGAGCCCATAGAAAGCATAAAGTATCCCTGGATAGTCGTGCAAACAACACATTGATTCGATGCCTGTGACGAGAGAAAGGGAGAGGGAAAAGCGAATGGTGACGAAGAAAGGTGAAATTCCGTTAAAGGAGCTTAACCGAGGTGTCGTTACTCCAAACGGTATCTTCACCAAAGATTTTGTTTTTCTTTTATCACAACATATTTCACAAGGTAATACGTAGTCTAGATTTGACAGAAATGTTCACAGTCTTGTATACAACTCTGCTAAAAATTAAAATTTCAATTTCTTTTTATTTTTTGTTCAATTACCAGCTATGCTCGCGTACTAATAGAAAATATTTGTTTTTCTTTATTTCAGATAAAGCTATCATGAGTTATCCTGATCACCGCGAGGATAGTTTTTCCTAAAGGATCTCCGAAAACCAGTTTTTATTTTTGAATGTATTTTGATGAAAAATTTGTGAAACATTGTTCAAATGTTACTCTTCCGAACAACATAAGTTAAAATAATATAATTCATTTAGTTTGTTTGAAAAAATGTATAGAAAATTCCTCTGCTTTCTTTTGCTTTCTTTTTGGTCCTGAAAACCCATGTAACCCGTTAAGGGAGGAGGCTGGTCCAACCAAGGTTTTGTTTCCAATGCGTGTCATTTTAAGATATAATGTTTTTTTGTTCTTGAAATTTTTTGACACATAAAGATAAGTTTAAAAAAGAAAATGTGACATCAAAGATTTAATTTAATATATAAATATACATAGTAGCGGCACAAAATTAGATTTTTCGATGCGACTCTTTTTGAAAAAATTTTGTTTAAAGAATGCAAACAGAATTGTTTAACACTTTCGCTACTGACGAAAATAAGTAGCCGTTCGCTGGGAGCTGCAATTATGATATTTTTTTTAATGAAAAATTTCTTACAAATGTTCTAATATGATTATTTTGAAAAATATGTATTTGTGGTAACTTATTTGATATATAATATGATTGCCGAACAAAAAAAATGAAAACTGAAAAATAATAAAAACAATCATATACTTTCGAAATTTATTATTTTTTATGGTAATTTTTGAAGCACTCTCCCAAACATAACTCCAGCATATCTTGACATGCTTCACAATGGTAAATGATGTCCTTTCAAAATGCTAACCACAACACTAAATACAAAAAAACAGACGAACATGAATGCTTAGATCGTACTGACTGTCTAAATACGACTAAACTGACTAAAAAAGCAAATGACGCGCATCTGCGTCATATGTAGCGAAAGTGTTAAACATAGATAAGTTACAGTGAGTAATAAAATTATACGTTCAGTTGAAAATATGAATGAAAAACGAATGACATGACGAGTCAACAAGAACATTTTAGAATTTTTTTATTTGGAAATATATATCTTATTGTTCGATATAACAATATTTATAATTATAATTATAGAATTTACTTATAGTAGGTATAGTAAAGTTATAGTCGGTTTATAATTATAAAAAAATGAGTTATAGTACTTCTTTACACGTTTTCACATCTCAAAATTGTTTGTTTACGCTACCAACTTGAGTAAATTTTGAATATTTTAGTGTTTTCATTAAGTATATTGTTCATCTTTCTTACATTTTCGAATGAGCGAATAATTTTGTGACTCACTGTATTTGCATTCGGTACGAATGAAATAGTAGTCCGTAACTGTCTGAAAAAAGTAGCCTATCAACCGAGAAATTCCTAAAAGCCGACTTTCCGATCGCTTTGTTCGCGCTTCGTCGGTAACCGGCTTCTTTCAACCGGTTCCCGAAAGCCCTGGCGCCTACTTTAACAACAATTTAATCACACCATCATCGAAAGTAGGCGGGAATCGTTTGTTTGGCCCCCTATTAGGCAATAATAACCGGGGTGCTGTGGCTCGTGCCCGCGAGATAATTTATTCCCATCGGAGACGCCCTGGGGCCCCGCCACGCCCAGAAGCACGTTCTGCAGCTCCATCGGCTCGTGCCGGTACTTCTTTATGACGCCGGGACTTCGAAACGAGCACGTCATAAACACACCCTCCTCTTCGAACGGACTTCGCGAGGAAACGGGGAGGAACTACATCTGAGACCGAGAAATCGAGCCACATTCGGCCAAACTTACATTTTCCGGAGTATGCAACGAAAATTTTTGTCGAAATACCGTAGAGCCTCCTGTATCCGCACTAATTGGGCGACGAAAGGGACCGGATAACCCAATTTTCGGATAATAGAATAATCACTTCTTTTTTATATTGGATTTTAATTCACTCACATTGAAACTAATTAAATTGACTGTTTCCTTCAATATTTTGTAAGAATATACGTGTGCGACGCTGGGTATGTATTGGGTATGTACGTAAACACACACGGTACCTATCGTACAGGTGACCGCGAGTGACGCTCGCGAATCAATTTTAAAAACCGCAGTTTAGTTTCAGTTGAGCGATTTCGCGGACAAGTCGAAGACATACGGCCAGTAATTTCTTTTGCTTTCTTTTTTTTTTGAAAGTATCATCGGTTTCGTTTGTTTAGTTTGTGTTCCTTTTTCTCGTCTTTACGCATATATGCATCGCTATTTTTTTGTGTCGGATTATAAACAATGTATATGACTGTAATTAAAGACCAGATTTTTGTAAAGATAACTGCGTTTAGTTCATTCGTGATAAACCCCGTGCCATCATCCTAGACTGTTTCCTTACAATTTAAAAGTCCTATTTTTGTTCGTTGCTAGATCATATAACTTCTCTAACATAAATAACTATGTAGAGTTATATTCTTTTTATGCTTATATCTGTAACATGGTCTACACTTCTTTTTTTTTGCATTCGTTAAACTTTTCCTGGTGATACTAGTATGTGAATGTGAATCTACATGCAGTATGTAGTTATCAATATCATGGTTTTGTTTTTTAACACATTATTTACCGGGAGCCTATTTGTAGGTTTTTTAATCGCAGTATTTAGCTATTCGAATTTATTTACTGTGTTTATGGCTGTCTACTTACAGTGTTCAGTGTTTGGGAACAGATTTTGCTTTCAATGTACCTAGTAACAGTATGGAGAAATTATTGTCAGCCTAGATTTGCATATGCTACTGTAGAAAATTCTTTTTTGAATTAAAGACTGTTTCCGATAGATAACCCGATAGATAAAGTGTTAATATCTATGATTGTCCGACACCATGTATTTTTGCTAATTTTATTGCAGTCTCACCATGCTTGAGCTCACTAATTGTTTCGTATTTTGCTCCAATAGTTAAAACGATACATTTTTGTTTAGTTGTCGCTCATATAGTATGCTGATAGCTTCAAACTAAATGGCTATGATTAGGATTCTTTCGAATACAGGTCACTATACATATATTGTATGAATACAAGACATTCGTTATTAGGTATCGCAGTTCGGATGACAGAACATCCCGATAATAGGGGCTCGGCTTCGGGGGGTTTACTCTACGAGCATGAAATTCTTTAGAAAGAAATTTTGTCAAAATTATAAAATAGAGCTCGCGAGTACACGGCATTATCTTTGAGCAAGATGGTCTCACAAATCGGTGCGATGTGGGCGTGCACGAAATCATAAACCTCGGAGTTGCAGGAGTTCCAAGTTGCCTCAAGACTTCGTGAAGAAACGAGTTAACCGTTTCCGTGTAATATAGCGACTATAGTAATAAAAGGAAAAGTCTTATAGCAACGACTGCATCGATAGAAAGGGCTATAGATTGTAAATCACCACGTGCGTAGTATACTACTGCCAAGTCAATCACGCAAACTCTAGCACGTGTAGATACAGTAGGTATACGATTGCAGCCTAAGTGATGAAACTTTTTGATCGTTCGTCTCAATTGAATTGACACAAATATTAGATGAGGACATTTCAACCTGGTGCTGTTTATCCTTTTCGGTGTTAAAGACGTATATATGTATACACTCTTTTAAAGTTAATTTTCGAGGTTAAGGAAACGTGTTTGGATCTTAAATCAATAAATTGTCACTCCACAGACAATCTCTATAAGAAACAAAAGACATATAACTATATTGCGAAAGTTCATGCACGATAAATGTGTAACATGCATATGCAAAATATGCACGAAAAATTTGAATAAAATGTAGTATAATAAGTAATATATTAGTACGTTACAGAATATTCGCTGTGTACACATATATAAAATACTTTTCACAACTACTCTGGTGCTTGTATGCATGAATTATAGCAATCATATAAATAAGTTTTCCGTAATGTTGATTCATCCGGAACAGTATGATTTGTTAACAAATTCCTCCACGTATCATTGTTTAAAGATCCCCAAGGCATGTTAATAGCGACCATTGCTCGCATCAAATCTGCATAAAATTCATTTTTTCTTGAACTCGTTGCTATATGTCCCTCTGTTTCACATGAATTACCAGTTTCTTCGATTTTTCTCTTATGTGTACCGGAATTTATGTATTTCCTATAAAAATATGCATTTGCATAAACTTCTGCAGTCTATATATAATTATGAAAAAGTATATGAGCAAATTAAAGAAATAAGTTTTATATATATTGTACGTGGCACATTCAAGAAAAACGGAATAGAAAGAGAAAATATTGCATATTTTTTCAGTAGGTGGCAGCCTAGCATGCCACTATGGAATCTGTAATATCATAAGGCGCGTAATTCATTACACTCTCTTTCATATCCATCAAAATCTACGAAAGGCGTGGACATATATACGACCAATAAAATTTATTAATACATTTGCCGTTTTACTAAACTGTTGTAAGTGTAGATGTCTTGTCAGATGACGAAAGGCAACCGTATCCAAATGAACATAGGTACGATGAACAGTTTTGATATTAACGTCCGCTTACAATATGGTTTTCAGTTTTCATTATATGTACATTCAACTGCTATGGTCGCATCTTGATTTATTTTGTACAAACTTATAATCTTCAATCTCTGAAAACTTGCAATCAATTTTTTTATTTCATTCAATCATTAATTCTATAAATGCTACACTACCAGCCATTAATTTCAATACACCACTACACGTGTAACTTTTCGAAAGAAAGACTGACGTAGGTCCTTGTTTGCTATACATAAATGAGTCGAACTACCATTGTAAGGAATGTCTGTACTCATTCATATCGTATCAGCATATATGTAGTTGTCGTATAATACTTGATATTCATAGTTAGTCAGATAACAGAAATTTACAACAGAATAGTTAAGTTTAGATCGCTAAAACATCCCTTATGGAATCATTTTGTCAGATGCGCTTGAGAAGAACGAATTATGAATAAAATCATCTGTCGGATGTACTGCTAGGGAAATGAAAGGCAGTCAAAACTTGGAAAAAATTGGTAGCTGGAATGCCTCGAGTGTACGTTGCTGTGTGCAAAATCAAATGTGATTACTCCATCTGAATAAATATGAAGTAATCACAAAATGGTTGTTTACTTGAATCTCACCCCAAAGCCTTATCGTCTTGTGAGACAATCACAAGTACGGTGGTGTATTGAAATTAATGGTCGATAATACATCTATAGCAGCCTTGGCCAAGCAGCCCGCCGGGTGATTTTGAATTTCTATCGAAACTTTTGCTTCTCGTTGTATATGTACAAAAAATATTAAATAAATGAAAATTTGCATGTGTTATTGCTATGATGTGCAAGTGCGATTATAAACTCCAGTTCTATATCTGATATCTACAAACGCCAAATGTTACTGAATGATTCGGTTTCAATAGGCAACCATCATAACAACAACAGTTCATTTGTAATTTGAATACAGTTATGTAATAAATGAATAAAGAAACAATCACAATTAGTAATAGAGGAGAGTGTAACAATTACGCCGAGAGGTATTTTGTATATGTATTATAGTTTTTAACTTTGTGTTAATGTTATTTTTTAACTTATATGTTTACCTAAAGTGCGGCCCACTGTATCGTTACGCGTCATCGAAGTGACCCGTGAAACTATTTGAGTTGGCCAGGCCTGATCTATAGTATGGCCTAAAAATAAATGACCAAACAAAGAGGAAACGAGTTTCTGTGACGAGTAGTAATGTGCCAAAGAGTTCCAATGACTTATGTGTTCCGTCCGACACGAAGGAACAATTACGGTAAGGCCAACGAAAGTTTGGGACATACTCGCGAAGCAAGACTATTTTTGAGAATCGTGCTGATATTGCCGGAAATACCAGTTTAGTTACGATCGTCGATGGGACCTTTAGAATTCCGTTCGTTTTCGTCCTCAATACCCGTTATTGCCCTAAACTCGAAAAACTCTAGGGTAATGGATGCCTGTGCAACATAAGGGTCCCACTTGGCGAAAGTGTCGACTTTCGCTGCGTCCCACGGCACAGATCATACTGTCACCACCTGAGTCCTTGATAATATATATATTTTTACTATATATACATAGTAAATAAACGACCACTCACCTTCTTCTGGACAACGTTACGTTTCGAAAATGTTACAAAGAGGCCTCCGGATCTAGAAAAGCTCAAGGTACTATGCGCTTCGTGTACGGAACATATGTACATCGGCAAACCATTAATACTATAATTGCGACGAACGCGTACGCCTATGCGAACGCGATCAATCGGATCTAGCAATAAAACAACACGCCTAGGTATCGGAAACGTCTTCGTCACCGATGTAGTTCTCTATCCTCTGCCGAGGAAACGATTGGGAAAAAATCTCTTGGATGAGGAGGGCCCGGGAGTCAGCGAGGCTGACCGGAGGCTCTTTGATTCGGCTTGAGCCGCAGTGCGTCCAAGGCCGCCTCGAATCTGGACGCATAAACATGCCAGAATCGTGAGACGTCACTCCCCATAATAACAATAAGAATCTGTCCGTCCCGTTCCCGGTGGCGGCGGGCCCCATGCGGCCCTCTCGCTCTCCTCAGAGCTGGAGATCCACGTGATTACGACCGCGGGAGCGTCTTCACAAATCACTCGGCCGTTCGGAGCGCTCCTTCCGTTCGGTGGCCTCCCCCCCGGAGGAGATATTCCTCTCTGGCCACGGGCCCCTCGGCCCCTCGCCACCCCCCTCGACCAATGTCGCGGGCTATTCCATTTGCGGTACGCTCCTGTGCAACTTGCCAATAAGTTACGTCCAGTAGCCCTCGTTTCGCTTATCGGAGAACACTTAACCGCGACGCCGAGGAATGCGTGGGACGCGGATTGATGGAGGGCAGGGACGTGCCAGGGAATGTCAGGGTTTTTGAGTTTGACGCGTCGCTCCTGCGACAAGAGTGTCGCTGGCATAACCTCGCTCATGGACAGCGCATACTTTTTACGATCTAGATCGCGGCCGGCTCGGCCCGCTTGCAAACGCGAATCGAAGCATTAAGGAGGTCCACCTGTGTAAGATTTTCAAATAATCCAAAATTTTTGTTCTACATATTTATCATGTAGGAGATATTACAATGACTGTCACAGAAGCATTTTATAAAATTCTGCTTAGTTCATTATTTTTCGAAACCACGTTTTTTAAAATGGCGAGCAGGATTGCCCAAAATCCATTACATGAATCGAGATGAATTTTGTTTTCTACAATTTTCAAACGTAATTGGTGGTACTGGCGGCGAGATTCATGTTAAAAAATTTTTTTTCCAACGTCTATTAGCCATTAGATAGGAGAAAAGATACCTTAAAATATCATTTTTTAGTCTATACGCCAGCCTATTAACAATTTTCAAAATTTTGTGAATATCTTATCGCCAGTACCTTCAAAATGTAATTATAAAGAAGATGATATTCTACTTTTTTGTTTCAGATGATCAAGTACGATCAAATCCTGCTCGCCGAATGACTCTTCTACTTTTAAGTGGTCGCGTTAAAACGTTGTCTAGGAATATCGAAACATTGTGATAAAATCAAAAATTAATGTTAAAGCGTCGATCTACTAAATAAAAAAAAATTATCATAATTGCACTAGTACTTTTCCTACAAAAAATTCTTGAAAATTGTCTTGAAAATTAAACGTTACACAGGTGGACTCCCTTAACACTTTGGGGGTTGAGTAGATTCTAGATTGCTCCTATCTTTTGCTCGGCTTTAATATTTTATTCAAAGATTTTCAGTCGATGAACGACCCTACGAACGAACGCTGAATGTTAAACAAGTGAAAACAGAAATCTATGGTAGTATCGTTATCGCTTCTTCTAAGAGGGAAACCACATTAGGAGTGCAAGTATTAAGTGTTTCTTGGGATACTTACTTTCATAGAGAAGAATGTATGTAACGTTTTTATAATTTAAAAAATGTATTAGGTATGTTTTAAATTACATTTGTAATATTTTCAGTTCATTTCACACAGAAATCGTTTTGAGATATCAAACTTTTTAAGAATATTTTTTTCAATTTGAGAGATGGACAACTCAAAAACTAATTGACTGATTGTTTTCAAACTTTATATACATCTACTTTATTCAACTTGTCTTGATTATGAACTGAACAAATGGAATGATATTGTTGTTTAAATGATGTTCTTATTGCAAGAAGCTACACACAAAAAATCGGAAAATTGATACTTTTTCTTTAAACGCTTCTAAAAAATTCAATTTTCGTCTTTTTGGCCACACTTTAGTCAATATTCTTGGAAGACATGTTGATAATATAAACAAAAAATTTATAGATTATGGATAACAACTGCGATCTCCAGAGTTCCCACCGACAGCACACTCGGGCGAAAACTTCCTATAGAGAACAGCTGATATGTCAAATATTTCTGTGTGAAATGAATTGAAAAAATTATTAAATTTACTTTAAAACACATCTAAAAGACCGTCAGAGTGTAAACCAAAAATTAAGAACATTTTTCTCTGTAAACGTAATCGCGAAGGATACTTAATATTTGGCCTCCTAATGTGGTTTCTCATTTTAAATCCTGTGCTTTAAAGAGTTAAAGTTTGGTCAGAGAAAACCTATCGGAAAACATAACGCGTTTAAAAGTTAAAAAACCCGCCGTTTTCGTTTTATAGATTTTGAACGCAACAAAGCATTCGAGAAGAATAGGCGAAGAACTCTGTCGTTTCTTATATTTTTTATTTTTGTAAAGATTTTGTATCGCCAGAGTTAACAGGCCCACAATTGTCGATCTATTCTAAACATTCATCAACAATTAGGGATACGTTCGTTAACCTTTTCGCAGCTACTGGGACACACATGTCCCGATAATTATGTCTCAACAGCCTACGATAATTTACATTTCTTTTGTTTCTTTTATGTTTCACTCGCGTGAAAATGAACGACGAAGCCATAGAAAAACGTTTTATATACCTATAATAACTAGACTGCGGATTTTATGAGTTTATGACGTACAATAATATAAAAAACATACGTAGAATATACATAATGTACGTTGAATATATTCCACAAATTACACAATGTTCAGCATGTATTTATTATATTAATTTATATCATAAATGCATATAATTCGCAGTCTGATAATAACATTTCAGACATAATACACGAAGAATGTAATAATTGTGAAAGAATACTCAATCGGAGGTAAATCTGAAAAATCCTGTGAAAATATTAAACGAACCGAGTAATAGCATATATAAGAATGCTGAATATCATTTTACAATTTATTCTGTATACCATGCCATAAATTCCAAACCACTTTAATTTCTGTAACAGAGATTGAATCGAAACCCGAGGGATTCGAATTAAAGAATAACGGCGACCATGTTACGACTCGCCTGACCTATGTATAGGTTTTAAGGGATGTTATTTGAAAATGTGTAATTCCAAATAATGATGCTCAGAAACACAGGTGGCACCGTAATACGATATTGCGAAATATTTACGTTTAACATTACAAGGGGATTCTAGATACTTATTTTCTATAATTCTGCCTATTGAAGAAATTGGTCTAAATTATATAATAGGTTCGATGTTTCCAAATAAATGTTTCATTATAAATAAACTTTACACGTGTAAATATTTATAATGAAAATTTATTTGGGGTTATCAAACACTCTCATTTAATTTTGGCTTTCTTCAACAAACATGGAAAGTACGAATATTTATAAGACTGACTGCATGTACATCTCTCTTAAATGTGAAAATCGACTATTTAAAATTTACCGTATCAATTTACCATCCCTTCAACGCATTCTATATCCGAAATTATTTCAAATGCAAAATTCTCCGAAGGTATTTCGAATATATTTGCGACAGTGACATGCCCTAAAACGAAAAGAGGTTGTCCTAAAAGGAAAAAGCATTTACATATTTGACGGTAAATATTCTTTTTCGATATTATTTTCAATGGTTTGCCGCGAAACAGGAAGAATGCAAAGAGTCAGGCCCCCAACTTTAGCTGGCTAATAAAACATTCGCTCACTTTATACACTTAAAAAAAGTCGGCCCGGAGAAAACACGGGGATGAGATACTCGATTATAGCCGATCGCTTTGCCCACGACGCTGGGACACATTCGAAGATAATATTGGGGGTACTGTCCCCCTTGGGACGTGCAAGGGGAGGACGAAGATCGCCCCCACATAACACAGCGACTGCGTTCGACGTCGCGCCGCCGCGGAGCCAATTAAATAAATATTCGTTGACATCACGGCCGCGTCGCTTCTACAAACTGGCCCTCTGCGTTCATCCAAAAGGAACTGCTCGTCCCCTTTCGCGTCTCCACACCCCGTTTGCTTCCGAGAAGATCTACGGTCACGAAAGCTTTGTGCTCGTCAAAGCTACTTCGATGGATTATCGAAAATTTCGAAAAACCGAAACGAAGGCGTTTCTAACGCAGAATTATTAGGTTATCGACTAAGCAATTGCGGACTTTTTTAAGAGATTATAAGACAATTTAATTTTCTGCATGGAACGAAATATCAAGAACGAATAATCAAGTTATGGAAGGATGCTTCATGTATGGTCAAACTTTCAATGTTTGGTTTACCTTGCACCTTTTAGTTAACAACTTGACATCTAAATTTTTTTAATTTAATTATTGACCACACCGTTACTCAGACATAATTCATTTAAATCTGAAACTGAATGCAGAGAAGCTGTACAATAACAGTCAGCGTTTTTGCCACAATCATTTCGCGAGTATTACGAATCTATGTGTAGATGTACATATTGATTTTATAGACGTGTGCGAGGGTAGTAAGCGCGTACTTTTACAAAAGTATCCAATTATACTTTTGATCGTGAGTATTTCGAAACAACTACATCAATTAAAGCCATCTGTCAATGAAATCTGCAATTATTATACTTGGATGGCAATCTGGCACTGACAATTGTTGTTAAGAAAAGCTGCTATCGTGCTGTACGTTCTGTTTGAGGGGATGTTCTGGTTTAACTGGTTCAAAAAACCGATTTAAAAGGATGTATTTTTAGAATCCTTAGAATATTTGTAATTAATTTTTGTAATAATATTTGAAAAAATTTACGGAATTACAGTAGCTTTTGTTAACACTTTCGCTGCGGATGACGCACATGTGTATCCAACTGAGCCCTTGCCATATGCGCACAATAATAAATTCCGAAAATATATGGTTGTTTTTATTATTTTTCAGTTTTCATTTTTTTTTTGTTCGACAATCATATTGTATATAAAATAAGTTACCACAAATATATGTTTTTCGAAATAATCATACTAGAACATTTGTAAGAAATTTTTCATTAAAAAAAATATCATAATTGCAGCTCCCAGCGAACGGCTACTTATTTTCGTCCGCAGCAAAAGTATTAAATACGTAGTATACGAAGCCTATTTTGAGTTACATGTTGACAAATATGACAATTATATCGGCGACGGGAACACACAACATTTAAAGTTGTTCTCAATTTGGATCCCGACGATGTAAACAAATTTAAATTTGTAGATTTCGTCAAAAAACCAATGAAAAAGCATTGGAGGCAAAGGCAATGGCAAGCCTAACAACGAACTTTAAACACGTTTTTCTTTAAACTACTTTCTTCGCCATTGCGTGATAAGTGATGGCTCTACCGATTTGCTTAAACCAATAATATTCTGGAAGGAAATGATCTCTGACAAATAGTGATGATGAAAAATTTTAAAAATATTATATATTATAATTGTTTACAACACCATGAAGATAATAAGAAAACCGTAAAATATCGACTAAACCTTCACAGTGGGGCCATTTCGTTAATATTCAATATTTTGAAAAAAAATCAACGCCATTTTCCGTAGAATATTGTTTTATTTAAGAATTCTCAAGTCTGATTTGTTTCGAATATTTAACATGAAAGAAAATGTGCACGCAGTAGGAACTGTCGCGAAAACTACGCATCATTGGGGCCAATGTTTGAATACTTATTGTAAAACAATTGTCAATGGATAAAACACAAATAAGTAGTTTTAGCATTACTTAATGTTACGGGAAAGTCTTTTTTCAATATTCCTGACCATTTCAACAAATGGAATTCTAGAAAATCGGCTATTATTCGTTCGATCAAACTATGTAGAATACGCCTTTAAACCTCTTTTAGTGGAAATTCCACCAAGTTTCAGCTCGCGATCCAATATGACGAGGTAACCCAAACCTAACCCTAAGACCCAGTTCTCCAAGCAGGCAGACCGCAGGAAAAATGTACCCCAAAGTATCCGTGGGCGTGCATGTGTGTTGTCCAAGTTCTCTATGACACCCTGTCCTTTCCCAAAGGTGTCGGTAGATGTTCCCGGGACCTGGTCGGCAGGGACACGCGAGATATATCGTCCGACCGGCTGTTAATAAGACGAGACAATGCCGAGGTCTGGTGTGTGCGTGTGTGCTTGGTCTGGTCTCACGAGAGAGGCCACGGGCGTTCATATGTTTATTAGCCGGACCCCGCATAAATAACGCGGCTATAAGAACGAGAGAAGAAAGGGTGAAAGGAGGGGCCGGACGAGGGCCTGGAGAGATCGGCCGAGTAAATTGTCACACGCTCTCTCCGTTCTGAGGGAACAGGGAATTGGGGTGGTGGACCCGGAGGCCCTGATCGCCCGGAAAGAAAGAGGAGCGGGTGGAGAAAGATCCTATCCTCGAGCTGAACTGCGCAGGAAGGGCTAGCGATGAACTCAAGATGCATCGAGTCGCTTAGAACCAGATCTGACCAATTTCACCGCCAAGTATTGCCTTTAAAGTTTAAACAGCGCTAATTACATGTTTCACAATTTTACTGTATATTATATTATGTATATATGGAATTTGTTTCACTTTTAATAAGCTGAATGGATTAAGATGATGTTGTTGACTAACATCGAACCTCCTAGGACTTTGAAGAGTAAAACGCTACGTCTCCTCTGTTTCGTTGTCGCTGTGGGACTGGAGTCGGATGAAGAAGCAGGGTACCCGTGCTCTCTTACTTTAAGCATACAAACGGGCGGAGTAAAAGCGGGACGAAAGGACAAGACAGTGGGCACACGGTAGAGGCACAGCAAGTTTACCCCTCGAAGTCCTTGAAGATTCAATCGAATGAATCCTACTGTAACAAATCATCAAGTACGAGTGCCTATTTACTTGTCGAGGACTTCCTCGTTCGAAATGATCTTGACCTCAACATAACAGTTCTTCATTATTTAGTAGCAAGTATATAATATAATATTATGTAATTATATTGGAATTAATACAATTATGATATGTTGCTACTACGGTGCACCTTTATCGGAATCGTGACTCGACTAACGGGGCCTTATTGAATTCGATAGAATCATCGAAGAACTTCTGAGGATATCCGAGAGCTGCGTTCAACGAAATTGCTCGGAAACCAGCGGCAGAAAGAATCGAATGCCCATCACTAGAAGCGGACTGTCCCCGGACAGGGAGCAGACGGGCCCTGGGGCCCTCGAAGGGGTGGGGAAAAGACGGGAGGGGAAGATGGACCGAGAACCGGGCCTACCTAATTTACCTCCCAGATAATGCGGCATAATTAAAGCAAAATGTAACGTCGCTGGCAATTAAAACAAATTTATGCGACCGAGATCCGCGATCGGCCGACCCGGGCCCCTTTCTGCCGGCCTTGGCCGCGTCCCTGCCTCCCGCCATCACTACCGCGAGCTCCGAGGAGCATTATTATTGTTATTGCAAGAGTATAGGGTGGGATATTGGGAGACGAGTGTCCAGGAAATGTTAAATCGCAGGGTTGAGCAGAGTCGGAGAGGGGAACGAATGGGTTCGAATGGCGGAGAAAGGAAAGTACTTGAAGGGAATCATGGCGATGGAGACTGCAATTCGATAGTAAGGTGAAGCACTTGATTGTAGGACTCTATCTTTTACGTTTGTATGTCTGATTGTCGAGTAATTAGTCAAAGTGGCATTTAAAAAATGTAAATACAGTAAAACGCCATTTATACATACAGTGAGTGTAGAATGTATTTGTACACCGATCAATTTCTCAAAAAACTTTTGTGTGAAATTGTAGTTTCTTAACTTCTTTTTGTACAATCAATGATATTTTACATATTCTCGGAAGCCTCTAAGATAGATATAGTCCAAACAACATTTACTAGTTAATATAATTTGTAAAATTAACGAAAACATGCGAAAAGTGGGTAAAAATATAGAAGCAATAAGTATTTGTGCGACTCTTATGGCAAACCATTTACAGTAGAGTTTGTAACATAAACACATTAGTTTATTGCTCCGTACGAATTAGAAAACATCATTAGAAACATAAAAAACAACAACAGTGTATAATTGGAAAGGTATAAAATGAAATATAAGCAGCAAAACATAACATTTTAAATTTCACCCTATTCATTTGACTGTTTCTATTCATCCCATTTCACGGTATGCATGCGAACGAAGTTACTTTTTGAATAGATTAAGAGAATGTATATGTATAAAATAACGTAATATGATATACATAAAAATGAAGAACTTTTTTTTAAAAGGAACATCTTCTCGCTATGTAACAATGTCTCTTTAAACTCAAATGTTAAAAATATTGCCCCAAATTTTTGTCATCCAATTTATTCGCAAGTTATCGCGATGTCGAGTTACAAGACTACATCTAAAGCTCGAAATTCTTTTTAATTGGCCGCTACTATGTTTAGATAAAGTTTGTTAAAAATTTTGATCAACATTCTCAGCACTTGACATTGAAGGTAAAAAAGACATTATTAAGTTTTGATTCAGTGGTAAACTGGTGGCAGAAGGATGTTCCCGCAAACATTTGCATAAAAAGCCACGTTTTCCACATAATGTCGAATCTCCGTTATTAACGAGTGTTTCTTAATTTCATCTTTTGCATAAATAGTGGTCCTCTGAAATAGGAGTGAACTCACTTCATTCTGATGCTCAGTTTTTCTTTTATCAACCTCTGAAGTTGCATCACTAAACTAAGTACTTTTCAATAAAATTACAAAAACATAAAGATTATATGATGAAATGGTATAAATTAAGAAACCAATATTAGAAAGTACAAAAATCGTTATGTTTTGTTATAAACAAAATATAATACTAGGACATACAAAAAATTAGCGAAATTTGTATACGAACAGTGTACTAATATATTATTGAAAGCATGATAATTCCAGTATTAATAATTAGTACTTCCACCATAATGCCTAATGACCTAAAATACCCTGTTCTGGATACTGCAAATTAGATTTTGCAATGTAGTAACAATAATTTTGTTCCATTCTTGCAATTATAGCGTTTTCTAGCTCTTTGACCTTATTCTATTGCTTATTATTTTTCAATACCGTTCTCGATTGTATTCCCCATGGGTTTTCAATGAGGTTTAAGTCCGGCGAGCGTGTCGCATTTTTGGTATTAGTTGCAAATATTTATGTTCCAAGCACTCTTTTGTCTTCCTTGCATTGTGGACAGGTGGTGCGTTATTTTGTTGAAACATTACATTGCTGTTATGGTTTTCTAAAAAAACCATGTATCATTTTTTTTTAACCATTTTTTATTGATTTATTTATTTTTTAAGAAAACTTTTCTTCGATAAATGGAATTAGACAATCTTCTAACATATCAATGTATTTGTTTGCGTTCCAGCTTCCAACTTGAACAAAACCGTATAGAAATGAGTACGATTCAACGAAATAGTAAATACCAAAGTCCGAAAACATTACATGCGAGAACCGCCATGCGACTGTAAATTATCTAAATGCAATTCGTGTAAGGTTACGTTTCAAGAGCGTTTCCGCAAATGAAATCCAATAAACGTACTATCGAAGTGTAGGTAATGCTAAACTGAAGAAGGAGACAATAAACTAAATCAAAAACCAAACAGTTTTGTCTCTGTCAAATACAAGCGTTCGTTTTATCTCTTTTTAATCGCTATAAAGGTCTCCGCGAAACCAGGAATCGCATGATTTCGCGGTACTCGGTCGACGGAACAGCAAAAGAAGCGGCAGGTATTCTCGCAGCGACCTTCATGGACAAAAAGCCGAAGTGCGCGAGAAAGGACGAAGAAGGAGGCAAAGAAAAACAGGAGAGTTTGAAGCCACGTAAGAAAGCGATCTGACGTAGCCCGCTCCACGCAAGACATGGCCTTCTATCGGTTCATTTTACAGCAAACATTTTAAAGAAATTAACGACGAAAGATCCAATTAAGTATTTCAAACAAAAATATTAGAATCGAGAGACAACTCCATAAACTCTCTATTAGTATTTAAATTCGTATATTTCTATAGCACTGTTATAGATTATTATGTTATAAATACTTTTCTGACAGATACCTAAACTTTCTACAAATTTCGACGAGAAATAAATTCAAATAAGATTGATCCTTGTGACACAACATTTTGTCTTTATTTAATCATTTCAAGAATGCAGTCTTAATGTAATAATGAATTTAAATAGTAAAATCATACCATGCTCTAATATTAATTACAAAGATTGTATTTCCACAAACATCATGGTTATTCACATCAAATCGAAATCATTTAATTAGAGTACCTCGTAAATCAATACGGGATTATTAGCACTGTGCATTATGCACTATGCATTATAATATATGAAATACAATACAATACAACAAAACAATTTCGAAAAAGAGTACAAAAACATGAATCAAGAATAATAGGCTTATCATTAAGGATATTAAGGACACAATTGTTTTTCAGAAATTTGTAAATAATTAGCAGCGGTTGAACAAGAGGCTTGTACAGAAAAGCATCCATCGTATATGGAGGATAATATCTGACTTTACATAATTTATACATCATATCATTACGATCTTTGTCGAATAATGAACGTTGCCAGATAACATGGTTGAGAACTTGGTCTGGACAACCACACTCGCACTCAGAATTTTCCATGAACTTAACTCTGAAAAGTGAAGCATTCAGATGGTAATGATTCGCACGACATCTATTAGTCCAGTTAATAAAGCCTCTAGAGAGAGACCTATGAGCGAACCAAGGCTTAGAATCCGATCTTAGAAGTACTGAAAGTATTTTACTTCCTTAAATTTAGGGTCCTCCAATAACCGTTCCTGAAATTGCTCTTTGGCTATTTTTTTAAACGATTGAGTAAAATTAGAAAATGGAAGAGGAACATCCAAGGATGGCTCAAGATTGGTTGCTTTCTCTCTTTCTCCACTTAATGTAAGCTTGATAGCCTGTTGGAGAGCAATTAGTTCACATAACGTTGATGAAGCGTCGCTGTTCAATTTAATTATAATTATTATATCTTCATAAATTATCGCACAGTCGGCGCTTTCCTTAGTTTTAGGTCTGTCGGTTAATATGTGAGAAAAATCAGAGAAATTACTAACCAGGTCTTAATATATGATTTTCAGAGTATAACGATGATGTTCCTTTTTACTGAATTTTAATAAATCAAAATTAGTCTGAATTTTAGGGATAGACCATGGCGGAATATTTGGTAATCTTCTAGCCATGACTAAGTGAATGTCTATTCTTTTATCGTAGAAATGAAATTTGAGTTAGGTTGTAAAACAGCTTCGTTCCTTAAACCTCGCCTTTTTCATTCTGGTTGACGATACGACGCACTTCTCGCGAGTATTTCTCGCGTTTAAATTTACTCAACGAATAAAGTCGTAACATAGAAAAAGTAAATAACAAATAAAAAGGTTGAATCAGTCAGAGTGAAACGAGGATCTATTATTACAGTTTGGTCGCGTCCAGTCCGCGTCTACTTCAAAGTCCAGTACAGTTCCCGAATCCCGTAGAGGATTGGAAATCAATTTACCAAATGCAGCGTGATTTGCTCAAATAAATGCCATCGAATCGGAGCTCCAGAGACGCAAGTTCGCTCAAAGCTTTTGCATACGATGTCGTCAAATTCAACATCGCGCGGGGAAATGGTCGTTCTTGACGCGACACTTTGCGCAACGAGCGTCGAATGGCTTCGAGCTTAAGAATGCCCAGAACAAAGTCCTTCGTACAGGGAATTCTCTGTTTTACAACCGTATTTGTTGGATGTGCAGGCTTTTGATCTCGTCAGAATGCGAGATATCCACGCGGACAGTGTATCTACCTTTACACCTGTATTCGTATATATGGAGGTTACGGCCTAACGTATATGGGGAGACCGGTGGAACCAGCCCGGTCGTGCTTGTCATATCCAGCAAAACAGCAACTGTAGTAAGTAATGGGACTAGTCCCATGGCACAGCTATTAATATTGATACCTATCAATCGTCGACTATCGTGTTGGATAAATAAATAGATTTATCGATCATATTCTATTAATTACGAACGCAAAAGGATGAAATGTTAGAACAGAAAATATAGCGAGCAACTTGTACCCTTTAAACTTCGAGCATCTTTTGCGCCTGTAAGTAATCGGTTCAGACAGTTTTGGATAACTTTCGGTAAATTACAATTCTATGAGAAAAATGTTCCCATTCTCAGTAAATAATTGTTTATTTACTCTCTGAGCGCTATGGATGCATATATGCGTTTGTTCATCTTTCCAATCTCCCATGGATTCAAGACTCAACTTTGATACGAATACATGCGCGTTTAGCAACAACAATAAATTAAATACGGCACAATTAACATGTAACGTAGAAAACATGTTATACACTTTAATGTTTTTAATCAAATAATTAATGTTCGAATTACCCCGTCCACCAAGATTGTTTTGGCCAAGAGTATTCAGCACTCAAAGGATTAAGGAGAATTCTATTAACCCATTCACTGGCAACTACGAGATGTCTCGTAATTCAAACTGATTGCAATTACTCAAGGGATAAGTTTATAGCCTCTTGAGTCACGAATTATTGCAAAAGAAGATCGTAAATTTTCTTTTTAAACCAACAAATTTAATATCACTTTTATTATCAAAATAATAACCTAGATTGCAAGTCAACGCTCTAGAATCATTGAGACTGTGTAGTCGCATACGATAATACAGGTTAAGATTACGCTTCACGGGATGGAGTACAAGATAAGATGGGTGATCGTTTCTCACATGAGTTAAAAAGATGGTAAACGATCGTGTATCGCGCTGCGTTAACCTTTTGCGATTCTATATCGAGTGAGGCTCGACAAAAAAAGTTGCACTGAAACCAGAAAATTCGGAGCCCAAAGGGTGTGTTAAAGAGCGTTGAGTATCTACCTGGTGGGACGAAGGGAACCGTGTGTATTGAAAAGTGAGAGTATTGAACACGAATAACTTAGATATATTTACTAGGGATAGCGGTAATCACACAATCACGATCGCAGTTGTGATTAAACTTTGATCACGATCGTGATCCGGAAGATGACGTTTCAGAAGCGGTTCATGTTAATTATTATCGTTAGTGTCTCACTGTTTCTCCTTAGCGGAAATTTGAGAAACTACAAATGAGTCAAATTTAAATTGTATTAAAATTATATTAACATTGCTTTTAGACCATATTATATATGGTAATTATATATATATTATATATGGTAATTATTATAATACATATATAATCTAAGAACAACACAACTCGTGAAAAGTGAAAAGAATATTGTCTACCAATCAGAAGCGGTCGCGAAAAATCACGAATCACTGTGAAAAATCATCATGATTGAGAATGAACGTGATTGAATCACGGGTGATTCAAAAGTAGCAGTTCACGCCATCTCTAATATTTACACATCTGTATTAAATCTTGGCGCTAAAGGCAAAACGCTTTAAATTTGCCTAGCAGTTGAATGGGTTAAGTAGATTAAGGAGAAAATTTATATTATTGGAATCACTTTGGAGGAAGGAAATATTTCATGACTTTATTATCAAAGATTTCTAAACAAAATTCATCGTCGCTACTTGATATAATATCCACATACATTATATTTCGTTCAGAGATTTTCTTTACCAACAGTATCAGAGTAATAACAATGTAAAGAATAAAACTTTGCAAATAAATTTACGAATGCTAATTGTCTTAAAATAATATCACTTGACGATGAAACACTTCCATGGATTCTTTAATACTAAAATCGAAGAATAAAATCAACAAATACGTCCAAATATTTTTACAAAATAAAACAATAAGTATAGAATACGCACACGGAACTTATCGAAAGAAATGAAAGGCATGAACTAAATTTGTCAATTTAGATATGTTCCGAGAATAATAATGTTGACAACAGTATTGACAGTTGAAGTTGACCGCCTATGGTAGTTACACCAGCAGTAGTTGGAACCAAAAGGCTAAATATTTGGAAACTCAGAAATTTTTACTTTGTCCCTTTAAAACTTTGTTTATGTGGAAAGATAAAGCAATTAAAGTACACATTGTAATAAAACATTGGGTTTAGTTAACAAAAGCAATTTATGAATTTAATTCATAATATTTCTCATAAAATAAGTCTCGAAACATAAGGATATTTAATGTTGACACCTAATTTAATATTTAACCCTTTGTACTCGAGGCCTTCTCTTTTTATATCTACTAGCAATTCAAGATGCTTCCTTAGCATTCTATTGCCACGAATGGTGAGCTTAGATTAAACTAATTTGAAATTTGAAAATTAGTTCACCTTTACCTCATCGACAATTATTTTATTGACACTTCCAGTTCCAAAATAATTAAAGCTAAACAAGCATTATTGCTGGTTGATTTACTGCGCCGAACCTAATGGTGACCGAGAGTCATCTTTCGAGTGGAAAAGGTTAATACTTGGATATACGATCATTTACAGAGTCTATAATATTCATTTCCTTGTTTCACTAAACGAAAGTCGCTCGTTAATATAAAAAGAATGTACGATTATAAGGGTATTATAACATACCGTTACACATTTACACAATAGTTAGCGCCCTCAGGGGATGTAGCTATGTTCGTGGAGGCTTAGCGATTCCGAGGTATCCAAGCTATAGGGGGGCCAGTAGGGCCCAACAGACACGTGAAGAATGTAATGTAAGAAGTTAAGGATTGATGGAAAACAATGTAAATGTGACATGGAAGAAAACGCACGTGCAACGCTTTTGATTTGTAATAAACAAGACTGTATCAATAGGTGCAATTATCGATATAAAACAGATTACGTACCCTAACAATATTAACAAACAAACAGACAATAGTTATAATTCTTGGACGCTTGTCAAGCGTGTTAACGTGATCCTACGAAGAGTGCATTGAAAAGAGCTAACAGATCTGTGAAAAAATAAAAAAATAGTTATTGCTGTCATACAAATTCACGATGTTACATATCTTGCTGATAGGATCAGCATGTTGTAACCTAGAATTGTAGCCAAGGTTTGAATAATAAAATATTTCTGTAGGTTTCAAATCATAACGTTACACTTCTGTTCTGGTAACCCTTGCTACGTTTCATTATATTCGGAACATCTATTTTAAAAAAGAACTAAATGCATTTTCACTTTATTATTCCGAAGGGCTGTGACCTATAATTCGTATTCGCTGAGATCACATATAATTCCACTGCATGTGATTCGTATAATTCCCTACGAATTTTTGAAGAGATGTATAATAGTGAAGGGATGTCGATGACGAGAAAAGCCATACTTTTGTACATATTTAACATTTGATTAGATGAAGTACATATCTACATTCTGCATAAGTACATTCAGAAACTGGATTCGGAAAGAGATTACTTGCGTTAATCAAACACCTCCAACGAAAGAATTAAATTAAGAGTACCTCTACCGCTCAAAAGTCAAGCTATCCGTGGGAGTATCCATTCGAAAAAATCGAGCTGACCTTGTAATGACTCCAAAAATTGACCCCGAGGTAAAGCTGAAATCACTTCATGGCTCTTTTTAATCTACCAAAACCGTAAGTATTATCGACTTTCTCTACTTCCTATGACCTTTAATGACCTTATGTAATAGTTTGTTGAACTCGTTTGAAGATTTTCCATCGTGATACGAAAGAAAAAACCGATCCGTTTAAACAAATCGAGGTGGCCTCCAAATCTCCGAAATTATGTAATTTCGAAGATATCTGAGGTTGTAATAGTTATTGCCATCCTGCATACAGGGTGAGGCATTTACTGTTCAAATTTAGCATGGCTCATTAATTTTCGATAGGATTTTATTGTCTTCTACTTTTTTTTTCGAGACTGCCTATGTCAAATACAAAATTCATGTAATGAATAATGCAATTAAATTCATTAAACCTAGTTTCATTTTTCGTAGACTAAAGCATTAAAAACAGATTTCTTTGATGAAACAATTTAGTGACAATCTTTGCCACCCTATATGCAATAAACATATTTTTACTCTTTTTTTTAATATCAGCCAATCCGGATGTTTCGTGTTTTTGTTTTAGAACTCTAGTACCCAATTCGTTTCTGTTCAAAATAATTATTTTTTGTTTGTTTCTTCTTTTGTTGCCAAATAAGAGTTCGAGTTTTGCGTTATGAACAATACAGTTACATTTATTAAAACTAATTTCATTTCTATCGAACTTAAGAGGGTGTTTTGGCTTGAATGACTAAAAAGTAGTCAATTTTCTAGATTTTTTTTGTGTTGGACTGGTAAGGAATATTGAAACAAGACTTTCCCATAACATTGAGTAATGCTAGAACTACTTATTTGTAGTCTTTTCATTGGCAATTATCTTACAGTTAATATTGAAACATTGGTCTCAACGATGCGAAGTTTTCGCATGTCTCCCTAGCTAGCTCACTTTAATAAAATTTAAGGAAAAAATTGCATAATAATGCACTATTTCTGCGCTCTTCAAATCCGTAAGAAACAAATTTTGCGCTTGCTCCATTTAATGCAAAAAAATTTATTTAAATGGGGGGGGGGGGGCTGAGTAGGCTACCAGTAAGCCTCCCCACATATTAATGCGCTAATTATGCGCTATCGTATAAGAGCAATTTCGATTTTTGCGCTTCATCCCCTAAGGGACTTCTCTCTTGGTGCAAATGCAAGTTTTGTCTCGTAACTTGCTTATATTACTAACTAAACAGTTTATTATAAAAGATAACAGTGCTTTCATATACTATATGATATACATTTAATATATGCTAATAATTGTATGTACACACACGCGCGCAGCACACATACACTAGATAGATTAAGCAACGGTCTCACTCTTTTTTTTCAGTTGTAGTATTGTAGTCGATTTACTTTTCGTAAGAAGAATGTCAAGTAGGTATATAATAGATTAAAATAAAAATAGGATTACCGAGCCCCACGACTAATTGAAAAGATAACTTTACTTTTTGACTCAAATAAAGAATTAAACCCATGAAAGGTTAATCGTTTTGAAAGGTATCCGAAAAGCGACCGACATCGATCCACGGAGGCCAAAATTAATATCGTACGGCATTCTTCTCCCACCAACGCAACGTCGCATCGCGGCATTAATTTCCCCGCGCGGTTTAAAAGAAATCTTCCGACTCAACGATAACTCCGATCCACGATATCTCGATCCCTAACGATCCAGATTGGTAACTGCACAGTCTTATTAGCGACGCAAGCCATTGGCAAAAAGTGGGACCGCTAAAGAAGCCGGTTGCAAGCGGCAAATTCATGCGCAACGCTGAAAGAAGAAGAAGAAAGGGGGACCGCCGCAGTGGCTGAAATATCCGTAGATAAATTGACGTCAAATCAGATTTTATTGCGAGGCAGAGGGGGCGTCTGGATGCGAAGAAAGGTGATAGAAAACAGGTCCGGTCTCGCCTCGAGCGAGCCACAACTATTTCGTGTTTTTCTTCGGGGGTTCCGACGCGCCGCTATCGTTGCGCCATCTGCCTGACAAACCCGCGCCATCCTCATGAATACGTCATATCTATTCTTTTGCCAGCCAAGGACCATAAACCCGAGCCTCACTCCCGGTTCTTCCAGTTCGCCGTTTCTACCAATTCGGAATTCGAGGACCCTGGCCGTGAGACTTCGACCTGCTGTAACCCCATCGGCGTCGCGATCTTGCGGGCTCTGCTACCGGGCCCCGATTCTGCACCAGCTTGTAGCCGCCGGCCACGGAGTGGGGGTACCACACGTAATTTATTCAGGTTTAACCCTTTCACAGTAGTTTTCGCTTTCACTCTTAATTGATTACTTTTTTTCCATTATTGCATCGCTTCAGTATCATTTTCAAAATGTTGTCGATTTCAAGGACTTCTGAGGAAGAGTTAGAGAAGTGGTGTACACGCGGACCATGTATGGTCCATAAGTAATCCATACGTGATGGGACACAAATAGTGTCTCACGAATTGATTATGAAACGAGGACGGTCAAAAATGGTCGTTTTTTGACCTGCTTGGAAACGAAAAATTCATGCAGGACCTTTCATAGTGTCACGATGCATAGAGCAAAATCGTCCTTATCATTTTCGTCAAAAGTGACAGGAAAGTGTCGAACGTAGGTGGAAACGCGTTACTGTGATAGCGATCTTATCGCGTAAGTAAATAACACATATATTATGCTCCCTCTTATCTTCTTCAGATATTATATTAATTATTTTTTACGAAATTATTGATGACATTGGTAGGTAAATCGACTGAAGATTGAAATCGAGTATATACTGGATGTTTCTTTTAAATCGAAATGACTTACTAACAATAAATGAAATGGTGCGCGAGATTCATCAAACAAATTCATTTTCTTAATTAGAGTCTTATATATTTCTATGCGTAATAAGGTAGCATTTCCTTAGACAAATTCAGCGATTTATTATACGTGGTCATTCACTGTAATATAAAGCCTTAAATTGAAGATTGTATTTAAATATAACACAACCCATCAGTCGGTCGAACAAGGATCTTCTTCCTTTTCTCAAAGTTCTCTATAATAACCTAAGTCTTATACTTACAGTAGGTAAAAGAATGACAGCAAAAGTCTATATTAATATTTTAAACACTTCCTTGATAAAAGATACAGAGAAATTAAGACTCGGAACAACTGCAAAGCAACGATCCTAAACATATTACGAAACGTATTACGAAATCATGGCTGCAACGTAAAGGATTCAACGACCTAGATTAGCCTCAACGATAACCAGACCCAAACTCTATTGAAAATTTTTGGATCCACGTAAAGAATAATACTTTGGAGTTTAACAAAACCAATTCAAATTTATCGTTATTATGGAAAATTGCAACGAAAATATGCAACAAAATTAGTCCTCATTCATATAAGAAACTTGTATAAAGTATAAACCTAGACGACTACGACCTATTATTGATACAAAATGTGGATATACAAAATGTGAAAATAATTTTATGTTAAGTCACAATGTTCCACTTATCGACTATAGTAGAACTTTGTTTATATACAGGGTGTACCAGCATCGGTGGTACAACCGAGGTGGGGATGATTCTACATAAAAAACAATAAAATTTTTTCATTAAATTTTTTTTACGCGTACTCGCTAAATATTCAAAACCGATTTTCTCGAGAACGAAACCTCAAATGAAAAAATTTTATTCTTTATTTTCGATTTGTTTTCTTATGTAGAATCACCCCCACCTCGGTTGTACCACCGATGCTGGGACACCCTGTATATTTTCTATTCATGTACATACATCATCGTTAGATAGATCAACGAAAACTGACTGCTTAGGCATATAACTATTAGAAGTAGTCTCAGATCAATGTTTATAAACACGATACGCGTTATACGATGCTCGACGAACCGTAACTCAGCCGCAACAGCATACGCACGAATAGGATTTTTAAATTCGATTTTCTCGAGAACTAAGCTTTAATTGAAAAAATTGTATTCCATATTTTGTTCTCATTTTTTTCATAAGGAATAACCTTGTGCCCGCTTGTACGTACATGATATTCGGCCACGTCATGTATACGTAAGCAATAGTAGATTTATTCTATACTTGTGTGGTCCGGTGCTGTTCAGGCTAAACTACAGACAAGAAAAATAAGAAATGACAGCCATTGGAGGGGTTGGTATCTGAGAGATATACAATTGTCGTCGTCCCTTCTTCACGAAGGTCTCGTCTTTGACTTATTTTATACTTTTGTGGTGATGTAATATACCATAATTATTATTTCTGTTAGCTGAGAGAAATCATATTTTTGTTATGCGTCATTGGACTTACATGACTTTCGAAAGCAATGATTTTCCAGATATTACCCAGAAGGCTAATATTAAGTAATTTCATTAGATTTGCAGTGATCTGTATTACCACTCAAGAGAATGTAATTAGTTGTTATATGCACGTTTGATAAATGTACAATTACAGTTTTGAATAAACAAAAATAAATTTGTATTATATTTCATGAAATGAAAGCAAATGTTTATAATAAATTAAAAGTATATGTAAGTTCAAAGGCGCAATTACAATTTTTAATAAATGAAAATAAATTTTTATTATATCTCATGATGAAATATTGAGTGGGAGTATAATCCAGTCGAATACGACTATTATATAATTTGGGGGTAGATGACGACATCCGGTCTCTGATATTTTCATTTTGTCGAAAGAAAATGTGTCTCTATTTCGGTGACTATATTTAGATATTCTACAGATGAATCTAGATTGAAATGTAGAAAATTTAAGTATTTTAAGTACATTCCACGTCTATCAAGTCAACGACCCAAGTCAAGGCACTAAACATCGATACATTACATTAGAATGTAGACTATGTTAAATGAAATTTCTGCTGTCAATAAATGGCCATGTTAATAAAATTTTACGAAAACAATATCACTTACGGGTAACCCTTACATATACAACATACACGTTTACGTCAGAGTTTACATCACAGCGACAACGTCCATTTCACAACGAAAGTATTTTTTCGCACTTGTTACTTCAAAATCTTTTATATTCATTAGTCGATTGATGTTCATTACCATTATCGCAGTTTAAATTTTTGTTTGTTCCCGAAGAATCTTTCCACCCTATGGCGTCGGAAACTGAACAGAAGCAACAATTATTTACTGCCTTGCACGTATACCTGGACCCCCGAAGGGCTGAAACGTTGTTTGAGGAGGGCGCGTGAAACAGGTAAGCGAAGGTGAAATTTCACCACCGCAGGTGTCAAAATCCGACGCCGGTGCCGGCGCCGGCGCCTGGCCAGACACACTTTTCCCGTTTTACCTGAGCGTTGCGGAACGAAAGATCGTTGCGCAAAAATTAGGGGCCGTAAAGTGATTCAAGACAAAAGAGAAGCCGTTGGCCTGGAGTGCTAATGTTAGGGGTGTCTTTTAAGGGTGTCTTTGTTCTACGTTTAGCGCGTGCTGGAATTTCACGTTTACGATAGAAAATATGCGTTTCGTATGCAATATAAATATTATGGAACAGTGTTTCTGGGACTTTACCTACTCTCGACCTATCTTGATAAAAGAACACTTGTGGTGAACCGCCTAAAGTAAAAGTAAATTATTTTTTTTTTTTTTAATGTATCTTGCTATGATTTCTTGAAGACTTGTGTTTACGTGACCGATATTTAATATAACTGATTTTAGAAGCGTTTATTTAAACTGTTTACTTTGTTTTACTTTGCGTTGCTTACCACAACAATTAATGAAATACACCCCCGCTACTATTAATATATAATATAATATATTTATTATATATAATAATGTAGTATGTAGTAAATTAGATATAATATAATATATAATATAATATAATTAATATATAATTAATAATAATACCCCGGATACTATTAATTTCTTAATTGTAACCGAAGTAATATTATCTCATTTATTTTGTAATATTTCGCCATAAATATGTTTGATATATTGAACATTCTTTCTGAACTTTTCTATCTAAATGATCCCATAGTTCCACTATAAAATTAAATATGGCAGTCAAAACATTTAATATAATTAAATGTTGTTAAATACACATCCAATGTAGAATTTACCAACAAAAGTTGTATAGCAATAATTTTCGATGTATATTAATTATTCATTGAAAGTAGTACGTATCCACACATTTATGAGCGAGGGTGTAGGTATAAAGAAAATGAAGTCATGGGTCTACTTAGGATTCACCATTCAGCATTAGTCGATAATAAATTAATTAATGTACTTTTTTATATGGTATCGAGAAATCCTCATTCTTTAATTTTTAAGCAAAACTACTTGTAAACGAAATATTAAATAGAGTGTTTAATTATTGTTAACAGAAACAGGATAGAAAGTGACGAATTTGTTAGCAAGTACAAAGCACTATTGATTTACACTGACAGACTTGGATCTAATATTGGAGAAATTGGATTATAGTCAGAAATGAACAATAGGATATTAGAGCTCAGGTCTAGTAACACGTTAAGTTTCTCTTTATCTTTAATTAGATATTGATAGTGTCAACGAAGAACAGTCTTGTTCAAAGAGATTCGTACGCAACAATTCCATAATAACTTATAAGATCCTGTTGCGGGAAACATTTATTTAATTCTGCTATAACACGTGTTTATTTTTCTTTAGAGAGTTCGGAGTCTCCACTAATATGCTCGCGGACCATCCAAACTCCCAGAGGTCAACTCTGCAAACCTCAGTTTGAGAAAGATTATAAAGGAATGTATTAGTGGCGAGAAACACAGAAATGAATAAACTACTAATTCTTCATTAATGTATTAAGTATTATTATATTATTATTAATTGATTCCTTAAGAAACGCTATTAAGGAATAAAACACTACTAATTATTCAGTCAACAGTACCTACCATATTATCAAATGAAAAATTTAAAAAAAATTTGTTTTCCTTAAAAATGTTTGTTCACTATAACATAAAATATCAAAAACCATAAAACTGAATAAAATTTCTATTAAATATCGTTTACGATTTCGCAGATATTCACGGTAATAAATAGTTAATAAACAAAAAATAGTTGCGTTATTACCATCACTTTGACTACATTTCTTCAAAGCTACCAAACTTTTTTGAATTTTCACATTGGAGGAATTCGGTAACAGTGTCGATGCTTTTATAAATACTAATAATGCTAAATATCAACGGTGAAGGATTACTCTAAGTTGTAATTAAATGCATAAAATCTTCCAGTAGATACCTAGAATATTTTTACGTTCATTATATTTATTACATTTCTGATTGTTGATAGATTGAAAACAGTATCGACATTTGCATAAGGTCGATCGGATACGACATCTTATTATTCAGAAACGATATTATCGGTACGATATTAGTTACATCGCTATTGGGAATCCCTTTGGTCGCTAAAACACCGATCGCATTGCCTGGAAACGCTTTCGAAGTCGTGCGCGCCTTGCCCGCTCAGCCCTGATGTCCTAGATAACGGCGGACAGCAGATCATCCCAAACCGTCCAGGCAAGTTCACGGGACACGTACCTACATCATTTTGACTTTCGCGATGGAAACTTTCAACTTTGAGATATTACAAACACGTTAAGGGGTCACTCTACTGTGACGGCCGAAATTTTCTGCTTTTTTAAGACTTTTTGTCTAGGACAAAATAAATATTCTATCCATTGAAATATCTGAAAATTAATATACCGTTTCATATTCGATATGATCTGATTTGATATCGGTATATTTCAGTTAGATTATAAAAAGCGTTGGTTGTTTGTTTTTAATGCTTTTGATATACTTCACTGTGCTTGTCGTCCTTGTGCAATTAACACTTTATATACCGGACTATTTAAAAACAGTCTTTAATTCAAAAAACAATTTTCTATGGTAGCATATGCTGACAATAATTCCTCGAAATTGTTAGTAATACATTGAAAGCCAAGTCTGTTTCCAAAAACTAAACATTCTAAGTAGACAACTATCAACACAGTAAATAAATTCGAAATGCTGACTACTGGAATTAAAAAGCCTATAAATAGGCTCCCGGTAAATAAAGTGTTAACACTGCAAAAATAAATATCTTTTACTTAATTAATATAAACTGTCTAGATTATTTGATCTCATATTCCAATATTATCTATTAATATTTCAATCTTATATCGTACAAGAAAATTTTTTTGTCGCCAACTTTACAATATTTTGTTAATGCTTTTTGCGATCAAAGTTATCTTTTAAAAAAAAAAAGCGAAGGTCGGTGGTGAAGATGATTCCAGCTCTCGTAGTGTCATAAAAAAAAAAATCGGAACGATTATTATTCTGTAGGCTTGTCGGTATACTCGGAAACGAAATTAATCATTTTCGTAATAAAATAACAAACTTGCGGAGTTTTTATAAAAGTATTTTAAAAATCGTCGTTTTTGTGGTATAAAACGTTTAAAAAAATGTAGTAATTATTTATAAAAGTACGTAGATTCCAGTAGATTGATTAAATAGTTTTCTTTAATTCTGTACATTGTTCCGGTCATAACGAGAATAAATAATATTTTTTCAAGTCCTAAGTGTCAAAGAAAATTATAGAATGAAGAAAATATAACGCGAATTGATCATCACTTCCTCTGATGAATGTAAAAAGGAAAGATATAATGTACCTGCTATGTCGATTTGTTTTCAAACACTACTTTTATCAAAGTCTTGTTTTCTACGATTTTTATTGGAGGGCCATGTTACCTTCATCTTTGCTAAATTTTACATAGCTTCTCATTTTCATAATACATATTAAATGAATTGTATTGTTTTTCTTTTGTATCCGTGTTCTATCAGATATAATGTTCCTACATATATTAAGCAAAAGTTTATTCCAGTTTAAATTACAAATGAAATTTTGTGAAAAATCATAAAACTGAAGACGGTCGAATATTGACGAGCAGGAATGTGTCGGTCTAAAATGACTCGATGAAAATAATAGTCGACAAATATTAGTAACTGAAAGTGATTTTCTTTTAAAATCTTGCAAACAAAACAATGTTAAGCCAGGAAACAAACCTCTCGAAGCTCTCCGAAGTATAAAACCCAAGCGCTATCGTCAAAGTGAAACTTCTTCATACGAAGCTCTAAATGTGTTTCTCAACCAAGAGCTGTCTAACGATGAATTTCTAAAAGTGAGTTCCGAATTTCTCTAATTAATTATAAAAAATCATTAAAACTTCCCCTTTCATTTTCATCCACTTATCTTTAGGTAAAAGTAGAATTAAACTAAACAGAGAAATAGGTTGAACGGAATATCTACTTTAAGATTATCATTAACCAAACCGAATCCAAAGATTGATTATTCCTATCTAACAACTGAATCCAAGGATTAATTACTTCCATTCGAAAATTCAAGATCGAGAATCTCGTTAAGGGGGTCCACCTGCGTAAGATTTTCAAAAAATCCAAAATTTTTGTTCTACATATTTATCATGTAGGAGATATTACAATGACTGTCACAGAAGTCATCTTATAAAATTCGACTTAGTTCATTATTTTTCGAACCCCAAACGTGCCCGGCTCAGCGTCGTACTACTTTCGTACGAATCTTTAAACGCGTTTTTCTCGAAACCACGTTTTTGGAAATGGCGAGCAGGATTGCGCAAAATCCATTACATGAGTCGGGATGAAATTTTTTTTCTACAATATTCAAACGTAATCTGTGATACTGGCGGCGAGATTCATATGAACAAAATTTTTTTCCAACGTCTATTAGCCATTAGATAGGGGAAAAGATACCTTAAAATATCATATTTTAGTTTATACGCCAGCCTATTAACAATTTTCAACATTTTGTGAATATCTTATCGCCAGTACCTTCAAAATGTAATTATTAGACTGCGGATCTGTATTCATTTATAGAAAATTTGAATGTGCAAGAAACTACAAAATGCAAACAATATGCAAGAATATAAAAAAGATTGAAAGCAAAGTTCATGTTATAACATTTGCAGAATAAAATAAATTCCTATTTAGGTTCAATTTATATAGGGACGTTCGCGAATATTTTATTTTGCATAAAGATCCGCAGTCTAGTAATCATAAAGAAGGTGATATTTTACCTTTTTGTTTCAGATGATCAAGTACGATCAAATCCTGTTCGCTGAATGACTCTTCTACTTTTAAGTGGTCGCGTTAAAGCGTCGTCTAGGAATATCCACATACCGAAACATTGTGATAAAATCAAAAATTAATGCTAAAACGTCGATCTACCAAATAAAAAAAAAAATTATCATAATTGCACTAGTACTTTTTCTAAAAAAAATTCTTGAAAATTGCCTTGAAAATTAAACGTTTCACAGACGGACCCCCTTAAATAAACGAAATTGTTCTTTTTCTTTTTTTTAACAAAGGCATTCGTTTATTTGGCGCTATAGCTCGCTAACTCCTAATAATACTCCGTAATTTTCAAAAGGTTGAGAAGCACTGCTTTTAAAAGACTCATCGGTTTCCCGTGGCCTCCTAACAGCCATCGCCATCTTATAAAATCGATCCCGGAAAAAAAGAAACTGAAACGTACATACTTCGAGCAATAAAAGCGCATGCAACGAAGAATTCGCCAGGAACACCTGAACCTTGGACCTTCTCGCCTTACCCAAAATCGCTCCACCCCTTGAAATCGTCGATACTCCTACGATCCACCTGTTCTCCCCCTCTGGCATCGCATGATAGAGTATAAGCGGCCTCTTCAAAGCGGAACAGCCAGGCAAAAGGAGCCGGGACGTGGCTCTCGAAGATTAAAGCGCACTGACACCTTAAAGACGAGCCCATAATAGGCTGATGCCTTGGTGGGAGGGAGAAGTCAGAGGGCGGACAGCCTTTTGGGGATGAATGGAAGGGTTGAATGTATCCTTCGGTTTCTCCATTGTCGAAGTTGTTCGGAAACGCGGATTTCGGGATAACGTTGAAGAACTTTCGACGAGACCACTATTTTAAAGACTTTTTCGTTAATTGGAGCGCTACAGTATGTATAATAAATAGAGAGCCTTCTTTTAGATCTTTGCGAGATTACGGTCTTTCACTAGGTGGTTAATTTCGTGCAGAAAGAAGCATTGTGTTTCTAAGTTTTTATACTTCTGGAGTAACGTAATTCGATACATTTACGAAGTATAGAAATATTATGACTAGACTGCGGATTTTATGTATTTATGGCGGACAGTAATTAAAAAACGAGACAAAAAATATACATTGTATATGTTTAACATATTCTACATATTCATAAGAACGCGTACTTTTTTTACTATGTTTAGCACGTATTTATTATATTAGCTTTTATCATAAATGCGTAACAGTCGCAGTCTAATTGGGACGATCACGATGTGTTCCTTTTTTTACTAGATTTAACATAGAGAGCGTAGATTTTAACACCTTTTGCTTATCAATTTTTAAAGAACGGTCGAATTTATCGAATTTTAACTTTGCGTACGTGCCTGTGCATAGTTCGAATGCTAGCTTGTATAAGACAGTACATAATTATACATAATAGTAATAGTTCGGTGCATGAAAACAATGATTAACGGAATTATTAACGGAACCAACGAAAAACAAACGATTTCTTGTTTCAAATGATTCTAGCTATCGTGAGAAGTAGGATTTTAAAAAATAAACTAAATTTTAGAATTGTCTCTTTAACAAATGAAAGGATTTTATTATGTTTTTTACACGTATAGATAATACAAGTTCACGCGTTACAAGGGCTTATACGGATTTTATACTTTTATACGAATAAAATTTTTAATTATTCGGTTTAGCCGTTTTTGAGAAATCAGTGTTATCATTTCCAAAGTTTGAGAGCCTACAGTTAGTTTTAAAGTTAATTTTTTGAGGTTGGGAAAACGTGTTTGAATCTTGAATCAATAAATTATCATTCTACGGACACTTCTTATTAAATTATATATATTAATTAAAAAGAAATGATATTACAATGTCTATAAAAAACAAAAAATATATATATAACTATGGATGAATATATGAAAATAAGTTTGATATATATTGCACGTGGCAAACACAAGAAAAACGAAACAGAAACAGAAAGTATTACATATTTGTTCAGTACGTGGCAGCCTACCATGCCACTATGTAATCTGTAATATAATAATGCGCGTAATTCAATAGTTAACACTGAAACTGACGCAACACTTGAGGCTTTTATACGAGCAATGGCGAGACTTGTATCTCATTATTGTATCGAGACATTCTTATTCTTTTGTGTTGGAATATCAAAGTTCATTACCTTAGAATTCGGAATGCCGTGCTACGTGATAGGAGTCGATAATTGGTTAACTTGAGAATATAATATAACAAAACGTAAGAAATCCTCTTTTTTTCAAAGTTTCGATTAGATGTAACAGAACAAATGCTACAAACTATTTGTATCGCTGACTATGAAACGCGCGAAAGAATGTCTACTGATATGGTACTTTGTCTACCAGCAAAGCAATTGGCACATCCTTCAAGGAGTGTTCCATCTGCAAAAATTAAAAACAAAAATCTTTATAAAAGATGTAAAGTATGTGCTAAAGACAAGAAAAAATGTGAAATTAGGCATTTCAGATTGTTCTGAGGTTTATCATTCTGCAAAAATGATTATAAAGCAGAATTATTACTATTATATATATGTTTGTATAACATCCGCCTATAAATAGAAATATTATGTCCTTAAAACGCCTAAAGAATGAATTCTGTATTTATTTATACAGAGAAACTACCTGGGAGAGTAAACAATATCTTCCATCACGCATTCCACATCATCTAAAAGTATATCATTCTATAAAAATGGATATCAAGCAGAATTGTTATTTAAATATTTCTACAACATCTATCTATAAATAGAATTATCGTGTCTCTAAAATGCGTGCAAAACGAATTCCTGGTGTCTCGTGGCTCGCGTCGAATTATCCCGCATGGTTTTGTCTCGCGTACCCGCGAAACAGTTTCCAGCGCGAGAGCTTAAACCCCTAACCTTTCGGAGCATGTAGAAAAAAGTAATATCGATTTACGCTTCGAAGGAACTCCTACTCGATATTTTAATTTTAAAAGCGGTTCACAGATCGTCAAGTTTCCAAGGCTGGGAATCTCGGTCGTAAAAGATAGCGGAGCAATATCGAGAAACGTTAGCGTGGCATCGATACCTTGGCCCGCACTCGATAACGTAGAGCAAAATCGGATCGCGAAAAGTCTGACGCCGGTGCCTGGACCGGCGTACTCGCAGCATTTCCCCGACGCTGCTATAAAAACCGCGTCAGCGCGACGAGAATACAATCGGCTAACGCGGCCGCGCGGCACGCACGGTGGGGAAGCCGTAGAATATTCACGCAGCATACAAAATCATAAAGACGCGAGTGGCTGGCTATAATAATGCATAAGAGGGCGGAGCTGCGCTGTTGCAGTCCACGCCCCGCGCAGCCGTCCTTCTGGAGGGGGAAGCCGCGCCGGAAGGGGAACGAGTTGAGACAAAGCTCGAGTAGGGAGTTACAGAAACACAACTGAAGCTGCTGCAGAAAATCATCGGAGCCCGTCAGACGGTAATTCTTCCTTTTCCTTCGAGCTAGGGGCGTGTTTAGCGAAAAGTGCCGATAACTAATGCATCTATCAACGGTGTCGCTAAATAACGATACGAGTAACAACATCGGTTATATTTCTCCTGTAACTTACTTATTCGTAAACGTTACGGAGTTAACAGCCGTACATTTAGCTCGCAAACGTTCGCGGAAGGACGGTCTTATGGAGCGAAAATGAATTCTGCAGGAATTCCTACAAATTTATGGCATCTACGAGTTCATTAGTCCTCGGTAGCGATTGATATCGTTGGAAGATAGGCCTCTGTTGTTAACCATACATTTACAGAGTTTACATGCCCGAAATGCCGTGCCTCTGAAAAGCAAAAGTTGCTCTGCAAAATATTTGTAACGAATACTTCACTTTCGAACATGTTACTCGATTCTTCGATTTATACGCGTACGGGTTCATTGAAATTCTTCAAGTGATAATATTTGCTCCACTCGATACTTTCGATAATTATGTAAATGCAGGAATACTTTTACTTTTTGTACATTGCGTGTTCTATTTGCGACTCTCTAGAAACTTTGAAGCGATCAATGTTTTCTAATAAGCGCAAACATGTCGCTGACCTAGGAATAAGTCGCGCGTGTTACGATACACGCTAGTCCACCTTGTTTTTAATCGAACGTTACGTCTCGCGCGAATAATGAGAAAATCGTCTCGATTTTTTTATTTTAATTTAGGTTAGGAACTAAACAGTTGTTGCGTGTTTTATTTTGAATGTTCTTACACCGGTTTGTACCGAAATTGATCAAAGTTTAAATGTACAATCCGTTTATCTCATTATTAACATCCCGATTTAGGGATAGGGACTCTTTGGCATTGGTTTCTAAAATTTTCTTCCGAAGCGGACCAAAACGTAGCGTCCGAAACGTTAAGGAAATCGCTACGATGAACGTTTTCGTAATCAGTTTCTCTACCGTTCAACGACTCGGGAAAAGTAGTATCCGTTGCCAAGTCCGACATTTGTTTAGGATTGATCGCAAGAAGCTTTTATTTATTTGAAATAGTAGAAATTTGGTCGATACGTTTACCTTGTGGAATTGAATCAGCCGAAAAAGGTGTACTTGGCCTGTAACGTCCAAGTTTCCTCGTGCCTGGGAGGAGTTCTCGAATCATTAAGGGTTAAAGGCTGCAACGATTTTTCAGATTTCGAACCGATTAATTTCTCAATCGCGCGCGTAAGCCGAATAGCGACGGAAGTGGAACGTTTCACGGTGTACGAATACTTTTTTTCGACCACTGTACTTATCGAATTGATTCAGATTCATGAGTACACATTGAACTTGATCCCACCCCTGGCAAGCAGGCAGTCGCGTTGGAGAGGGTGTCGCATTGGTGGGGCGTCCGCGAAACACCGTCAGGGGCGTGGGGAGGGAGAGAGGAAAGCGCGCGCAGGCCTATCCCCTCCGTCAGCATCAGGGCGCGACGGTCAGCGCAGGAGAGGGGCGTCGCGATGTCAGACCCAGAGCTGGTCCGTCCGTCGTCCGGCCGACTCGAGGCACCAGAGCCGTGGATTTCGCGCGAGATATAGACCATAAACACACACATACACACACACGCGCGCGCGCGCACGTACACGCTTGCACACGTACGCAACGCACGCACTCACGCGGTGTACCGCGTGGAGAGACGAACGAACTCGCCTGGTGCCACACGTGCGCACACACCGGTGTGTCTCGGGGTCCACGTTACAAAGTTCAGTGTGTGTCACAAAATACAGTGGAACAGAGGGAGCGAGAGAGCAAACGTGAGGGAGCGAAAGAGTGTGTGCGAGAAAGAGAGAGAGAGAGAGAGAGAGAGAGAGAGAGAGAGCGAGCGATCCGCGCCACGTGCCGTTGGAGAAACTCGAGAGTGCGCGGGTTTCAAGATGGGTCGAGTGTGTTACTGGCCGAGTTGAAACGCGTTCTTTCCGCATGGGATCGTTCAGGAAGTGGATTAGCGCGCGCAGGGAGGTGCGGCTCCCTGACAGTGTCGATGGTGAAGTACAGCAGTGAATCGGTTGCTCTACGAGCGAAATTGCCGAGTGCGGAACCGAGCCGGTCCTCGCTACGGCGTGGACCGATGACGCGTCGGTCCGTCTAAGCAACATTTTCCCCGATTCAGCCGGGAACTCCGATCAGGAATCGCCGCTACCAGAAATCAACAGGCAAGAAGGGATGTCACGGAGAAAGCAGGCCCGACCGAGCCGTGCCCACCTCGAAGAGGATCTTGTCCAGGGGCCTCTGCTGATCAACGCCGTAGGAAATGCAAACGAGACCCGTAAGTGAACACCATCGGTGCATATGTAACGTGATAGGAACTCGCGCGCGCTCAGTGCTCTTGTGGATAGATTAGGCAGTACGGGAACCTGGAGCGTTTCTATTTCGAATACACTGTCTCGAACCGCTTCGTAAATCGTTAACAATGTTGTCATTTGCTTCTCCGAAATCGAGCGGATCGGAACAGAACAGAGATGCGTTTGATTCGACTCGACCGAGCGTGGGAGGTATTTCGACTAAGAAGCGGTGTACCTCGTGAAACAAGGAAAACGATAACGAGCAGCTTCGGATTCGGATCGTTCTTGCGATAGGAAGTGAACGAATCGTGATAATCGATTTCTACCGAGAAAATGGACACGACAATCTCGAGAAAGATACGACATGGGTTCGAATAGTGTTTGAAAAGTTGAAGGTGTCGATGATGTTCAGTGCTGTCGCTTAGGATCCATTGCGATCGATTCACGTTCATACCCTTCCAAGTGTTAATATACGCAACCGATACGAATCTCGAACAAGTGGTACGCGTCGATACGCTGTACGGTCTCAATCGTCTCACGAGTCAGGGAATAGAGTACAAATGGGTTTTCTTCGTATTTTCCCACACTTGTAGATAGATCGAGAAAAAGTGCTTCCAAGCTTCGTTTCTTCGAACGGTGATTCTTACAAAAGCGCCCGAAGTGGCCAAAGTGAATGAATCCTGCACGAAAAGTATGCACGAAGCGTTTCAAATTTTACCTGACGCTTGACGAGATTCCTTGAAGACGTTCCAGTGATGACGCTCACGTTTGATAATTTCAATTTTCCTGGAAACTTTCTAAAAGAGTGTACGCGAAGTAGTTAAATCATTAGATGATTTGTGCCGAATTTTACGAAGCTTAGGCTTTCGACGAAACGGGGAGTTTCCTTTTACGACAGAATGGACTTATTCGTAATCTTTGGTCGCGTACGGGTGATAACGGTCTCGCGATCGGTTCGAGAATTTTCGAGTTGGCGCGATACGAGCCGTCGGCGGCGCGAGATCAGTTACTGGTGCAATTGAAACTCCATTCGCTCTCCGTCGGACTTCTCGCGTCGCGACGCGTCAACGAGCTGTTACGGACCTTCCCCGAAAGCTCCCCTCGCGCGGTGTATTTTTTGTTCGATAGCGCCTCCACGTTTTCCGAGGAAATTTTCATTTTCCTTGAATGCTCGATGGATTGCTCGTCTACCGGTTTCGAATAACAGTAAAAATTCATCATTACGTAGCGCCAAGTTTGCATTTTCCACGGAATGTGAGCGCTTCGTTTGAATTCGCTTCGATTCCGATACTCGGACAGGGAAAATGCGAGCCAAAGACAGGTTTCTCAATTGGGGCGCGATGACCTGTTCGCGAACACAACCAACGCGATGCCACTTGTCGCTTACCCTGCATGCTCCAAACATTATCGCTCGGTTGGTTTTTCAAACGGGACGAACAATGGCGTTCGAACGCGAGAGAAAACCACTTGTCGTTTAGAAAAATGAAGTTTCCAAGCCTACACGCGATCGAAGCTAAATTCTACGCGAATTTTAAAGATTTTAAACAGCCGACGCTATTCGTACACCATCTTTCTGTCAATCATTGGCTTTGCAGTTAAGGTACTGCGAACTGCAATATTTCTAAATCGACACTTGACAAGCAACGCTGGAAAGCGTATTATTTAAACTGATAAGGAAACGTGACGGGCCTGATAACCAAGTTTTGAGAGAACAGGATAATCGGTGTTCTGAATTTGACTTTGTATAGATTCTAAGAAATTGTCAACCGATATTGAACGCCTTGAATGGTTCACTTAGCAAGTTTCTCATTCTTACCAGTATTTTGGTTATCTTGCATTCTATTTAGGCGGTAGTCGTCGGAGAGACCATTATTCGCATGGGTACAACTAAGCATTCGTAATGAAACGTTTTTCTTTTGCTAGGACGGGAAATTAATTTTCAAAACTTAAAGCTTTCGAATGACAGAATCCTTCGATTCTAAAATATTCGATTGATATTAATGTTCTTCTTTTGCGTTCAACGAGATTTCTAATTCGCTCGAATAGTCCAGGATTAACTACAGTTTTTCCAACTCTAAACTGGGTATACATTTTAATTATGTGAGACTGTTTCGCATTTTCCTAGACTTTAACAGCTTCGAATACCAAGGAATTACTTTTTCAGTCGCTTCGTTGAAGAAAAAATTGAGAAATAGTTCGAGAAAATTAACGATGAAGTGTAAATTTATGCGGTGACGAATTCCGATGATGCTTTTAATCGTTCGTACCATTCGCTACTAGCAAATATTTCAACAAAAACAAAATAACTATCAACGACCAACACACACCTATAATACATATTACAATATCTATGAAATTATAGCAAAGCAAGTCGTATCAATTTATCGATACAATTACTCGTATATTTCAATATGTCGGCAAAAATTATGACCAAAGCGTTGCGTGTACTTGAATAATTCTTAAAAGAAATTTGAAACACGTGAATCAAATAGTTTCACTCGATAGTTTTGGTGTTAATCGTAAATAAAAATTTGGAAATGTCATTGATATTGATGGTTTGACAAAGTTATTCAGTATTTCATTATTATTAAATCAACGTATCTATTGATATTTCTGTAGCAACATTCATCCATTCGATGCAAGTATTGACCTCACCCTTATGCACAAAAATTAAATCCTTGTCAAATCGAACCAATTTATTTCTACCTGTTTTTTCTTGCAATCAATTCGCTTCACGAGCACCGTTGGCGAATAATGTTAAACAACACGTGTACGCAAGTTCATTGAAATTATTCTGGTATGCACAGTGTGTTTTACAAAGTATCTCAAATTTGATTACAATTGCAAGAATAATTTCAAAAAGTTTTTATCCGTATTTTATTCGAAGTAAATTTTTCGCGTGTTATATTCGGGTAGCATTCCTGGTCACATGTTGCATTTGTTTGTAAATATCTCACGGTAACAAGAGCTTTTCCAATGATATCGCGTAATTACGGTTGTTTTTTTATGGTCCTTTATTTCTACTCGACGCTCGTCGCACTACGATAAATACCGATGCAATGGCGATAATTTCAAGCACGAGTGACTACTAATAATAGCGAAAGTTTAGATTGGGAATCTCAACAGAGATTCCAGACGAATAGGCTGAAAATATCAAAGTGTATCTATGTTCAGTGTCGTGCAAACAGTTTTCTCGAGTCATCGCTGATAGACGTTTACGCTTAATGAGTTTTTCCACAAATAACTCTGTATTTTCTAGGCAAAGTTTTAATAACGAATTTAAATTTAATAAAGTTGTGTATATTCTAGTCAAGAGTATATTTCCCTAAATGTCTTACAACGTGCTTCCATGCCTCTTTAGTAAATAAAAAATATCATTTTTACAAAATTGTTTCGGTTTTAAATTCAAAAATCTAATGATCTTAGTTTTCACGTTTTCTATGTTTGATATGTTTTTCCCGTCAAATCACTTTATACATTTCCGAAGGGGTAGCAATCAAATCTGAAGAATACAGTGTATAAGTAATTATTTTCTGCAATATTTCCCTTGCCACGTGTGATCGTTCATTATTGTGGCGGAAGATGACCTTTCTCCTGTTACTCAATCGAGAGTGTTTATGCTACATACTATATAATCACTCCAGTTGTTGATAATAAATTTCTTTATTAATTATTTGATTGGGTTTTAGAAGTACAAAATGAATTACTCTGTGCATACTCCTTGAAACGCGCAGCAAGATTTTTTTAGAATGGAGTCCTTGTTTCGTCTTGTATATTGGATCCTGTTTAAAAATTGTTCATTCTTAAATTGGAAAGGAAGAGCTGAGCGTATGCATACTCGCTTTCTATTGTAAATGGATTTCTAATTGTTCGTGAGGCATCTATTTTCCTATTTCGGAAACTTTTTCAATATTTCTCAGGTGATGATGAATAGTAGTATTGGTTGATTGAAGTTTTATCGCAAGGCCTTTGATAGTTCCAATGAGATTTTGTTCAATGATAACTCGTAATTGGTCTTCGTCGAACTCTATTAATCTTCCGGCGCGAAATTCTTGAACGCTGGAGTTCTCATTGTCAGATTGACATTTTTCAAACCATCGTTAACACTACCTAACACTAATTGTTTTGTTCTCGTATAATTTATAATTTTTTTGTAGTTGTTACTGTTGTATTTCTTTCTTCGTTAAACTGATGCAATACAATACGACAAATATGCTCTATTGTCACTTCCATTTTAAACCACCGTAAAAGTAAATAATCTGCGTTAATGATTCAAAATAATCTTATATTTTCCTCTAAAGTATCCACCTGAATTATATGTATATGGTAAAAACCGTATTATATACGAAAAACCTCAATATATTCGACCACCGATATGACATGCAAAGAAATCAATGCGGAATCGAAATGCTTTTGCATGATTTAATATATTTCGACAGGATTCATAAGTGCTTCGCAGTAAATACGAATATTAGCAAGAAAGTTATTCGAATGTATCGGAGAACGTTCCATACAATTGATTGCCGCTCGACTCGCCTCTGTATATTTCAAGAGATTCCGAGACTTATAAGGGACTTTATTACGTTTGCTCCAGTCGCGTTATCTTTTATGTGTATCTTTTACAAATGCTCGAAAAACAAAATAATTTCCACCCGTGGATACGTTAAAGTGTTGTGTACGAAACAAGCATTTACCTTGTCTGTAATTTGAATAGTGCCCAGTGGACATGTTTAGAGCACATTTCAGACAATGGCTATGCATTTGAATGTTCGTTGCGCGAGTGGTGCCAATTGTCAAATCGCGTTACGGTGAATTTCTTTTGCTAATCGAATACATAGTCCGTTTGTGTTTGAAATTAAAATAGTGCACACCTAACTACGACCTAACTACCTTTAATGCTGTAATTTATTTGTATTTTAACAATCCTGACAATTGTTCTTCGAACATGTATATTTATTAACAGTTGCGACCGATTTGAAACGTATGATCGTGGCTCGCGATTAACTTTTTGACAGCTGTGGCGTAAATTATCCCAAGAACTGGATTCGTCCGAACGATTTCGTAAAATAAGTTTATACGCTGTTTGACGTGCATCGGTTGCGGTTGGATGAGTCAAAATTTCTGGAAGGATTGCAGTGTAAAAAGATTTTTACGTAAACGGTGGGTAAATTTTGGGCGAGAAACACGAACTCATGAAAGACATTTCTTTTAGGAAATTCTTTGTATCGGAATTTGTTAACAGTGTGACGCAGGTTGATGGATCTTCGATGAGAAACATTATGGATCCAGGCTGCTTTATGAATATGTAAATTTATTGTCAAATTGTTACGATCATTGTCTCACGATCGAATCAAATTGTATATTTAGATTTCTAAAACAACGTAATCGGTTTACTCTGGAACCTTCCTCGATAAAGTTAGCTCGCTAATGGATTATTCGTACGAATCCGAAGCGTCGAGATCCTTTGAGATCGAGTTCTGCGCGGGAAAAAAAAGTTTACCGCGTGAAATTTCACAGAACCCTTGTGAACCCTTCGCAGCAAGCAGTTTGAAAAGAAACGCAGATAAGAAACGCAACGGTGAATAAGGCCGGTGATAGTCGTTGCAAGATCATCGAACTTCTTCTGTTCCACTGGGTTTGGCATTTGTAATATTTAGGACATTGTCAACTGGCATTGCCGTTTACAATACATATATCATGTGTGATTGGCGAAATTTATACCCTTTGCATTATGAAGTGAGGTGACAAAGCTATTTTTTCCTAGAATTCTTAAGTCATTTTTGAAGTGACACAAATTAGTGGGACACAGTTTTATTTTAACAATACTTTGGACGTATGCATGTGTGTGTGTGGGTGTGTGAATGTGTACATAAAAGACTGGTATTATCCATGTTCTCATATTATCTACTGTTTCTTGTCAAATAATCTGGGATGTTTGGAGTTTTATGTGTAATTCGATTAGTATTGGGTTTATCCTCATGCTTGATGATTCGGTGCCCATTTGGAAGTGTAATTATGCGAAACGTGTGACAGGAAGCCATTTTTATATGTCCGAGATTCAAAGAATATCATACTTTACAAAAATATAAATAACATGAAGCAAAATGTTTTGATATTATGTACTCTTTTCGAAAAATCGTTTTGTCAATGAAACACTAAATTTTAGATAATTACAAGAAATTTCTTTACAGAAATTTCCTAAAAAAGTGGAATTGTAGTTGGCCGAGAACAAAGTAAAAAAACAACTATAGTGAAAAGAGTTAGTTTTATTAAAGAATATAACAATTATATATTTTGTGAAAAAGTCGATTGTAAAATATTTTTAATGAAATTAAATGTGTAATATGATAGTATAGAAGTTTTAAGTGGAGATGGATTGTGATATTTAAAACAAAAAATTATATGACATGTTTAATTGTGATGTAAATTCTCCCTTTTCTTTTAAGAAGACTTTTATGAAGCTTTTTTAGCTAATCTGACGTACTGAAACACTTCATTAAAATGGAATTTAATTGCAATTGCATGGACTAATTTCTTGTTCATAAACTCTTCTTTTAATTTAGCCATACCAGCTGAATAACGCTTAACTTTACCCTAACGGCTGACAATGTGTTAATCGTTGCCGGGCAGCGTGAGGAACCCCATAGGACGGTGACACGGAAATTTTTGACATTCCAGTGATTGCGATTGAAGGTCATGATGTCAAATTACGCGCGACTTAGAATTTGGAGGAAGAACGATCATTGGAAGTATCAATGTAATTGCACACAAAAAATTAAGCTTGTTTATATTCATACTAGCATCAGTATTTTAATTCTTTTTGTAGCCTAAATTGTGAATTCACTTAGTACTTAGCAAAGAATTTAGTAGAAAACCAATGTAAGTCGGAAATTTATAATATTCCAGACATTACTCAACTTCTAATGTTAGGTTATAAACTGAATTGGAGATATAGTGTTACTTTTAGTTGTGTTGTGAATTCGAATATAATAAAGTGGCATTAGAACTTGCATTTCTTAACTTCTTCGAAATCGTAGAAATTGCAAACGTAAATTATAGGCAAACTTTGTAGAAAGATATCACTGTAAATTATCTTTTTTGGCTGGTAACTTCGTTGAATTGCGAATCGTTAAATAAAATGACCGTAGCAGACGGTTGGTATCAAAATACTCACAGAATGTTCAGTTTGATGTTCTTATTTTTCTCAAGTAGTATGATTCGTAATCTTGTCTCGGGTAAATGAGCAGGAACGAAAGAATAATTAGAATTTCATCTTAAATTGGAGCAGGATTTACTACAAAATATTGTCAAACCTTGTAATGTAAGAAAGGGCTAAGAGCGACAAATTCCGATATAGAATAAAAAAGAAGTTTGTTAATTAAAAATCAAAATGGAAAATTTTCTAATTATATCAATTCTCTAAAAATATTAAGGAGTTTTATTCAATTTCTGGATAAAATAAAATATTTTATATGAAATTATAACAGATTAATAATAAAATATTTGCAAATTTCTTTTTATTACAAAAATTACACCTTCTGCAATTTCGTTTCAAAATAAATTAGAAAAAAATTCGATGGTTAGTCTGAATACTTTTAAAACTTTTGTTCTACGCTGGCTACTTCAGCTTTCTCCATTTCCTTGAACTTTACTTTTCACGAGTAGTTTCCCGTTTCGCTTTAGAAAATAATCAGGAAACACATTTTTCGAGCACGAAGAAAATACACTGATGAATCACGAAACAGAATTTTAACGATAAGCCTACCGTTCGAACAAAGATTCCGCAAACAATTGTCGATTATTAATTGTCCTGGCCAGACAGCTTAGATAAGTCATATCAGCGAGCATAGTGCACTGTGCGTTGTCACTTTTCTTTGGAAAAGTTTTATTTTCTTCAACGAGAGTAATTCAAATGGGCGAGAAAGTGTACGTTGCAATTATGCATAATTTTCACTAAAGATATGTCGAAGAATAAATTTCGAAGAAGCAATTCGTTGCAATCCGATTTGTTCCTTCAAGTGTATCGTGGAAAATAGCATAGATAAACGTTAATTGTAATCAATTAGAAATTATATCAAACGATGAGTTGATCCTGTAGCTGGACGCACATGCTTGCCTTTAAACAAGTGTTCCAGGTATGTTTTCAATCAGTTTTAACTTAAGAATATAAGAGAACTTGGTAATACCAAAAAATTGGCAATTACTAGAAAATTATGACGTTCATCTTTGCGTAAGAATTGAATTATCTAGAATAATGAAATTGCGAATAAACTTGAGCGAATCTTTAAAAGGATGATCTAAGGTAGACTCTCGTCTCCGGTGTGATATTTTGTAATTAAATTTTGTTTAGGCCAATATACCTATGGAGCTAGTGTTTATCATATATATTTAAATATGTTTTTACCAATAACAAAAAATATAATAAAGCTTTTCATTAAAAAGTGACAAATTATAGGTAGATGCATCGGTTGTGTGGAAATAGTAGTTTAATGGTTGTTTTATTTATCGCAAATAAATACAAAATTTCATTTCTTTTTCTATGAATGCAATTATCATTTGGCCTTCAAGAAATAATATGAAAAAAATTGAAATATAGTGATGCTTGGAAGAAATTTCTCTAACTTTTTCTGAAAAAGGTTTATTTCCGCAGCAAATATGTAATTTTTGAGGCATTCAAAAGTTTAAAGATCGTATAACTTGAAGAAAAAGCCTGTATGAAAAATATAAAAGCTTCTTGTACCTACCTTATTTGGATCTTTAAACTCTAACGCGAATAGTAGGTGAGAAAAATGTAACGAAGAAAGGATACGATTATTTTTATCAATTAAATTGGAATACCTCCTGCATAGAGATTTCGCCAATTATTAGCAGTTGCTGCAAATACTGTAAAGTATTCATCACGAAAATATACAAAATATATCTTCTAAAGATTATTCAAGCGCATTGCACCGCGTGTGTCTTGCGCACTGTTCTACTGTATGATTAGCAAATTATTCCTGTTTTTTTTTTTCTTACTTAATCGAGTACATTGCGAAACGGACAACAAAAGAATCGGCTGAAGATCAAATTCTCGATTGCACGTATAAAAATTGAACGGGAAAAATGTGTCCAATGTTACAGAGAGCAATTACATTTCCGCGTTATGTAAACGTATGGAAAATTGTAGAGAATGCTTGTAGATATCAACTTTGTAGTTAGTTTTCCGTCGTAAACTGTTCGACTAATGTTTGCTATTCACAACAAGTCACGCAGCATTTATTAGTCAACAAATTACAGTTATCACAAGTAGCCACTATGAATGTAATAATAATTTAATTTACATCGGCGCTCGTTATATTGTACGCCACGGTAATAGACAGCTTAGAAACGGACATTTAACTTCTAATTGCCACTTATGACCGAGCTGAACGAGTTTTATTATCAAGATGCGAGGTAATTAATTTTGCGAAGAACACATAGTAAAAATTTACTCCAACTGCTCGTTCGTAAGATCAGCTGACCGTTTTGTCAACTCTATACGAACTGTACGAAATGTATGTACATAAATTAAATAAATTAACTAAAGTGTTTAGTAGACTCGACAATTGCAGGATAAAAGTGATTTTTACACAGGTTTGCGTGATCGTTATTACCCAGCTGTGTTAGTTTGATGGTTAGTTCTGAAATTTCATCCAAATTCATCGATACCGGTAGTTTACGTTGCCAAGGAACTGATAACATCAGTCCAGGATAACGATATACCTTGTAGTAATTGAATTTGCAAATTGAGTGAAACTAGTAGACTGACTTTCAAATTGACTTACGGTAACAATTTAATTTGCAAGCCGGTTTATGATAGCAGTAGCCTTACTTACAAATTGACTCATTCGGAATAAAAAATTTTTCGCGAAATATTTTAGCAACTTCGTGGCCTGCGATAACGTTTTCTCCCCCAGAAGTCGAAGGTTTATCTCCGAAGGTTCGTCGAATCATCAAAAATTGATCATCACGATGGGAAAGAACATCAACGATGTAGAATCATTCGGCTTTGGCCAATCTCCGTGCTCGGTTCTAAAGTTAAGCAACGCTGTCGGCTATTTATTTCGCTCTAACCGTCCGGTTTATGCGTTTCTCAATTAAACGATAAACAGAGATATCGTCGGGTCTCGGGATACGAATTGCTGAACGTCCAGGACTCCGTGTTTCTCAATTAATCCTTGGACGCGGCCGCGGCGTGCATCCTTCCCGCCTTTTTCACGTCCGCCGCCATTCGTAATGGCAAATTGTCGCGGAACCAATCCACGCAACAGTTCAATCATATTTCACGACCAACGAAGATAAAATCGTGACGGTTTAGCCCGCATTCTTTCGCTGCTCTTCGGAATCCTATGCGTTTTCATTTTATCGGGGATTTGGAATTGTTGCTTCTGCGTGTACAGACTCGCCAGTCTTCGAACACTTTAATCGTGGAATTGAAATTTACCAATTTTGTTTGTTGGTTTTTCGATTAACGATTTAATTAAATCAACGTGTTTATTAATATTTTTGAACCAATTTATCTGTTCGATATGAGTATTATCGAATGTACTTTTATACAAAAAAGTTCGTTAAACTCTTCTCAAATTAAATCATTTGCTACCAATTTCATTGAAATAATTCCGGTATGAATGATACTGATATTAATGGTGTTTCCATTTTGATTACAACTGGAAGGATAATTTCAAAAAGTCTTTATTCGTGTTTTATTCGTAACAAATTTTTCGCGCGTTTCACTCGGTTACCATTCCGTGTCATATATTGCATTTGTGTGTAAATATCTCACTGTAACTAGAGCTTTTCCAATGATATCATGTAATTACGCTTTTGATTGTTTTTATCGCTCTTTGCGTGTGTCTACTAATACTAACGAAAGTTATGCCAGGAATTTCATCGGAGGTCAAAATGAAAATGCGATATGCACAGACTGTCCTTTTCATTTTCAAACCAAGCATTTATCCATTAGAACAACGAAATATTATGATTTTTCAAGTACTATTATACAAGAGTGACGTACAATCGTCAAGAATGTAGCAAAACATCCGTTATATGAATTAATTACAAGATTAATTATAGTGTTCGAATAAGAGAATATTCACATAATAGAATAACAAGTGGTTAGGTCTGGGTTAGGCCTAAGCACTCAATTTTACATAATATTTAAGAAAAAATGGTATAAAATGAATAGAATTTGTAGGAACAATATCGATCAAACCTTCGTTTTACCGAACGAAATCAATCCTATCGATTCGAAATTCTCGAGCTTCTTCCACCATTCAAACCACCAAAATACAGATACATCAAATTATACTCTATCATTAAAGTTTTTCGACTTGTTGCAGCATCTAGCGATTGCATTTGCACTAAATTGTTTTTTTTTTTTCTATACAAAATTCGTTGCACTTAACTTACGTTCAAGTTTCTTAATTGTATCATATTTTGGTGAAGAAGTCAATTATATACAATATATTTGGGCTTACCATTTGGTCGTTTGTATATCGTTGTGGTGTTCATCCAGTCAATGTTACCAAAAAGTGTTCGGTTAGTATTGTTTACATCGATACTTTTTAAACTTTACATGCGTCATTTTAACATCTGTGTGTTTTGTCGAAACGAAACTATTTTGAAAAACATAATGTAGTAACTCTACTTTTTTAGTATAAATGGTTTTATTCGAAAACATTCAAATATTTTCGCGTGGTTGGGTGTCACACCAGACATTTTGTTAAATAGAGTGTCTCGCGCATACGTTACCGGTTAAAAGTATGAGATTTTCGTCCGAGTCTTGCAACTACTTCATCAGCAAAACTGCAAAACATCTTACGAAGATAGCAAGGCTTACGGAACGGTAACGTTGACATTTTCATTCTTCAACGTACTTTTTCTTTAAATCAACGTAACAGTCGTGGAAAATAGAAAAATAACCGAAATGTCAAGATGAACTAAACTTGTCGCATATATTTCTATTTTTACGAACTCCGGATAAAATGCCGAATGGATCATTTCGAACAATAAAAGCACGCTTGGACGTAAAAATACGTAGATCAAGTAAAATAAGGAGACCGAGCATTGCCTCTCAAGTATCGGGGACATTGGTTTAACCAGATCCATTAGATCCCTAACGTAAAACAACAGGAGCCGCGTTTGACGGAACAGAATTTTCAATTTTTTTATGGAATCATGAAATAGAGTAGCGTGAATTTCAGTTATGGTATTTCTCGTTACAACAAAGTGACATTTAACTCGGACGATTAATTAAAACTCTTTGGCGTTTCGGCTTGAGGTATGTGTTGTGTCATCGGTGAGGTTAATATCTAGTGAACTTTGCCTTAGGTGCGAATAAATATTCCAGAAGAAATTACTAATATATTAGAAACACAAAATACGTTCGATTTAAAGCTCAAATTGAAGAAATGGAAGCTTTGCTTTGTTGTTGTACATGCTTTAATACCTCATGTCTTTTTTTCTTTATGTTTAATTTGATTAATCTTGGTCGTTTAATTTGAAGTAAACATATTAAAGTACCGTTCTATTTTCAATCAAATGGCGATGGTTCATTGTTCGTTGAGTTCCAAAATATTTGGTATTAGGTTGTTTGGAAAGTTATTTTGTAGTTTTGATTAAAAAAAAAATTTTATTGAATTACATATTGACCATTTTTTATAAATAAACTTTAAAATGTCAACTATCATAATATATTGTAACGATACCATTTAGAATGAAATTGACTGATTCAGAATACAATTAATCATTCCAGTGGTAAAACTATGAAATTATTTCCCAAACAACCCAATATAAGAGAGAGTTTCATTGTCAGACTTCCAGTAGCAGAGCTGTAGCGTTACGATACGATTTTGTTCCGTGAAAATGGTGGAATGCGAGGCAGAGGAACTTTCTGAATCCGAATAAACACAGTAAGAAGAGGCACTATAGAGTGAATTCCCGCTACGAGAATATCTTGTGCAACAGTTCATCGCAATAACGATTAATTATAAGAGTTTAAAATAGTTCTGCTTGTTTTCTCTGTCGAAATTTGTAGGTTGGCTGAGTTCGAGTCGCGGAAGATAAATTAGTTTCCATTTACGAACGCATTAGCCAAGGATATGAATCGTATTCGGGGAGGAAACACGTTTTTGTTTTTCATCTTATTTATAATTTTTATCGTTTATTACGTTTCGAATATTGTTACTATAACTATAATTCTATATCATAAATTATATTGCAAATACTTGTTACTATTTTCTAACATGATGAAATTTTCCCTTTTTGCTTGGAAATGTTGAAATAAGAAACAATGATCATAAGTTCCGCACAAATACATTTTACAATACAACTCAACGAAGATATATTGACATTTAGATCCTTAATTTGGGTTACTCTCAAAATAACTAAAACAATTAATATATTAAACGTTATCTCCGTAAAGAACAAGATACTTAAATAAAAAGTTTAATTAAATTAAAATTAAATAAAAATACTTAATAACGTATAATGTATGTCATAGTACAAAAATTATGCTTAAACAAAATTTGTAAACAATAATATAAAAGTGGAACTCTGGCCTAACGTTGATTTTGTATGTATACATGGTATACATATTCCTATTAATGTCTAACATAAAATTTGTCGAATTCGATCAAATAAAAAAAATTTTAATTTCTGATAATAATTCGTGACGAAAAAAGTGTGTAGTTATATCTTTGAAATACAAACGAAAGGAAACGTTCAACTGTTTATCTGCTTATGTATGTTGTAAGTTAAGTTTATGTTTTCTAAATGTAATCATCATTTACATTGATCGGTCAGACTTCACTTTTCATCTGAATTTGTACTTTTCTACTTACCATGTTAATATTTGACGTATTAGTTATTTCGATTATTTTGCGAATTACACCAAGTCAAGGATCAATGTCACTGTGTATATATAAACATGTTTAATGACTGATCTGTTCGTCACGTTTGAAAATATTGTCGTCGATTCACGTTGAATTGAGATCGCCAAAAGTGTACCGGTTCCTTAATCGCCAAGGCGTGAAGAAAAGCGTGAGTCGTGCACAGTTCTCTCATATCGGCTTTTCGTGCTGAAGTTATTGCAGCGATTCAATTCAAATCGTGGCGAATAAACTAGCGGCTCGATCGTGGTTAAATCGGCAAAGTATCGAAGCTGTTGCGTCGATACAAAAAAAAAGTTGTAAATGTCGAAAAATTGCTAATATTTGTTCACTAATTGAACAGTCCGTCGTGACATTAACAGTCAATTTCAAATATGGATTATTTCGTCGACGAAGACAGTTCCGTCTATTCTCGTTAATGTTACAACGTGCAATTTATTACAAATTTATCTCGACGTGCTCATACATTTATTTAACCTTTCTCGCCGTTTGACAAGCCTTCGTGTTAAACGAATGTATTTTCAACCGAGGACAACCTGTGGTTTGTTAAACATAATAAGTATGTAATTAAATGTACGACATTCTTTTGCATGTTTATGGCCATATGTGTCCGCATACAACAAAGCAAAGGATTTTCTTCTCGAATAAGTAATTCAATACGAAAGGAAGACATAGTAAAATAAATAACTAATATTAACCTTTACGAAAGGCGGCAAAATTATACGTTACGACCCCGGGGCGAGTTTTTGCAACAGTTGTAACTAGCATCCGTGTAGACAATAATTTTAAATGCATGCATTAATTAAATGCATATGTCTTTCTGTAACGTGTAAAATAAATCAGGTTCTATAATCCGTGTTAATTTTAACTTCAGCGTCTGTTATAATTTTCAAACATACCAAGCACTGATACAACGGAACGTTAACGCTATAAATTATTCTGTAAATAGTGAGTAAATATTTGTCTGGTTTGTACATTATTCCGAGAACTCCGAAATGCTGTTTCTGCGAATTATTTGCTTTCAAAAGGTTTAAGGCTTTTTCGAGTAAGATTTTTTTGAGCATCTCTCGATAGTAAGAAACAGGGATGGGCGAAATTCTTATAAACAAATTTTTATTCTCCTTCTATTTGTTCAATGATAATTACATTTTGGATTATAACATGACATTATACATTACCTTGAAAAGAATACAAATTTAACAAAATTAACCTTTTTTAAGACGACATTTTTATTCGCTATCTATTATTCAAATAAAATTTTATCATATTTGGTTCATAATTTGTCTACTTCGACAACTAATTCAGTTGAAAACTCATCGATAACAGAAGTCTGTTTAATAATCTAATTCAGAGCAATCGAATTACTTATTTGTAGGCGAACTGCTAGGTATACTTCAATTTTCGAATGGTTCTTTTACAGATCGACTAATACGATTAAACATATTTACATATTGAATCGCAGTGATACTCATTTTTAATCGATGTAGGTAATTTTCCAAATAAATCGATTAAATTCAATTTATTAAGTTGCCAATAATAACTTTATTTTCAAAACGTTTAACCGTAAACTACTCTGAATAGGCTCACGAATCGGCTCTCCTAAAATGTTACAAAATTCGGCGACGTTCGGTTTCGGTTTACTGCGTCATATTCAGGGATAAATATAATAAAAAAAATTTGCATAAATATTGAAACCAGTCTTCTAGAAATTCTGGAAAGTGACAAAACAACCTTTATTTCTGAGTCTCGTTTTATTATGCCATAAATTAAAGCAGTTATAAAATTTGTATTTCAGGCACGTCGACCACCACTTGAGCGATTGGCTAATATTTTGTTCACGCTTAGAAGCCTCGTTGATGTGTTTACACCGAATATTCTAGTTTTTTTTTTTTTAGGACGTGTTCGAGACAGCGTGACCAATTGAGCGAGTGAGAAAGACTCGGCATTATGCTTTTCTCCGGGAACAATTACGCGGAACGGGTGCGTCTAACGTGCGTCTTCTCGTCCAATTAACAATAATCTTCTTATTATTTTAATAATTCTACATTTATCCGATATATAAGAGATTTCAATTCTTCTTCTTGCGCTACTTCTCCAAAGTTTCATCTTCATTTCAAAAGATGTATCAAGTACGCAAAGTTTTACTCCCGACCAGTAATAATATATGTAATAATAAATGCATTAAGCAAAAACGTACCCACAAAAACTGAACCTAAACAGGAATTTACTTTACTCTGTAAATGTTATAATATGAACTTTACTTTCAATAGATTTTTATGTTATACGATACTGCGTGCATTTTGTAGTTTCTTGCACATTCAAATTTTCTACAAAAAGCATAAAAATCCGCAATCTATCGATAACAAAGAATTTAGATTTACTAGCCTAAGACTACCAACTCTTTCATTCTTGCTGTATCCATACTTGTTATAACCATAACCTATTGAAATTCATAAAATGGAATTACTGCAGTTTATAGTCCTATATATCTGATTATATGTATATTACGTAGTCCTTTTTAGTTTTGCTCAAATAATAATAGTATGTTTAGATATGTATTTAAAAACTCGTTGACAAATTATAATTATCCTCAGTTATCTAGGTACCGTTACATTTCAGTGATAACAATTGTTATATACAGCATAAAAGCTTGACGCATTATGGGTAATTTCAGCGACGGATTAGTCAAATTGTTTCGCAATGGTTCGACAATACAATTTTTTGCCGATACATCTCTCTACGTACGAGATGCTATTGCAATAACTAAGGAAAGAAAAAAAAATGGAAAAGATTCAAATTCACAATCATTACCTTTGACAACAATAAATGTATTTTGAATTACATGTTCGCCAAAAGTAATATTTCGGTTTGATCCATCAAATGTAAAAATGTAATAATAACGAATGTTTTTTATCTAACTTCTAGTAACTTTTGTCTTTGTTGTTTAAATTTATTATTTCTTAATTAATTTGTTAATTTTTCTGTCATAAGCGAACAGTGATATCAATTAACATAATTGTCTCCCCAAAAATCAAAACAGAGTTAGCATGGTTCGCCATTTTCTTATATTAATATCAAAATTATTTACAACTATGTTCGATTCTCGACTGATGTTAATATACAGTCTGAATCATGAATCGTGATCGTGATTTTCAGAAAATTCAAGGTGATCTTGAAAAAAACAAAAGAAAAATAGTTGACTAATAATTTTTTATAATCACGTTAAAGGTCTCTTGAAACCATGCAAAAGATGATACAAGCATTTTCAATCGGACTGCTAATAACAGACTAATCTCCACTGATCACGATTCGTGATTCACTCTGTATAACAATAGGGACTCTAGTTTCCCATTATGCGGAGCACTCCGTATACCTTATGTCAACAGAGTTTGCAACTCTCACGTATTTCTGATAGACGATATATGGCTACCATTGGTATACAATTTTATGTAACTAGTTCTTCTAAAGATGGTGACAAACCAGGTCACCGAAAACGTTCGATACACGAATATGGCTCGACAGGCCTATAGTTAACTGTCATTTAAAATCAAGGCGAGCATACAGTCCACGTTTTGTCAACTATTTTGTATTGAGAAATAATCTCCGTAGCTATGCGTATTACAACATACAGCCGGCCTAAAATTAACACATTGTGAGCAAGTATTAGGTGAACTGGAATGTAATGTCGTTTTTGCAATTTTAAATATTTGTTTATCACTCATCAGCTCAATGATTTGTACGACGATGTGTGACGATTTCACAATTGATTAAAAATAGAAATTTATTAAAAATTTGTTTGAATTTAATGTAAAAGAAACGACATTACTTTCCAATCTACCTAATAGGTACTGCTGTATACAAAGAATCACTTGCAATTGGAGTAAATTTATTTTATCGAAGAAGTTTTGAATTAGAGTTCATCCTTTTGGATTTACCGAATCTGTATTATTCGAAGTACGAGATACAACGACGAATTAACACTGACTATAAATTCAGCGCCATTTTGAAGCTGTTAGTGTTACTATAATAACATTATTATAATATTTCTACTGTCGGCACTCTAAGAAAAAGTGCTTTAAACTATATGGAAGCATTACTATCCTCAAAGCCAAAATGTTGGAAATATAAGTTTATAGTATTGCTTTACGCAAGAAAAAGAACGTTATAGATGACATTTAATAGAAATTAATAGAAATTTTTGAAATTACAATTTTCAAGTTCGGTAATTGCTTCTTGAAAATTATTTGCAATCTCTTGGTGTATGTATTGTTCGTAGCTTTATAATGTATTATTTGAAGTTTAAGTACCGATTGTAAGATAATGAAAAGAATTTTGCAAGTTGCGAAACGACTCGCAATTTTAGTCATTAAAAACGTGTACGTACTTCGGAGCTAGATGCCAATTCTCGTAACTCCGTTAATTTTAAGAATCTTGTAATCAAATTTGAACCGAGCATTCTTTCTAAAAGGTATACCTTCATAAAATTAAAAACAAAAAATGGATTTTTTTAACCCCAGTAAGCGTAACTAAATGTAAAGTTAAATCAATGTCTTTTAACAATGAAAAATTGATTCTCGAAGAGATTAAGTCAAGCCATGTTATCGTGCGTGGTTTACGAAAAACTGCGTTTAGCAAAGTGTTAATATGCCTGGAGAGAATTCTGTATCACGGCTGCGTCACGTCGGCGTCGGCGACAGGTTCGCGGACAGACGAATGGAGAGAAGTAGTATCGAGTTCGGCAGTGTTGACAACGCACTAAGGGGGTGTGTTGGCCCGTAATATGTGTGACAAGCGACTAAGCACCGTCTAACATCCGACTCGACTGCAGATTAATAGATCCTAATATACACGTCGCTCGGCATCGTTGCGCTCGTCGTTCACTTATTTTACCAACTCACAGCTGGTAAATTACCGGACGATTAATCATAAGAGTTTTTAAACTCTTCAGGGACGATCTTTTTTGTTATTACCAAATTTTTGATCTTTCTATTATTAACAGTAATTATAATTATAAAAAACTAAACGTCCACGTATGTGGCCGAGGGCGTGAAAAGGTTTATACCGTATAGCGATTCCATAACGAATTACTGTAGTCACAAGTATAACGTGGGTTGTATAAATTTTAAATAGTATTTCGTAATACAACGCTTTCAATTGAAGTATGTAGAAAGCTAATTTAAATTGAGAAAAAATAATCTTAATAATTAACTGTATTAGCATTAACCTATTAACTGTACACGAATATTTGGTAAATTGTCTTGTAGAAATATATTGTATCAATTAATTATTCGAATATGTACTTTACTACTAGCGATCGAGTGTCATATATTCATTTTAAAGAATAAACGATATACTGCATGTCGTGTTAAAAGTTAGTAAATATATATGCATATATTGGGTAACGCTGAATTTGCAAGTATTAAAACTATTATTGTTCCGTGTTCTTTTCTACATTTAATTTTACGAGTATGAAAACAAAAGAAACAATTTTTAAACATCTTGAATACCACATCCATATCTTCGAGTTTTTTGAAATTTTCAAGATAAAGATTCATTTATTGTTAGCATGGCGACGTAGGTATATTGCCAGTTTATTAGTATATATTTACTTTAAGATACTTTTCATTCATATTTATTTATAAAAATTGTCATATTTCATAAATTTGTAGTAATAGATTTAGATAGTGTAAAATAGATTTTATTTAGAATTTATCGCTGCACCAATCAAATTTCACTCCGTGTGATTATGGGCACGCGTACTACATAATAGGTTTGCCACCGCTGATACAGGCTATTAGAGCGTGGACAAGATGCTCACGAAAGTCTGCACGCGTTTCATGCATTTAACGCGTGTTATGAATGGCGTTCAAGAAAGATTGTTACGAATAAAAAAAACTTTTTTAACAAGAAGTTGAACCAACTTCAAATAAAGCACTAAAAAGAATAAAATCATTTTTGTAAATTCTCTAATGACAAAATTTTATTTAATAACAACAAATCTAATATAATTCTTCGATTACATTATTCACGTGGTGATTATAATCAATTATTATTTGAAATGATTGCCAAGCTACTTTATATATAGTAAATAGTGAGATTTCAATTTATCGATTGAGTTGTTGGACACTCACTTCGAATAGCACTTGACTATAATAATTACATTACTTCAATAATGTAATTAAAGTATCGAATTATATCAGATTAATACAGAAATGAAATTATTTTGAAATTCATACGATAATATGACTCACATTTTTTAGATATCAAACTTGTCGCGTAAGAACGTTCGAATACTTCCATTGTTCACTGTATATGAGAAGTTTTTCGCTAAAGAATAAAATTATCTAATCCTGAAGATAAGGCGTTAAAGAAAATATGTTTGGATAGAATTCGCGAATTTGGCGATGGGTCAAAATTAAGTAATAACTAGGCTACGGATCTTTATCCAAAATAAAATCTTCGCGAATGTTCCTTCAAAAATTGAACCTAAATAGGAATTTATTTTATTCTGAAAATATTATAACATAAACTTTAGTTTCAATCTTTCTTATATTCTTGCATATTGTTTGCATTTTGTAGTTTCTTGCACATTCACATTTCCAATAAATGCATAAAGATCCGCAGTATAGCAATAACACAACTGGTAAATCATATAGTTTCTAATTTTCTCGTAACAGAGTTTTAGCCTCATAGAAATTTTCATCATTCGTCAACATGTTATTAGCAACAATATTCATTCATAGGTAACTCTTATAACAACATCGATATATTTCATAGATCGGTGCTAATAGGTAATACGTGTTGCAAATGAACGATGATAGTTTGTCCTTATTCTTGTATAAAGTGACAATAGTACTATACTTTGCGGATCGGGTTGTAGCGACGATCCGTTACTGTATAATTGCAGTGACAGTAGCAGTCCACCTTGCGGATGGATTGATAGTGCCAGTCCATCTTGCTAATCGGATTAGAGTAATAGGTATACTTTGCGTGTCGGTACATAGTATTAATCTAATTTGCAAATCGGCTATTAGCAGTCTACTCTCCAAATTGACTTAGAATAATAATCCAATTTCCATGCTGACCGATAACGATAGCTTTACTTGCATATCGACTGGTCGCAGTGTTAGAAATTAACTCGCGGTTACATGGAGCGTAAACAGTAAATTCTATGTAATTTCGAAAAAATACAATTCTGGTTGATAACCATCGGCAAACATGTAAAATTGTGTTCGTGTCTGTACGCGTGTACCTACTGCATGCTCCGCACGCGAAATACTCGCAAGTACCTCACTCGAATATCGACTACATATCCTAATGTCCAAAGATCATTTCCGATCGTGCTTAACCAGTTTTAAAAACTGCAAGGAACGAGATCTCCTCGCAGATTTTTTTGTGACATCAAACCTGCAGGAATTCCAAGAATTCCGAAATTTGAACGTCGACGACAGGACTCGTCGAAACGACCGAATAAACTGCAACGCGATGCCAAAGAAACGCGAGAAAACTACCCCTACGAGAAACAATTCTCTCCGGCGCGGCGCGACGAGCCGAGCGACGCGCGGCGGAACAGCGAGCCACCAAACCAGTTCCAAGATCGTAAATTAATCGCGCGGATTCCTCTCGTTTTTCATCGGTTCGCGAGTGCGCGTCGGCCCCAATATTTTCGCATTGTGTCTCTTTCGACGGTGATTCGGCGCCGATGCTGCTATTTCGGATCCGCAATAGGCATTCGCGAGAAATATGTAAATACAGAGAAACCGGCGGCGGCGCTCGAATTCTCGACGAATCAACAACCGGCCCGGGATCATCGTCATACTGTCGGTCGATGATCCTAGGTGGCTATTGATAGACTCATTTATCGTGTCACACGCACGCACACAGGCACAGACACGCGGGGACACACATATGCAGAGATAGGAGGGAGGAGGGGGATAAAAACGAAATTTGTAGGCACGCAAAAGTTGCACTTTCGATTGAGATTTGAATTTGTAAGTTGTTTATTTCGGTGATTACTCTGGACGAGGATTTAGCAGTTCTTGTTGGTAAATAAAAGTTCAAGTAGTAAGTGAAAACTCAAAATTCGTTTTTCCAATTTAGATAGATCAATTGTAGTCAGTGACAAACTTTCCACTTCACCAAATGCGATAAATTATGAGAATATAGAAATGTAGGATAAGCAAGCGTTGAAAGATTGTTAGTAAGACATGTCTGCATAGGTCGAGAGGCGTTTAATAAGTGAGATGTTTCGGAAGACGGACCGTGTTGGACGTTGAAGCAAAAGACGAACTACGTTGTCTCATATAAATGGGGAATCATTGCTATGATATATCGGTTAGATTAAGAACGGAAATGACTTCTTTCTGCTCTTTCTATGAGCTAAACGCAGCAATATAGATCCCATTCGTCTATTTGATTTATTATCGTACATATCGACAAACGTTTATTGACACTTGTAATTCTTATATGTATAAGCAATCGTACAGTAACTGTACAGGTGAACTATGACTATCTACTACTTACACGGAAATTTATTTACTTCAATTTATTTATTTTAACGTAAAATATGAATAAAATACAAATGAAAAACAAACAAAAAACGATCTATTTGTAAAATAACTAATATTTAAAAGTAAATTGTATAATTTTAATATTGATCTATAAAGATATTACTTTTCTTTTTATGTGTCTTTCTTTTATTATTTGTTTTGTAATGTAAAGATTTAATCGAATTTTAAAGATGACACTCTCGCGTGGAACGTACGGGTTCCATAGTCGGTAGTCGATATCGGTTGTCTTTTCCTGCTCCGTTGCCCAGCTTTCTACATCGTCTATAATAACATATACACGTTTAGTACTAATTTCGATTAAAATGAATGATATTTTAATTATATTTTATGCTCGTACATAATTTTTATTTCTATCATCGAAAAAGTAATATACATGTTTATGGTTTACCGTAGAATGAATTGTATCTAATTGTTTTTATAAATGTGACATACATATATTTATTTCCTTTTTCTTAATACTTAAGTTGGACTTACAGAAAGTTCTATTACTGATAAATTATATATTTAAAATGTTATTTCATCACATTTAGTAAATATTAAAAGTATACATTAATGATACTTTTAACTTTCTGGTTTATAAACGTAACTATAATTTAATGTAACTATGCAATTAATATACAGTTTGATTGTTGATTGGAAAAAAGTACAATAGTCTGCATTTTTCTGCTGCTAAAAATTTGCTGGATGCTTTTTGTGTACAAAAAAAGAGGGAATTTGATTTTTAGGTCGACGCCAGTGTTAATAAACGAATGATACTAAACAATGACTGTAGAAATATACGCATTATACACAATTTTTATTTTGAAAAACTCGTTCTTTTAAAAACTGTGTAGACACTAAATCGCGTAAAAAAAGTGTCGCGTAAGTTGGTGATTACGTGTACGGTGTTTTTTGTTTAAACCTGGGACTACCAAGCTAATCTATCTGACCCATGTTATCGAACGTCTTTTTAAAATTATTTTATTATTAACAATATTTTTGTTACAATTTTGGGCACGATTGATGCGACTCTCTTCCCTATAATTTCAAAGATATCATAGCATACGTGACAACTACACTATATATAATATTATTTATATATAAAGAATATTATATATACGTCAATCTAATGTACAAACGTTTGTGAAAGTTTGCTGCGAGAAACGCGCGGGGAGAAAAGGAAATGGGAGCAATGAGATTCACGTAATCGATATCGATCCATTTCGAAAAATCGGAAAATATGCAGCGGCGTCGAAGAAGGGGAGATCGACGCCGACGTGTAGATGAATAGACAACAATGAAAAGAAAGAAGAGAATAGATGGGCAGAACGGCTGGAATCTGGGAAACGCACGGTCGCTTTTTTTTTACAGTCGACGAAGCCGACTTACCGGTTTCTTGACCTCCGTCGCACGCGAATATTTTCGGTGTCATTATCGCGTCATTCTGTAGCGAAAGCGCTATTGTGGATGCGTGACGAAAAAGACGGGAAAATGGCGGTTCTTTTTTTTTTTTTTTACGCTACTTGGCGGAATTGATTCTCAACCGAACCTATAAATCAGACGCTCTTTCTTCGGATGAGAAATAGAGCGTCGCGATAGAAGAATTCAGGGACGAAACTGTAAAGCGACGTTGTCTTAGACGCCTGCATTCTTTTAGGTTAAAAATAAGTACTGCTCGTGACAAAAGTTTTTCAGTAACTGTTGTAAATCAGTTTGATTTAGAAAGCCCGAGTTCTATTTTCGATCGAAGGTCATGATTCTTTCCAACAAAAGAATTCGTGACGCAAAAGTGATCACGCAAATCGCGACAGTATCTTTTGTTAACGGGGGCTTCGGTCATCGTACCGATAAGGCAACCGATTTTCATAACTTGCTTAAGAAAATAAATAACCGAACGGCGATGATGCAATTTACGATGACAAGTGTTCTACGTTCTCGTTTACAGATTTTGTCCGTCACGATCATTTATCAAAACGTTTTTTAAAACGGAGAGTTCATAAGCTAAACAACTATTACGTATATACATACTTTTCCTCAATGATTTTCTTCCATCATTTGGAGAACAGCTGTAGCTTGACCGCCCACTTACGAGACCCATTTTGCACATTAAAATGCGACGATAGTCTGAAGACGACCCGTAATTGGTCGAAATGTTGTCCAACCTCATGATCTAGATCACCGAAACCAATGAAAAATTGAAACCGCTATCTTATTAATTTAATCTTTGCGCATAAAATAGCAGGTTAGTTCTCGACGGATTCATAATTTTGTCGAGACATAACGAAACTGGATTTGCTATCAGACTACCGACGACACGTGGAGGAGAAAATCCACGAAAGGAGTCCTCGTAAATTGATTTTACTTACGACGCGAATAACAGGTGGTTTTGCAGGACGATTATGACTCCGTTCCACGTTCAACGTTATGATATCATCGAGGCCGATCGTAAAGTGTTTATACAGCATTTGATCGAGCTCGATAAACCACTGCCTTAACTAAGGGCATACAAAATTATTAAAAACTTACCATAATTGGATATTATACGTAAAGTATTATGTTTCAAATTTAAATGAACGTATTTTTTATTCATTCGTATACAAGTTTATTACAGGCTCCGATTTACGTGGACAATCGATTTCTCTGGATGTGACCATGTGAATCGAAATCGTGTATTTTTGTATGAAAAACTATATAAATAGAAAGAAAAGCATAAATAATTTAGTCAGTTATTTCAACATAAAATACAAGTGCAATACGAATAAAAGAGAAAAAATTTCATTCGTGGATTTGCAAATATATAAAGCTACATTTTAATATTGATTTTTAAAGATATGACTTTTCTGTTCATTTTTTTAAACAAATTTCTTTCTAAATAGTAAAAACTGTAGAATCGAATAATAAAAATGTTACCAAAACCGATTATTTATCGCTAACCATTAAATATGAAATTTTACAAATATCCGATTCTTTATATATATGTATAATTTATATCTTTAATTTGCTTATACATTCTTACATAGTTATATATTTTTTATTTCTTATAAACATGGTGATTTCATTTTTCTTTAATTAATATACAGGGTGCCCCACATAACTATTAACAGCTCAATATCTTGAACACTATACCATCGATTTTAAAGTTGTTGGTCTTAAATTGATTGGATCTATTATTTTTTTATTATTGTTTTGGTTTCTTCAGGAGTAAGCAAAGGGCTCAAGCACGTATAATTCAATAACGCTATTTCCGAACGCCTCAAGTAAGTATCTACAAACCGAAACTTCAAATTGTTATTATCTCTTTACGGAAACATCTGACAAAAAAATATTTCAAACAAAATTTACTTGTTTTTTCCTGTACAATCTAAATATGTAACGTATAATAGGGGGTTTCATCTAAAATTATAAAGGTAGCTCCTCCCCTCCCCCCTTAAAGAGGAAGTAGGAGCCACTTCACGTTTATGTAGTTAGAAAATTATTAGATCCATGCAATTTAAGACCAACAACTTTAAAATCGATGGTATAGTGTCCGAGATATTCAGCTGTTAAGAGTTGTGTGAGCCATCCTGTATACAATTTAATAAGAAGCATCTGTCTGGAGATAATTTGATTCAAGATCCAAACACGTTTTCCTAACCTCAAAAATTAACTTTAAAAGCGTCGAACATGTTCGATACCACCCATATTATACGGGGATCGACTTGCTCGCTAAAATCTGCTGTCAATCTTGATCGTTTCATTCGAGATAACTTTATAAAAGACTTAGTGATCTGGTGTTTTCGCAGACACCCTTAACTACGTATAAATATATAGGTTCATGGATAATAGATTAACGACATTTGCGTTTGCAAAAAGTCCGACAAAATTTGCTAAAAAATATGTTCACATTGTAACAACGATGACCAACAGGTCGAGTGTTGATATAATTGCAGTATAACAGGAGTTCATGGGATTAACTAAATTGGACATTGACAAAAATTTCGTCGATAATTAGAGTTTAGATATATGTAGTTCTACTGTATATTACAATCTTAATCTGTTTCTAAATACCAAACACTATGAATAGACAGCTAACGAACACATTAAAAAGTCTACGCACAGGCTCCCGTTCGATAAAGCGTTAAATTATTACTCATCGATAGACTCTGGATGTTTATATAGATTCATATTTTTACGGATACAGAAAAGGAATTGAAATTTAATTGAAAATATGTCTAATCATCTAAACCAGTGATTCCCAAAGTGGGCGCCACCACCCCCTGGTGGGTGCTGCAACGATTCAGGGGGGCCCTGATGGCCAATATGGGCTGTAATTCAAAAATTCTTAATTGCATTTCCTTCATCATATTTAGTGGAACGTGGGTTCAGTTTTATTAACAAATTTATTAACAAAAAAAAAAAAAGAAACCAATTGCAAATAGTCAATCGCAGTAATTTAAGATTACTGTTGACGAAAATAGAGCCGAGGATTACTAAATTGGTAGCAACACACCAGGTTCATCCTTCTCATAAAGATGATTTCGAATGTTTTAACTTTTTTGTATTACATTCTATTCCGAGTTCAATAAATAGTTTCATAATTTCAAAGTTCAATGTTTCTAATTTACACCTTTCTTTACTATATTTTCCGAAAAATGTATAAACATTAATACACATATATTACCTATTAAATGCTATTAAAATTTAAAAAAAACTAATTTCCAGGGGCCGTTAAGTAATATTTTTTCTAGAAAGGGGGCGGTCGGATAAAAAGGTTTGAGAACCACTGATCTAAACTGTGTAATTTATTCCTATAATGTTGATATTTTATGTATTTTTGCTTTTGTGTACACCCTCCTGAATTTCCTAATGTCTTCATTTGCCATAAATACATAAACATCTGCACTCTACTCATCGATGACCAACACGAGAATGAACGTGTCAATAATTTCAAGCTGCGTACGGCTATCATTGCTACTGCTGCTACGCCAACGACGACGACGCGACGGTTACATAATTGTACGGTGTAAGTTCACTTCAAAACCGATTTGTCTTTGTTGTTGGAAGAGTGTGGAGTCAAGTGTTTACGAAGCGGGGGGTTGGAAAGCCACCAGGAGGATTTACGAAGCGGCCGGTGCTCTTTGACGCCGGCGTGGAATCGTTCTGCAAGCAAAAAGGCGGCTGAATATGACCCGTCATAGGGGCTCGCATTAAGCCGCCTTCGATAATTGGCGACCTTCGCCTCTTCCGCGAAGGAATGCCGCGGATGGCTTTGCGCGAATCCGCCAAAGAACGACCAACATCCTTACCTGTCCCCTCCACGGTCTCGTGATATAACGACGGACGGATATAAATAATATTAGGGGGTAATTGGTGAAGCCTCGGCGACGCTGGAAGGTGCTGTTTTACCAATGACCGGAATTTCAGGAGGGCGATTGTTTTTTCTGGATCCACCCGAAGTATTTATAACCGTGAAATCGACAATGCTCGAGAGAAATAATTTCGTGAACGATACATGGCGGCGCGGCGCGGGCGTGGCGGGGGGATGTTTTTCTGGCGAATGATCACCTTTTTATTCATGAACGTTTGATCGATGTTTCCGTGATGTATGCTTTTGTTTCCTGACATCTTCGAGTTTAGTTAGTAGATATTTCCTTTCTCGGTGTTTCATACAGTAGGCATTGTGTGCGAGCGTTGCTTTTCTATACATCACGTGATTTGTGCTGCTATCGAGAGTACGATCCTGTACCATGTTTCGTGTAACTATAATTAAAATAAACTTCTAAAGTTCGTTCCTCAGGAGTTGGTGAGGCAGTTCGATTGGCTGTCACGTAATGGCGACACCTTTATTCGCACGTATTTTCGTTATTGGCTGCATCCGTTACATCTATTAGGTGTACAAATAAGTTCGGTGCCTTTTTATCATATACTCGATGTTTATTCATAGGAAAATGGAAGACACGTTATGTTTCAAAATAATCACCATTACTTTCTACACACTTTTTCGACTTTTCGGGTAGTTGGCGGATTCCGTTTCTATAAAAAGATGGTGGTTTTGATTTAATAAACTCATTAATGCTTTTTTCGACTTTTTCGAAAGATTTGAAATGAGAATCAACTAAGTGGTGTTGTAGCGACCGAAAAAGATGATAATCTGAAGGGGCCATATCTGAAGAACATGCCGCATGAATGAGAATCGTTTTTGTAGCCTCAGCAGCATTTTTCTTCAACTCAAATGCAAAAAGAATACAATGTCTAATGTGCTCTTTCTGAAACGTCATGGTGCGAAGTATTGTTATTCGAGGTTATGTACCCATTAGGATAAAATTACATAGTGAATTTAGTACCGTGAAGCTGATACCTTAGGACACCGATTGGCGGTGAAAAAATTTCAATTTGAAATGTAATTACAGCTGAATATATGTAAAGGCACCGAACTTATTTGTACACCTAATACAAAGCTACCGCGTATCGAAAGCGGCAAACGAGACGTATCGAGATAAACTGAGAGAGCAATTGTAACTATTGGCGTAGACATATGTAAGAAAAATTAGAGAGTTCGAGACGCATAAGATACACTTTGCATTCAATTGACAATGTAACGTGGACTACGACTATCCAGTGTATTTGCTCGAAAGAAATAGGGATTCTGGGGGGACCAAAGGTGGATCGAATGGTGAAATTTCCTTGCTTCTGTCCCCTTCAGTTCGTTGGTGCCTCGCCAACTCCTGAACAATATACAATACTCTAATATAGCGTTGCACCAAAAATTGCATTCTAATAATATCAGCCTGTTATTTTGCCTTTCCTCACATACTGGTCTTTAACAATTTATTATTATAACAATTATTTCTTTGTGAATATATGGATAATATTTTTGTATCTGTAAGATTGTTGAAAAATTGTTGATTAACTTTCAGGTGATACAGCATTAGCTAAACTGAATAACACATAAATGCTTCACCCCTTGACCTACATCTTACCTTCCGTTCGCTCGGGCCATAGTAAACAGAAAGGTAGGAAGTCCTAACGAAGTACCACGTGTCTCACTCGTTGTAGGCCAAAGGGTTTACCAATATTGGTCGTAAATTCAATATCGTATTTACGATTCTGAAAACGTGATGTCTCGTTTAATTCTTCGACAATAGTATTACATTAATATGAAGTTTAATTAATAAAATTATTATTATTATTATATTTAGTACACGAAGCTATATCTTAAAAAACATCTTAAAAAAAGATGGAAGGAACATATTTCTCTGATCATTTAAAAAAAATGCTAAGAACGAATACAAATCCAGAACTACATCTCTGTTTCGCTATTTTGAAAACATATCTGCATATCCTGCATTTGTTTACCCTGCGTGACGTAATGATTCAATTACCAATTACCACTTATCGAACATATAATGAATCTCACGTTTTAAATAGACCGTAGATTCTCGTTCGCCATGTTTTATAAACGAGTAAGCCAACGGTAAGTCTCTATGGGGAAATAAATAATTTTTGCAAATATTACACTCGTTCGTTAAATTATTACAAGCAGCAAGGGGCAAATAAGGTTTTTGGAACTTATTAACCAACGAAAAATGTCTGAGTAACAAATATTATTGGATAATTATTCGGCATGAAGTATTGCCGACTGTACATATATTTTATTTAATATTAGCATTGCTTGTTAAAAATGATACAAATTTTGTTTTTTCGTCGATGCTTCTAATAATTTGAACGACGACTGTATTTTCAGAATGACTGATCGACTGACCATAGTTCATCAAAAACAACGTTCTCAAGGTCTTCGAACAGATAGATTACCGAAAGTCATAACTTTTACACATGGATTATTAATGAGGTGACGTAGGGCCGACCTTGAACTCGGCTCGCGAATAATTTGATCGCTATTCGGTATAATAATCTTCGCGAAATCGCGGTAAACGTGGGGGCAATAGCGCTCGCGACACGTGGTACGACGTACGATTTATGATAACGAGGCTGTAATTATCGATTCGCGAAATTGATTAACCCTGCGGAGCAAGATTGATGTAGCCCGTCTTGAATTTTAACGAAATCCCTTGTATTGTTAAATGTTTTAATCAGCAGACACGTGAACCGACTAAGGTGTTAGGATTTCTCAGTTAACATCTTTTACGCGATAAAGAGTGTGGAATTTGAATGAATCTCCATCTTTTTAGCGTTTTCAGCGTTATATCGCGCTTATCTTTTATCTTCTCGAGTCGAACTACACGAGCCTAATTCAGTTATAAAATGGTCGCTACTTACATTTTTCAAATACATTTCACTAATCGATTTAAAAACGATTGCAATCATCACAAAGTTACGCTCTGTACATTATTTTGTCAGAACTTGATACATCTACCAAATTCTGCATAATTTACATCAAGTAGAGGAATTACGTTACAGTAGAGTCTCCCACACTAATTGAGACATTGAACAATCATTTCTTTTATACTAAATTTATTCAAATAGAAACTAAATTAATTATTTTTTGGAAAAAATTATAACCGTCTTCGAAAAACATTGAAACCGCACTAAAAAGTATGAAATAATTTCTAGTTAATTTACATGAATTCTCATCAGCTATAGATATAATTGCTTAAAAGCATAATGCAGTGAAAATGCAGTGAAAAGTATGAAATAATTTCTATTTAATCTGCATTACATATTACTTAACAGCTCTTGATGAATTTGATTAATGCATTAAATACAGGAAGCGCTGCATAATTAACAATTTTTAAATCCGTAGTTACATTTTGTTTATACTCCAAACCACCGAAACCCTTTTTCAAATGCCACGAATGCTTTAGTGCGAGAACGTAGAACCTTATCATTACTTTCGTTTATTTCTTTACTCATTAGTTTAAAAAATTTATTTTACGTATTCGGATAATGGAGTCCGGATACAGAGAGCTTTGCTCAGTATACCTACGATGTCATTTCAAATTGAGAAAATCTCATTCGAAATTATATTTTATATTCTACCTAATCTTAGAAAATATTCATACCGTTTCAATATTGCATACGACGAACTTTTTTTTTTTATTTCTTTTCAATTATCCAACGGAATAATTATCGTTTTTTTTCTATTGCGTGTCCTGACTCACGTAGATATAGTTCTGAGTCAAAGTAAGCTGGAAGTAGAAGTAAACGTGATAAGAATTCTTGTGCATGCTTGCAAATATTTACTCTCACTGATTGACGAGTATTCATGAAAATGTTAAGATTTTCCTCCTTTTTTTGTAACTAAAACCCAACGTTTTTACACGAATTAATTAACAGAATTGTATTATACTGAATTAATCGATCTGAATAAAAATATAATCGATGCAATTCTACTTCACGCTTTAAAGAACCATAATTCGATAGGAATCATCCGAAGAGCTTCTCTTCCAAAACTATTATAGGAACTAAGTATATTTTAACAATCATCGTTTTCCTTGATTATTCGATGTAACAAAATATTTGAAATACTAGAAGGGTCGAAAATCACAGTTGTCACACGAAGATTATAAAACTGAGAAGATTGCAAACAATAACATTGTTTATATAAGTAGTAGCGAACAAAACATAGATATACCTAATTTAATCTTTGTAATGACAAAATTTTTATCGAGTGCGGTTATTGTTGCTATTCGAATTCATTCACAAAAAGTGTTCTTGAAGTATTTATAAAACTACCTCTTATTCGAGTGTTGAATAATTGTTAAAATTTTGTTAAATTCGAAACCTTTTTTCCCTAAACAAAAGACGCCTGTACAAACAGTTTTTCGTTCGAGTATCGAGTTATGTTATCCCCCTTTCGAAAGCAATTCGCTATCCGTTACGTGCTCTCCAAAAAATTTCAATGACTACTGGACGATATGGCACCGAACGAGATATGAAAAGCTCGGTACAAGTAAAGCTTTTCACGGTTTAAAAGCGATCTAAAATGTACACTGTCCAACGGCCCTTTGTATAGCTTTTAAATTCTCGATTTTTCGTTGATACCGTTACTCCTGTCTCTTTATTCCCCAGTTACCGGCCTATCGAATATATTCTCTCACAGCAAATTGTTTTTTCACTATTCGAGTAACGAAAATTGAATATTCGATTATTAAAATTTAGAAAAACGAAAGATTGTCCTGTTACACGAAATTAAAAGGCTAAAGGTATGGTAAGAGGAGATGCAAATAATTTGTTGAATTGCAAATTTCCGACTAAGAATTTTCTTTAAACAAGACGGTTTCCGAGCGTGTCTTCCGCAAGTTTTATACAATTTTCATTCCGCAACGCACGCAATTGTGCAACAATTATTGCATGGCTATCGTACACTAATTGGTATAAAATTATTAAAATACTTTTTAGTAATTATTGTAAGAAGTGAACGTGACACTGAGAATGTAGGTATTGTACATTCATTATTATCGAAAACGTTTGTAGTTTTAAATAATAAAACTGATGTCGTTGTGGTATGGATAATATAAAAATGGATTATTTAATTCAGTGTTTTAAAAAAACAATTGAGAAATGCATTGTGATTATTGTCAAGTGTTACGCAAGCTGTATACATTTTTATTTATTTTAATTTTAATATAGAACCCTTCGTATTTTACCAAGAACAAATTTAATTTACTGGCTGAACAGAAGTTTAAGACTTGATCCAAACATCATAGACATGTCCATAAATTTTAAACAGAATACTTGTATCGGTCACATTTTCGGTAATTATTCAATAATCTACATTTTTGTTTAAATTGATTTAATCTTCCAAGTTCCTCGTATTATCAATTTATTTATTTAATAATAGGTGAACAACAATTGGAAACATCGTAAGAACTCGATGTTACTAAAGAAATTCTACTAAAGAAATAAAGGATTTTGTCAGTTTCCTCAGAATGACGAAACATGGCGAGATTTTAAAACTGTAATTACGAAAAATTTATTACATAATAATTGCACTCCAATTATTGTAGGAAGTACACGGAATATAAATGCGGCGAGTAATTTTAAAATAGCTATTGCGTGAGAAGTATAGAGTGAATATTGCAGAACAATTACATAGTAACTCTTGCAGGATACAGAATTATTTATCGCGTTTCGTAAGGTACCTACTCTAGCAACATTATATATAAATTTATGTCCTAATTATACTATCATCATCACAGTTATAATTATTAAATTAACATTCATATTTATAATCGATATTTCAACGAATAATAATAGTTTTCCTTAAAAAAAACATCATTCAATTAAAACTATCTGAACAATTACTCTCATTATAATATTACTAATATTAATATTAATAGTTATTGTTTTCCTGGTGTTAAAATCCTTTAATTCATCAATGAAATATGAGACCCAAACTCTTTAACTGTTAAATCTATCGGACATAATCGAGATTGAAGATATAAGTATATAAAAATAAATTTAATTAAATTTTATTCATACAAAATTAAGGAGATTGAAAAATAGGAATATTTCACTTATAAAAAAATAATCGATTAGTAATATCATCTAATAGATCTAATCCGATTATTAACTACCTGTACTGATATAATTCATTTATTTGTTCAGTATAAAAATAGATGCTACTCGAAAACGAATTAATCAGAAAACTTTATCTACTACACGACCAGATTATACTTTGGCCAATGTTCAGAAATTGCTACGATGTCCAGTAATCTAATAGATTAGCGCCGTACTATATCGTTCAAGATACTCGAATCTTTCTTCTTCATCCTCTCACAAATCCACTACGCTCTCGTTTTCGAGACTAGTATGTATATTGCTAGAAGACAATTTAGAGAAATTATTCATTTCCAAAAGTGATGTTAACACGCGATTAGCAGAAAAGTTCTACTCGAAACGATCATTCTCGTTACATTCTTCTTATGAAATGCAACTAATAATATAACCAATAATATAAATTACGTTTTTTAATTTATACAAACATCTAAACTAATTATATTTTACACACTTGGTATTTTAATCGTCAAATATTAATCGATATTCTTCAATTAATCATAAAAACTTTATAATGTTTTCATAACAGTGAATATCGAGTAAAATAAAAATTTGTTAAGACTGCTATGCGACAAGTTTCTTTTTATATTGTTGAGAAATTCTGTAGCGAATAGTTTTCCGACTGATTTTAATTTTTTTTTCACGTAGAATAGTTTTAATTTAAACAAATACTCAATATGCACACATATTCCAATGTCCCTGAAGAGGTTAATAATACACTAGCCGGCCATTAATTTCGATACATTACGACACTTCTAACTTTTCCAAAGAAAAATGAACGTAATTGCCTGCACTCATTTGTCTACACTTATTCATATCATATCAGCATATAGCATAGACATATGAAAATATAGACCGAGCATAAACTGCTACTACATGTGTCAAAGAAAGACATATGAAGATATAGACCGAGCCTTTATACGAGGAGTAATTGATAATCAGTGATCCTCAACCTGTTTTTTCTAAAAATTGAAACTAATATTAACCATTCTGTAACACTATTTTGGTTATTTAATATATTCTTGTATGTGCGAAATAATAAAAATACTAGTCTTTTCTATTATCTTTTAAGACCAAATATATAAGATTTTACATTGCAAGGAAATTTAGAAGTATTCAAACAATCTTGCATTCTAAATATTAAATTTTGAAAAAGATTACTTATTTAAATTATTATATAGTAAATTTTATAAAAGAACGACAGAAATACATGCTCTTAACACCAAATATTTATGTAAAAATGGAATATTACAAATAATATAAAAAAAAATGTTAAATATAAAATTTACGTTTGATTACTTTTAAATTTCCTGGCAATGTAAAATCTTATATATTTGGTCTTAAAAGATAATAGAAAAGACTATAGTATTTTTATTATTATGCACATACAAGAATATATTAAACAACCAAAATAGTGTTACAGAATGGTTGATATTAGTTTCAATTTTTAGAAAAAACAGATTGAGGATCACTGATTGTAATATGCAACTACGAAAAGCCGAACATACCCGAGCGATTACGAAAATAGTCGAAGTCGGATACGTTCCCCCTCGCCGCAATTTTCAGTTGCCTCTCGTACAAAGGCTCGGTCTATATTTTCATATGTCTATGGCATATAGTTGTAAAATTCTTGATATTCATAACTTGCCAGAATACGAAATTTCGGAAATTTACAACAGAACAAAAATCCACAACACCTGTTGTGGGATCACCTTAACAGATGAGCTCGAGAAGAATGTATCATGAATGAAAATCATCTGTCGAATGTACTGCAAGAGTAATGGAAGGCAGTGTAAACCGAAAGTTTAGAAAAATAGCTGGAATAGTTCGAGTGTGCGCTGCTGTGCACGCTGTTAATGGCGGGTACTTTAATAAAAGCAAAATTGTTTGAAAACCCTGTCAATGAATTCAAACACTCCACTTTAATAAAAGTAAATGTATCACAAAATAGCTGTTTACGCTTGTTTCCCACCTCGAAAAAATCACAAATGGGGTAGCGTATCGAAATTAATGACCGTTAGTGTACGTGTTGAAGAAACTTGTGTTGAAGAAACTAAACCTACAAAGAAAGATGATTTAAATATCGAGTGTATACACTGAACTACATCGGTTCCCTTCTATATGGAAATAAGTCCACTCTCTCGCAGAAAGCTTGGAGCTGTCGAACGTTGGCGACTTTTCCATGGAGCAGAAAACGAAACGTGGTCGACCATACATCGTACTGTTGCAACGGAAATCTGCAATAATTCCAACATCTTTCTAAACAAAAGCCGCATGAAACAAAAGAGTATTTAACCAATGTATGCGGGGAACGCGAGACGTTCGAATGGACATTTCATAGGTTAGAAGTTAGTATATGGTAGGGAATTGCTCAACGTGTTCAACGTGAGTTCTGACGTAGATGAAGTCACTGGCAGCGTGGCAACTTGGGCAGACTTCCGAGCGAAGGAGCAAAGGAGCGAAGGAGAGAAGGGGTGCCGGTTTTAGAGAAGGAGTTGCCAGGCCGCAATTCCTTCGGCCGCGTTCTGAATGAAAGTTATGAGGATGAACTGGCCGGGCTGTGCGGGGGAGGGCAACGTTCAACGAAAAAGAATGGAGGATGAAGAGCCGAGAGTCTGAGCAGCTCCCATCGTCCCAGGCGTATCCACTTACAGGCGACACTATGGCCGTGCCGCGGTTGGTAGATTTAGGCCAGATAATGCTACCCCGTACGCGTGCATCAAATTGCTCTAGAATTATGATTGGTGGTACGTCTGTCGATCATTCGAACGAGCCTTTCAAATGTTCTTTTATCGTTATTTTTCTCAGGTCCTCCCGCGTACAGGTCTGTTTCTGTATGATAATGAATGATTCTCGTTCATGCGACATATTCTCCAGGTATGGCCCCCTCAGATTACCATCTCTTTCGGTCGCAACAACGCCACTTAGTTGATTTTCATTTCAAATCTTTCGAAGAAGTCGAAAAAAGTAATAATGAGTTTATTGAATCAAAACCACCATCTTTTTATTGAAACGGAACCCGCCAACTACCCGAAAAATCGAAAAAGTGTGTAGAAAGTAATGATGATTATTTTGAAACATAACGTGTATTCCTTTTTCTTACAAATAAACATCGAGTATATGATAAAAAGGCGCCGAACTTATTTGTACACCTAATATATTGATTTATTATATAATATTACGATACACCTATTCGCTTTTATGCAATTTTCAAAATAAAGCATTTCTGAAAATGAATATCGTCAAAAATAAGAATTCATCTTGCACCGTTCGTTTGTTAACAATGGTAATTCTCTTTCTGGTACACAACAATCATTCGTATTAATTAGAGCAGTAAATCTTTTGAAGCTGATTAGACACTTCCTTAATAGAAATAAATATCTAATAGAAGTTGCGAATCTATTAATATCAATTATATCATTTATCTTTGAATGTATTTATGTTGTATGAGCGAATATGTTTTATTAATAGTTTTTTCTAATATCACATTAGTAATGATTTATGAAATACTATAAAGATAACTAGATAATAGTTAAAATTTCTTTGAACAAACTTGGATACTATTAATTTCTTCATTGTATCCGAAGTAATATTATCTCATTTAATTTGTAATATTTCGCCATAAATGTATTTGATAAATGTGTTATGCATAAATATATTGAACATTCTTTCTGAACTTTTCTATCTAAACGATCCCATAGTTCCCCTATAAATTTATATATGGCAATGAAAACATTTAATATCATTAAATATTGTTAAATACGCATCCAATAAAGAATTTAGCAACAAAAGTTGTATAGTAATAATTTCTAGTATATTAATTAAGTTAGTATATTAATTATTCATTGAAGTAGTAAGTGTCCATATATTTATGAACGAGGGTGTATTTTATAGCGCTAGCGTTATTTTTTTATTTAAGTTAATATTTATTTACCAAAACGAAGTCAAGATCAAACATGACGTACTTTGAAATGTGTTCAAGTACCGGATATTTTAGCTTATCCAGTTGTAGTTTAATGTGAATACTGTAAATCAAGCGTAATACAGAACCCGCTAAAACTTGTTTATATCTAATCATTTTCTGTTAGCCGGCTACCGAATGCTTACTAAAACAGGAACAAGATAATTGCAATTTATGCAAAAATTATTCCATCCTGGTTTTCGTATTCCTTAAGCTCGCTACGTATTACCAATTCCGTCCAATTAATTAGTCAGTTTCAAGGCAAAGTGCAACATTCCCGGGACATGATCAATCGGCGCAACGTAAGTGTTCCCATGAAAGTTTCTCCGCGTGCTCGGAGATGTTCCCCGAGTGCTCGGTTTTAATTTCTACGAGCAATCAGGCGCCTGGTCAGCCAGTTCCCCGGCGCAATCTTGCGCGTGAAACTTTTCACAAGCAGACAGGGAAACCAATTTCGTACATCGTTCACTGGCATAGGTGAAGGGCAGCAGCCCAATTGGCGCGACGCCAGCCGAGCGTTTTCAACGCGCGAACAGCGGCGAGACAACTTGTTTTCAGGCCTCCGTCCAATGATCAGAGGAGACGTCATAATATCGGTGCAATTGCAACCGCTGTAAATAACCGATGCCGATATCGTTCGCGACGAAACCATGACTCAGACCGGATCTCGTTGGCTAATAAATTTACAATGCTCGAAGAGTTTGTGCGGAAACGTTAATTTTAGTGTAACAGCTTCTTAAAACTGTGAAATATTCACGGCACCGTGCAAAAGTCTTGAGCCACCATGCGAATCTTGCATTACGTTGAAATAAATTTATGTTAATAAAATTAATATGATGCATATTTGTTATTATGCTTTATATACATACATACGTAGTATACATACTATGCGTATAATAAAATTGTAACAAAATTATTGAAAATGTTTAGAGGAGAATGAAACATTAAAAGTTACGAGTTGGCTAGCTAAAGGCCCGATTTAAATAGCGTTAAATTTGTTTGTGATTACTTGGACAGAGCTTGAAGAAAAAAGAGAGCCAAAAAATGCAAATGAACTTTTTGATGAGGTACTACGAACCGAATGGCAAAATATTCAGACTAAAATAATTGCAAAATCATATTTGATGTTTACTTTAAATTCCCGTTGTTTGTAATAAATGATTCAACGTGAGGAAGCATTTCAACTCGCATCAAATTCATGCGCGTTCCATCTTCATCGGTATTATCACTGTTGTCGCAGTAAAATCATTTCATTGTATCAGTCTCGTAAGAATCATCATATTTTGATATTCTACACTGTTGTTGCTAGGAATTTTAGGGGGATAGAACAACTGTACACACAGACACAATGTAATTTCCGATAATTAATTTGGATTTTTATTATAACCTCTCGCTTGTACATATCAATCTGATAACAAGTGCGAAACGAATAACAAGTGAAGCTAGCCGGATACAAAAACTCATATACTTGCTTCAAATGTGTTCCCGACTGCGCATGTCCCATCCATGCCAAATCCAACACTTAACTGTTGCATATACCAACATACTCTCGTCTATTTTTTCGCTAATTTCCTCTATTTCGTCGAATAAATGATATTAATTCGATAAATAATAATCAAGGTATTTCTCGTATAAACCACAAAGCCGATATACCTATTGCCTCTAAGGTATCGAAAAGGTTAAAGAAGTTACTCGGTGAACGCTTTTCAAAGCGTAGCTATCACTGAAATTACCGAATAACCTCTGCTAATGAATTCCATTCCACAGTGAGACGTCACCTAGCAACGCGTCAAATCCATTTGCCGATTACGGTAAACATTTCAACAATATCCGCGGCAAAAACACGTTACGACTCGCGTCGAGGACTAGGGAACCGACAAGGGTGCGATGATTATGACACGCAAGGATAGCGCGTGGGGGATGCGATGCGATGCGAAATTGGCTGCGACGCGCGCTGAACCGGCGGCACATCAAACGCCGCCTGTTTAAGGGTGCCATATTATTCAGCCCCCGAGCGAAAGGGTTATCATCGACGAGGCAGTATTTGCCTAATAACCGGCGGGGAAACGGAATTCGAGCGGACCCCGAGCAGTTTCGCTCCTTCCATTTGCGCGTTATATGGCGCAACACTTCCGAGTTTCACACCATCACGCGCCCTATAGCCCTCCGTCGCACGACTTCCGGTGTTTTGAGGAATTCCTTTTTCCGTCGGCATTGTCGCCTCACTCGTTGGATGATCGGAGATTCGCACACTGCGGATCGTGACTATTCTATTGGGTAGTTCGGAAAGTAATTTCGTATTTTGTCCAGCAGAATAATTAATTGTATTTTTAACCAGAGGCTTTTACTTTAAACTGTTTCAATCATTACTAGATACCGAATGTTTATGTATTTATGGCAAATGTGGGAAAATACGACATGTTTTCATTTAAATTTCATTTCTTCATCTGGCTCTGTGCGAATATAAATTTGCCTAAGCATCCGCAGGATAATCGCTACATATTTTAACAAATATAGTTAATTCAGTGTAATTGTTTATCTCATGCGTTCCATCGTTATTTGTTCTAGTCTGTACAAGTTTTTTTTTATATAGAAAAAGTTTACTTTAAATGATGATATCAAGAATCATTTAGATCAGTTTTTGTTGAATAAAGATCACAGCTTTTATGAACGTGGAATTATATTACCACCAGAAAGTTATTTGACCCAAATGGTCAATACATAATTCAATAAAGTATTTTTATATTAAAAAGAAAAGGTGTTTTTTGGATGAACAAAGAAACGAATTTCTTTTCCGAACAACCCAATACAACGCCATCCATATTTTTAAACGTTTCGAACTTTGAGCCGGTATTAAATAAAATTGTACGAATTGAACCTGTCAGGACCATCAAGATTAAATCTTTTTCGTCTGAAAATATTGCGTAGTAATTAGACTGCGGATCTTTATGCAAAATAAAATCTTCGCGAACGTTCCTACAAAAATTGAACCTAAATAGGAATTTCTTTTGGTCTGTAAATATTGTAACATGAACATTACTTTCAATCTTTTTTATATTCTTGCATATTGTTCGCATTTTATAGGTTCTTGTACATTCAAATTTCCTATAAATGCATAAAGATCCGCAGTCTAGTAATAATCAATAAACGATGGTGAACTTACTTCAAGTTCTAAAAAAATGCTTCAGCATTAAAGTAAAATCAACTTGCGTTTTTTCAATTTCGATGATGTTTTACCATGCTGTAATCACACTCTAATCTAGTAATTTTATGCCTTCTAACAACGTTAGGACTCTTTTTGAGGACTCGGTGTACAACCAATCGTGAAACATACAGATTATATTCTCTTGCTATTTTGTTGCAATATTTCATCGAGTTGCCGACAGCTTTTATAATTGTTCGTTCAGCAGGAGGACTCAGTTCTTTCCTTGGACCGCTACTCTCATTTTTGCCATTGTTAACTGGGTTACTCAAAAAGATCTTTTCAGTCTAACGGCAATTCCTCGAATGCAGAGATGGAGGTATTCATATTCATATTTATGAATAAATTTACGAATAAATAGCGCGTTGTTCACATTTTATTTATATCATATCTTTATTTATATTATCCAAGGTGCTTATACATATTCCAGAATTTCGTATACGTGTTTATTAACATAACTATAATGTTTTTTATAATAGTAACGACAATGATTGTTTTATTTGCATAAATTACATAATTTTTGAAATTACTCATTTGGTTGAAGTGAAAACGATTCTGTGTGAGATAGTAAACAATGTAAGTAAGTGATTAACGTTATTTAATGAAGAGTTAAGTATAAATAAAAATGTGAACAACGCGCTATTTATAAATAAAAATGTGAATAACGCGTTATAAACTATCCGATATGTGTAGAACATCCGATATAGACTATATATTATAGTAAAATGACAATATAGTAACTGGTAGACACGATAATACATCCATGAACAAAGAAAAAAAAACAAAAAAATTGCCCAAATAAGCATAGCAATTGTCGCCCCCTTAGAAAAATCGTTATTCGGAGAAATAAGCAAGCCTCTTAGTACACAATATCGGCAAAGGAAAAAATGGCCTCCCCTCGGCTCGGCGTGGATTTCATAATCATGTCGTCTGTGGGAATGATTCCTCGTTGACAGAGACCGAAAACGGGACGGAATGGAATCGCAAACGGGCACAATGTGTTCAAATGTTTCTGGCCGAATGGATATCGCGAAATAATGACAATCCTCGAGCCGCAACATCGACAACGCCCGGAGGCCGACTAATAGGGAGAATCCCCCTGGCCCGTGTTTTGCCATGCATTTGGGGGATGGGGCGCTTCTTGCACGTTTTCCAGCTGACTTGGCTAAACGGGATCGCATTAGCACAGTTTCCACCCTTCGACGCGATGGGAGATTAGCATCTCCAGGTTTTTTCGATCGCTGCCCCATCTCCGGGTGCCAGAATCGCCCCTGCACGTTCCAGCCTGGTACCAGATGACAGCGAGGAACTTGCGAATGCGTGTCTACGTCCTTGCAATTTTCGAACGAAAGTCTAACGTTTCTAGTGACTTCGATCGACATGGACCTGGACAAATATTTTTTTTTTTTTTTTATTTATTTAGCCTTTGAAACTTTTTACAAAGTTTATATCAGCTATACAATTTCATTGTTTCATACATTCGTAATATAACTTATAACTTAATTGTAACTTAATATTAATATCATACAATAGTAACACTTGTATATACATATTAACATTCATACATACATACATACTAGCAATTAGTTATGACATAACTCAAGTATCAGGTTCTTTTTCTATATTTTCAAATTACACTGTTTTAGAAAGTTATGAATGAACATACAAGCCAGACTACTTGGTTTAGCAAGTATCGTTTTTCATTGTCAAAGGTAAATGCAATTTGATTTTCTGAAGTGGACTACTTAAAATTACAAGTATTTCGGGTAAAGTTTTAAATAATAGATGGGTACTTGAAGATTTCAAGTACTTATCATATACATACATATATTTATTTGTCGTTTGCAAATAGAGAGTTAATTGTTCCGTAAAGAGTGGGTCGCCATATTTGGGGATTTATTCTGACGACACTAAACATCTAATAAAAATATTTCATACATGTGTTAAAATGATATGTTTTGAACAACATATTTGTCAATTTTTATAAAGACGTGTATCCCATTTTTAGAAAATAAACGAGTGTTGCTCGCGTTACATATATGAAACTCTTTAGTAATACTTTGTGAGAAAATGTTTTAAATTATAAAAATGTTTTTAAAATACCATTTGCTTTTTGCTTGTAATATACAGTTTGAGTTATATATTTACATACGCTTAGTGAAAGTATATATTCGCTAGTAATACTCTTGCGAATATTAATGATGTTTAATAATAAATTAACGATAACAATGTACGCAATATCTAGATCAATTTGAAAATTCTAATGTTTTTCCGATTTTCAACATGTAACCTGATAGAAGTGTGATCATTAAAGACTGCGGATCTTCATACATTTATAGGAAATTCGAATGTGCAAGAACCTACAAAATGCAAACAATATGCAAGAATATAAAAAAGATTGAAAGTAAAGTTCATGTTATAATATTTGCAGAATAAAATAAATTCCTATTTAGGTTCAACTTTTGTAGGCATGTTCGGGAACATTTTATTTTGCATAAAGATCCGCAGTCTAGTGATCACCTATGATTGCACTTGATTCTAATTAGCTTGAAAATTATTTGCCACAATAGTTTTCACTAAACTATCCTGCAAAATCCTTGATTCTAATACCTCGAGAAATTATTACGATCTTTTCGTATGAAAAAAAACTACAGCACAGTATGTAATGGAATTACCTCGGTTAACCGAAGGGACAGTATCATCATTTTCTCGACGTTGTTTCGAGAAATGCGTCGACATCTGTCGCGTATTGTTCGTGCATTTTCATTCGACCCAGATCACTCTGGATTTATACACTCGTTTCGAAGACGCAGAATGGAACAACGGGCACTATGCGGCTCGAGTATCAATGCAGATCCGCTCAATGAAGACTATGGGAATTGTATGAGCCACTCGACCGTCGACGTACACGAACCACCGGCCATTACCTCGGTTCATCAACGCCATTCAAATTGGAATTTTCGCCGTTACCCTGCATGTTTTCTCGTTTCTTTCAATTTGTAAAATTTCTTTACCGATTTGCGATCCACAATTGAAAATACATTTATACACTATATCGAGTTGGTGGTCGCCATGTTGTCCAGAAATAAGTGAGAGAACTCTTCGTTAAGACACTAAAATAATGAATTCCCTAGGTAAGACGGTAACGAAAATAAATCTGGACAGGATTTGTGAATTTGGCGAGGTAAAGAAATTAAATACTACGACGAATGATAAATTATCTAACCTTAAATAGTCTCGAGGCAAAATTTTGACTTTGTACAAATTTTCACAAGTTTCAGTCTGGCAGCCAGTGTGTTAAACAAGCAGAAACTCGATAAACGTGATGGATATATTTCTCGAGTTCAACGATTCGTACAAAAGTAATGATAAGACACCATCGCTTAATAATCTACAATTGTAGCCTTGTTAAATGCTTTAATTTACATATGCAAACTCGCATATCGGAAAACACCAAGTACCTACGCTGAAACTGTCTGCATACAAATCGTTGAAGTAAACACGCGAATATTTTTGTGTTGAATATACGAAAACAGTTTTACATAAATGATGTGGGGCACACGTATCGATACCATGATTCCGAAGTGAATTTTCGTTCCTCGATAAAGTGTTCGATTTCTCTTGGACGACTCAACGAGAAAAAGGCATACCGATAAAGTTGGAAAAATTCAACTGCGTCAAGAACGGCGCAAGGGCTCCGTCGATCCCACGGATCACGAGATTTCCGTAATCGGAGAGTTAACGGGTCAGCGCGGCGGAAGAGGAGAAGGGGAAGAAAAAATGGCGTCCTGAGTACTAGAACGCTTTGAGCTGTCCGACCATTGGACAAGCAAATAAACGAGCCAAGCGAAGGAAGGAAGGTCGAATACGAATAGTAATACAGGATCCAGGGAGGGGTGTGGGGTGTGAGGACCTGGACGACAGGCCAAAACGGATTGTTATTGGCCGAGAATTCAACCCTCGAACCCCGCCGCACGTATGACATGCTAACGAGCGCGTGAACGTTCCGGGGGATGAAACCCTTTGCGCAATGGGGTTGGAAGAGCGGCCGAAAATCCAATCCCTTGGCGCATCTACGACCGTGGAAGCCGTACCGCGTGTGATTCTCTTTCAGGTCTACAATTACGATTCTGATCATTCGTCAGAGTCTGGTTGGGTTTCAGAGCCAGGTTTAGTAGGGCTGCTTCCTCTTCTTCTTCGCTTACGGATCGGTTGGGCTCAAAGGAAGGGGTTGACGCGTGAAAGGATGCGAATGAGTATGCAACCTCGCGAAAATTTTCACCATTTTCACTGTTGCTCTTTCCTTTTCTTTCCTGCACCGTCTAACATCATTTCACATGTTTTACTAAACGAAATATTAGGTTGTCCTCGATGTTGCTTTTGTTTTATTATTAAGTAAGTAATATGTTGTAAAGTACAATTTGTATTTAGCGCCTTGCTGTTTGTATGTGAGTGTGTGTACAAACCATATACAGCGCTCGTGCGAGGGGACATTTTCGAACGTAGATCAGTTAGCTGTGTGTTGCCCAGTAAGAAAGAGTGCTGTTAAATCTGGCTGTATGTTCTTACGCTGTTTTTCATTACGCTAAACTGTTTCACTATTCTAATTAAACTTATGTCTCTAAATTTGGCCTGAAGTTTATTTCGTAGTCACGTTTCGCGAATACACTCGTCGAACTACTGTTTTACAACATAATATATACGCAATATTTTTATGTTTTACGTTACATTACTGAGTTGTATACGATCCATTTTGTTCTACACCCTCCATCTCATAACTAATCAGAATGACTTTAAAAATAACAGAACTAATTAGAAAATCTTGACATAATCATTTTGTTTATTCAAAATATTCTCCTTCAGCCGAAATACAAGGATTTTCACGTTCGAAAAGTACATCAAATGACTTTTTTATGTTCGTGATTGGAATGGTGTTGATATTGCTCGTCGTTGTTTGTTGAGTATCTTCAATTGATGCAAAGCGGTTTCATCGCCAAATGCAACTCAGGAAATAAAAAATAATCATAGGGAGACAAATCGGGAGAATATGGAGGATGTTGAAGTAGAAAAATTTGTTTTTTGTTCAAAAAATCGGTGATGATTGATGATCGATGAGAATACGGCCTACCAAACGCTTCAATATGCTAAGATAATACTCAGCATTAACACTCACTGAAGAATTTTTTGAAATTTTCACGAAATTTTCACGAAATTACGCACTTTTTCGATATTTTCTTCGGTCATAGTTTCAATTGGCCGGTTTAAACATTTATCATCATCCACATCCTTTCTGCCTTCTCTAAATCGTCGATGCCACTCAAAAACTTGTGTCTTTGATAAAGGCTCTTAGTGAACAAAATGTCACGAATAGACTGCGGATCTTTATGCATTTACAGGAAATTTGAATGTGCAAGAACCTACAAAATGCAAACAATATGCAAGAATATAAAAAAAATTGAAAGTAAAGTTCGTGTTGTAATATTTGCAGAATAAAATAAATTTCTATTTAGGTTCAATTTTTGTAGGCACGTTCGCGAAGATTTTATTTTGCATAAAGATCCGCAGTCTAGTCATGAAACTTTCAGAGGTTAATAAAAATTGACACCAAATCATAAAAGAATCGGCCATTAGTAGATAGTGCCATTACATTTATTAAACTAGAGCCATTCCGGTTAGTTTTGGGACAGAGAGTGTATTACTTTTCTCCATCTCTCGATCTGGAAACAGAATAATGCAATTTTTTCAAAAATTGTGTGCTTCCCTAGCAAAGTATCATTTCATGTGTATTTTTATATCATTTATTTAACTTAACCTTTTACCATGAAGAGGACAAATAATAATCACATGGTACAATATTTGGAGATTACGAAAAATAAGATAGAATATCTTATTGTTAGTGAAACGTTAACAAATTGTTTCTAAAAAATAAAAAAATATGGCGGCTGACCTTGTACTGCTGGAAACAATGCCTCGTCTGTTCCCTAAGTCTGATCATTTTGTGCTGACTGCTTTCTTCAATTTGTCCAGTTGAAAACATTACATCCTTGAATTAATAATTTTACTATAAAATAAGATGGCTTTTCACTAGCAACTTTATAACTAATTGCTTTTAACACCCGGAAAACTATACCCAGATATACTATCTTTCCAGAACAATTCTGTGGCGGTAGCACTTAATTTAGTATATATATATATATATATTTTTTTTTTTTTTTTTTTTTTTTTTTTATTGAATGTTTAAAGTTACATGCACCTTCTCAGGTTATGAGTGACCATATTTGCTTTGCATCTGTGTTGTAGTCACATAAATTTTATATTTGATTATAGATACCGATATCTTTTAGAAAGGATAAAATTGTTCTATATGACTCTGCCTTTTGTAGCATGTTTGCTATGTTCAATGTATTATATCGTGTCCTTTTGGCACTATATTTGGAACAGTGGGCTAGGATGTGCTCTATGGAGATTTGTGTATTATATGCATCGCACATTGTTGGGGCTGTTTTAGCGATAAAGAATGAATGTGTAAATCTGGTGTGGCCTATTCTTATTCTGATTAGGATCACTTGATCTTTTCGGTTCATAGTTACTGCCGGACTTATATCATAAACATTGTTACGAATTTTATGTAGTGCAGTAGGCCTTTAAGTTATCCAGTATTGGTTCCATCGTTCCTGTTTTGGATATTTGTTACATCTTGTCTTTACAAATCGTATAACTGATTCAACAGACTTCTTACATCGAATATACGAAACGCAATATTGTGTTTCCAAATACTTTTGCGAAGGTGAAAATTAGAATTTCCTTTTTTTAATTAATCATTACAAAGAAATTTATGCGAATGAAATTAATCAATTTTATGTTTCCGCCGTTCAGGGTGCTCCAATTCGTTACAAAAGAATTGATTCATTAAGATGATATAAAAACAATAACTGACAACGTGCAATGCTATTCGAACATTAATGCAAACTTCATTTCATTAAGAATAAATTTCAGAGCCTGACATTGAGAATATCAAAGTGAAGCAGACACCTGTAAAGTGTTTATATAGCCCTACGAAACAAGTTTATAAGATACACCTCGAGAGATGTATATTATCGAAACATTCTTAATCGAATCAACGATATCTGGAGATGTGAAGCATTTCTCATCGTGACTTTGGTATCACCGTCGAAGCTTACATCTGAAAGTTTGGTTGGCTATTTTAAAAGCAACTTGTATTCGACGCATGGAATGCAATCAAACGGAGACCAAAACAAGACGCGAAATCAACTCGAAACAGTCCTTGCGCATCCGAGAGATCGTCGAACGCGATTTGGCTCGGATCCAAGGTCAAACGGATACAGATATTTCCAGGCAACCGATCTCCGCTTATCAGCCCGGTGAGCGCGATATACGATAACCTGATGCCCCTCAAATCACCTGTAAAATATCATAATTGTCTGGTGGCGGTGTAAAATCTTGATTGGCGACCGCGAGAACCGTCGTCGAGTTTAATGCTGTGATTTTACTACGGCTCCCCGAGTCGCTTAACACGGACCAGTTGAATTGCTGCCACATTTCTGGAGATAGCGGGAGAGGTTTAGCGTTAAAGTTGCATGGTGTCGAGAAAGATATCGTGTGCTGGCAATTCCTTATCCTTAAGTAAGTGACGAGATCATTTTTTAATGGGACATCGTATGTTTCTGTCCTCCTTGTCCCAGTAGAGCCCGAGGAAAAAATATCTCGTTCGGAGTCGTTAAAGATCGTACAAGGTTATTTCAAACGTTGCGAAAATAACGTCTGGAGAACTACTGAAACGGCATATAATTCCGTTGAAAATGATCTAATTTGAAATTGACACACTGTGTCACAACAAGGCACGCAGATCCTGCACAGTAGGTACACGATACAATATGCCATTCACGCGTCGGACGAGTGCTACGTGAAGTTCGTACACACGCACCTGTGCATAAAAAATGGTTTAGTATTCACATAATATGATCGTTTATATTTCTACATAGAATTATAATACATTGTGTGACAATGTACAACGAATGTACGACGAATACAATAACAATATACTAACATCAGGAGAAAGTGACGCAGACATTGAAGACAACAAAATAGCAAAAATTTTCCTTACAGAAATCGAGGAATGTGGTTATAATCTAGAAAAATAATCAACTTTGACAAATTCTGCTCTTTCTTCAATTGATCTATTAAAGATAGATGACACAACAGATGAAATGACTTTAATAATTGCATACAATTCTGTCCAGTAGACAACTTGCGTCGAATATAACTTGAGGACACTATCTATGCGAACTCATCGCACAGTCCAAATCCAATGTTTGTATCTATGAAGAATCCATCACAAGCAATAAATCTAGATGGACTACATAGTTTGGAATGTTCAGAAAATAAAACGGAACTCAAAATTGGGCTCCCTTTGGCTCGAATTTTATATTAATACTTCTTTTAAAATATTTATTATCCTGACAAATCATCATTCGAACAGCATTACGTTTCGATGGCTATAGACTGAAATTTCAAACAGTCACACCAAACCTTCCATCACTTTCAAGTATCCAAGTAATTCCAATGTAAAATATTCCGTCCTCTGTCATCCAAAGCCGCCATCGATTCCATTGCAGACAAAGCGAACAGAATAATCTAACCCCCCTCGGAGCGTCTCACCCTCTCCTCCCGCTTCTCCTCTTAATCCATTCATATGCAACGTAACCGGCTTCAGAAACGAAAAAAGTAAAAAGTATAGCAAGTCTTGGATGGCTGTTCTGTAACGAGTCCCGAATTAAATAGCAGTTCGACCACCGAGAATCTGTGTTGACGGTCCCCGAAGGGCGCGATCAGATAACGCGACCGATCGGTGCCCCTCCAAAGGGGGGTTCTGACTCAGGATTGACAGGACGTCGCGGTAACGCTGTGTTTACACACCGGTTTTCGCCAGGATGCACCGATATTGGGCGCGTTTCAGATTCGAGGGCACCCCATATTATCCCCATTATTAGCCGGGGTTCCTTTTTGTCGTTTTAAAATGTAATACGTTTCTGGCCTCGGGAGCCGGCACGATCGCTTTTCCTATTCGGGCTTTCTGTGGCGGAAAATTTGTCGTCCCGTTGTCGTGTCCTTGGTCGAGCCGGGCAGGTTCGTATCCTCTCGCGTACAGGATTACCTTGGCAAACAACAGTCGGGACAATGAGGACTCTGAGAGCTGAATGGAGCCCGCGCCGCACACTGAATGGTGGGGAGGGGACACGGATCGAGGTAAAATTGTCATCCACGGGACCCCGGAGTTTTTGCCTGTCATACCGCGGGGATATCGAATTTTCTGCGTCTTGTCACATGGCCCTCCCTCGGAGGAACTTCGCATGGTTTGCTGGCAGAAGCGGCCACGGCGGACGGAGTATGGAGAGAGCTCGCCGGAGGGAGGAATGAAAAGGACAGGGGTTGGAAATGGTGATTTAGGTTTTGAGATGATTTCGGGGGAGGGACGAGCTTCGAGCTTTGTCTTTATTCCTTCTGCCGAAGAATGCGTGCTTGCGTCCGTGCGTGTGTGTTTTGAGGAAGATGTTTGTTTACGGAGGACGGATATATGCGTTTTCGGAAGATTGATTGCCATTGTGAAGTATATTGTTGTATATGCGTCCAGGGAAAAGGTTGTTGCCCGAGGGGACTTGTACGTTCGAGAAGGATCTTTAAAGCTCCTTCTTCCCGTTAAGCGTATTACATATTTCGAAAATGTATACAAACTTCCGTAACAGTGGCTACAGATGTAACGATTTTTCACATAATCGCTTTTTCAACTACCGTCGATACGATCGTTTGAATCGTATCACGATGAAATGATAACACTGGTTTACCAAATGAAAAAATGTTTCTGTATATTCAATGCTAATATATTTTTCTTATGTATTTTGGCCCGATAAATTGGAAAAGCATATTCAGACAATTTTTTATAGATAGGTTCTCCAGATATGAGTTTTTGAATTTTTGTTTAGATATCATATTAAAGGTAATCGAATCTCCAACAATCACGTTTTATATTGTTTTTCAATCGGTTTAGTAGTTCAAGTGTTACAAGCCAAAATATATGAGAAACATCGATTTTTTGGGCTGAAATAATGAAACTGTCAAATTATGTCCAGTTTCTTATTGTTGAATTGAATAAACGTTTTCTATATAAATAGGAGGAAGATACAAAAACAGAGTAGAATTTGAGTTTTTGTATCTTTACTCAATTGCTCATAACGCTGGTATTTATTCATAAATTTTCTTCATCGATATCTTGTTTTCTTCATAAAAATGTGATCTATATGTAAACAATAAGAAACTGGACATAATTTGACATTTTCTATTTTTACATGTCGATTGTGCAATTTCCGATTTTTATTTTAGCCCAAAAAATCGACGTTTTTTATATATTTTTGTCCATAACACTTAAACTACTGAACAGATTGGAAAACAATGTTAGAAGCGATTGTTGGAGATTCGATTACCTTTAGTATGATATCTTGCGCGACCCAATCGGACGTTTCTAACTCGAAATGTGGCCTAAAATGTGAAACTACAGTGGATGTAGAAAGTATTCGTACACCTATCAATTTCCAAAAAGAACTACGTGAAATTGTAATTTATTAACTTCTTTTTTATAAACAAGGATATTCTACATATTCTCTAGAATAGATTCAGTACAAAAACAAATTAATTATTTATGATAGAAATACAGTGAGTAAGGACAGGGCGAATTATTAGGCTGATAATAGACCATAGCTTTAGTACTGAACATTATATAAAAGTAGGACTTTATTATCTTACTGATTACATACAACGCGACACAGAAAAAAAAAACACTCACGAGAGCAGCGCCAAAAACAAGAGAGTCATCAAACAGAAAAAGCATTCACACATAATGCTCACTGTATGCATTGACTGATACTTTCTGAACAATTTATATAAATTGCGAAATTAACAAAAAAATACGAAAAATCGGTAGAAGTATATAGAAGCAATAAGTATTAGTACAATTGCTATATTTTCAAAATTTCATACAAAAAACACGAAATTTACATTAATTTATAAGTAACTAATACTTCGTAGGATTTTCGTTTGATTTTTTAATTGCTGCAACTATTCTAGGTATTGAATTAACTAAATTTGATATTATTCGGGGTGGAATCTTGTTTTATTCCTCCATTAGAGCATTTTTCAAGCTTGTTTTACTGGAAATTAGATGTTTTCTAATTTCTCGTTCCAAGTAATCCCACGGATGGGTATTTCGGAGAAAAAAAACGAAAAAAATTCAAAAACTCATTTCTAGAAAATCTATCCATAAAAAATAATATCAATGTGATTTTCCAATTTAGTGGGTCAGAATACATAAGAAAAATTTAGTGTCATTGAATGTACATTTTGGCTGTAAGCTAGTGTAATCGTTACAACGCACCGTGATTACAGTCGCAAACATAACCAGGAAACATTAAATAAATACCATTAATTGTTAAAATTCTTTCAACGATGAGACGGTGTTTAAAGTCGCGAGTTAAATGTTACTTGTGTTGAATGCCAGTATGTCACTGACATAATACTTGGCGTAGTCGGGTACGATGAACGACATATTAAAAACGTGTGTGGGGCCGTTCAGTGACCAGTCGGAATGGTTCTCTGTAGGATTGCAGTCTCGAAATACAATCGTACCGGTTAAAATATTTTTTTCTTACAATTATATGTAAGTACACAATTTGTGAAACAAACAATCTACAATTCGATACAGCTATCGTGACATCAGAGATGGGCAAAACCCTAGGCTTCGAATAAATCTGAAGTTTGCCGATGTGTTTGTCTCGTTTCTTCTTTTGAACATTTTCCAGAGAAAGAAACGAGACAAACACATCGGCAAACTTTAGATTTATTCGAAACCTAGGGGTTTTCCCATCACTGCGTGACATTTCACCGTATATCGTACAGCGAAATGTTAAATTCGCGGCCCCTATCGTTGCATACATGAAACCTGGAAAATTATTTTCGTCTCGTGAAAAGTTACCGAAAAAGTTCATAGAAAGACTACGCGTTAATTGATTGGGATCGATTACGGTCAATTTTAAAACAAAACTTATAGATTAACAAAAAAGCAATAAACGTATAATATGTTTGCGAGAAACGTTCATGCGTATACACCTTCAAGAAAACCGGTTGGAATTTGAAAGAAAGTAATAATCTATTCTGGGCACGTAACTACTCCCTTGCAGATTTCTTTATATTTTTAATGGAAGCAAATTGGCTTCAATTTGTAAGATGCTATTCATTCAATAAATGGATGCTGTGAATCAGTCTTTGATAATAAAACTTCGAAAATATTCTGACATCTGTGGAAGTATAATACTTTTATTCCAATTGTATATGGTTTTGAACAAAATTATAATAATTTCAGTATTTTGCTAGACATATATTTTTGGTTAATAACATTTTCTTAACATTTAGACATGTTAAGTATAATTTTTATTAGATACTTCGGCGAAATACACCTAGTTTATTGGTCGTTATTAGTTCCGTTAATCGTATTTTTATTTTAGTTTCGATCAAATGGGATCGAATCCCATAGATTTTCAATTGGATTTACATTTAGTGACAGTGACAGTGGTTGCAATACTTTCAGGTAGTTATTCGTATAATCAAAAGTCCTAAACGATTTGGGATTCACGTTTTGCATCATTATCCTGCTAAAACTTCGAAGTTTTAAACATCTAATTTAAAAAATATTTTCCTTTAAAATAGTTAAATTTGTTTTTGTAAAATCCCATCGTCAAAAGTTAATTAGAGCACTTCTGTTGTTAATATACACCCTGAAACTATCATACTTTCACCGCCGCACAGTGGTCGGATCTATGTATATGAAAACGCGGAAAAAACGTTGCAACTTCTACATTTTTTAATATTTTTGAATAATTCTTTTTTTATATTAATTTCTAAGTGAAACTTTATAAGATGACAATATTAGGAACAACGACAAATGGTTAACATCCACGTAAAGTATTGAATTGTCCATTAATAACAAAGTAGAAACACATTGGAATCTTAATCTGTATTTATTGTTGTAATTATCACAGTTGTTACAAAAATCAAACATTTAACAAATATTTGTTAACAAATGAGCTGTATGATTTTACATATCTTTCTTTCAAGGTTGTTGATATCATTTTGATTATCTATTTTCAAAAATTACTGTCGTCATACGAAAGCTAAGGTTGTACAGTTTCCAAGTACGTAATGAATATATTTCAAAATATCCTCGGAAATGAAAGACACATAGTGAAACTTTGGTTGAAAATTTATCAGAATTTAGTTAGAATACGAAAGGTCAACTTCAGGTCCATTTTTCTCAGCTATTACACGAAATTATAAAAAACCGTTTGCAGACTTAAATACTACACTTAATTGGCTACCAGAATATAATAATAGATTCACGAAGATATAACTTTTATAATTTAGCGTTCTCTCCACCTCCCAACCACTGTGCTCGGTGTCTTATGGTGGTTCTGAAATGATGTATTTCAAGTTCTTGGTTGTGTCTGTCAAGTTATTTCTCATCGTAAACTTTTAAATCCTTGTAATTTTCCTAAATAAAATTTCTTCCTGTAATGCATATTATATGCCAAGTTTTACACCCATAGTTGTCTGCCTTACAATTTAATTTTGTTAAAATATTTCCATCTGATAGATATTCCCTTCTAAATGCGCCAGAAAACGCTCCCTATTTCTATCTCTGTCTCCGAGAGCTCTGAAAGCGTGGAAAAAACGCCATAAAATTTGCAGTCTGATGCAAGAATCGGTCGTTTAACAAGAAAGCCAGTCGATACCGTGTCATTACCAGGACGCGAAAACGTCTCCAACAGAACGCACTATTTCACGTCGCACCGCTGAAGCGTTTCGATCGCGTAATGAGAAAAATCGAATCGATCGAGTCGGTCGACTGGCAACGTTCGTTAACTCGGCGTTCCTTTTCAATTTATAATCATCGCGATTATTTACCGGCGCGTCATCTCGTTTAATTGAGTTGCCGAGGTTTGCCGATGGATCGGAAAGCCAGCCGATGTGATTTACATGTCCTCGCGATCGATCGCCTCCATAATCTATAATTGACCAGTGTATACCGATCCACGGGAGATATCGACGGCTTTCGTAACAAGCGAACCTTCGAGAGACAGTGTATAGAATTTTCTTCTTCCGTGATACAGTGGTCCCAATGCGAACGCGACAACCGCGTGGACCCACGAGAAACGTAATCATTTGAATAGAATCGTTAATTGTAACGTGATGCAACGTAATTTCACGTGGCGTGCAATTGATTCTTAACAGACCCAAAGGCGAGCAAAAAAGTTAACTATGATTCGGTTCTTAATCGATGCCATTTTTGCTATTAGACATGGTTAATTCTCTATGGGTCTGAGTAACTTTCAGGTCACATGCAAATATATCGACATTTAACCAAATAATTTTAGTCGTTCCAACAAATGATGTATACGTTTTAATTATATAATGTCTCTGATAGCCAATAACAATATTGATGACGGTTGACAATACCATTAACTGGAAATATTAAAATAAATGCCTTGCAAATTGTTTGCAGAAAACAGGTATTCGCCCCATAGAGGGTTAAGTTATCGGTCGAATAATTAAAACGTGTACGTAATTTTCAACCAACGGAGTACGACATAGGATTACATTTTTATTCTTTACACTTCTGTTACCGTAATTGTTAACGTAATGCTGGATGAGCAGTCAGGATAGGTACCCACGTTCCCTATGCGTAAATCTAAAAGGAAATATTGAAGAAAATTGTTTCTCTAGGGATCGAAGGTTATACGTGCCATAAATTCTTATATGTAAGAGTCAAGGAAAAAGAGGACCACTGACAGCGGAACTCCAACTCGAGATCTTAGGATTCGCAAACGGTCGTCCCCCAACCAAACCACAAACCGCTTCTATCCTGTGCTTATCGACTTCCCTTCTGTTTGGATTTAGGGCGCGCTATTCCACATACATATTGTATCAAAAATAATTGAAAAGTGAAAATCAAACTCATACATCACATTCGAAACTTATCTGACAAACAGTGCACCAACTCCTCAGCAGATTCCACGTTTCATCTCGTTGTAGATCAGTCATTTCGGATTAAAAAGAATATATTTATGGAAAACTTAACGAAGAAGTTAGTAAAAACATTGCGTGATATACTGTAGTCGAATTAAAATAGGAAAAGGAGAAATTGATATTTATAAACAGAAGTTTTTACGTAGAATTCGTAGTAGGCAGTCGCAATATTGTGAACTATTGCGAGTATCTATAAGTAATTTCGTTTTTTAATACTGTACAACATTTTATTTTATTGTATTTAAAAGCTAATACAGGTGTAATGTACGTACAACGTAATCTCCATTGTTATTGACAATCTTCACCCATCTTTTTCATAAACTTTCTACATAAATATTGTAAAATAAGCTGTTAATCCACATATAAACTAAATTATTGTCAGCAAATGGCAATGTTTATAATATTTTAAAAAGCACTATTAATTACGAGTACACCTAATATATTGTATAAGGCTTACGAATAGAAAGAACACTTGAGGTTCGATGTCTCGATGGACAGCGTCCTTTTCCTCCTACAAAGGTGATAGAAAATTATATTATTAATATAATTACTAATATTATTTCCACGCAACGGCTCGAAAGTTGCTTCGTCCGATGTGTTAATCACATGTAACGTTGTTCCATCCGCAGAGAGTTCACAGAGTCGATAATTCAACGCACGACTGCAAAATTCTTTCGTTCGCATTTTTCCCGAACCCGTCTGATACGGAGTAAAACGACCTATACGCTGCATTCCAGTCAAATTCTGCAGCGTCTTGCAAGATGCAGAGCAAAAAGTCCGCGGCGCTAACATGCAGTCCCCGTGAGTACTCTTATCTCGTCGCGTGACGGGGTACGTGGTGCAAAAATCGAATGAAAAAACCAATTGGATCGACGATTTTCGAAAGTGACGCTGAAAATCGAATTTTAGCGACATATACATGTACACATATATTTCTGGCATGGCACGAACGCGAGCATCGTATGCGCATGCAAGTGTCGCGTTTGGCGCCTGCAAATCTGATTCCGGTATTCCCGCACCATCGCCATTGGAACGGGCTGCCCGTTCAGTCTGTACAGACCTGACCTTGAGATATCGAGGCGAAATCATCGGTACCGTGGTATCGTGTCTTCCATATTCAATAATAAGGAGTCAAACGAGAACACGAAACTTAGGGTACGGGACTCGTCGTGTAGGTAAAGGTTGTCTGTGGATCCGAAAGTCGTGGATTCGAATCTCCGTGCCTTATTTTTCTTTTAGACTCTTACAACTTACAATTGGTGTCAGAAGTGGGATGGGGGGTTACACCGGTTACATCGAAGAGGACCGGCCAGTGACGATGAGCAACGATGACAAACGAACGACTGTGATCGTGTGACTTTAGAGCGGGTATTTAGAAATTTGACGTCGAAAGAGAAGGAGAGAGGGAGGTACACTCCAGAGAAGACAATTACTTAGGCCGAACGCACACGGGCGCAACCGATTTGAAATTAGTGTTGCAAACCGTTTGTGCTCTTTGTTTTACCTACTCCACTATCTTTGTTTTACCTAGATCCACAGTCGCATGCAACTAGTTTCAGAATGGTTGGAAACTGATCAGTTGCGGCCGTGTACGATCGGCCTTAGAGGTGTTGTCAGAGTGCGATTCCCAAAAGACGATGAGAAGAAAAAAGGGCGCGTGGTGGTGTTATGACACAAAACCGAAAAGATGATATCCGGGGTTGGATATCAGTTCAGGATGGCCAAGTGTAGTATCGCGCCTTACATACCCAACAATAAGTAGTCAAATGAGAACACGAATCGTAGGGTGTAGGATTGGTCGTGTAGCTAAATCGGTCGACTGTGGATCTGAGAATCGTGGGTTCGAATCTACGTGCCTTATTTTTCGTTTATACTCCTACAGTACTTCTATTTTCTATTGACAACTGTAAAAATTAACAATGTCATGTCCAAGAGAACGAGTACTCAAGCAAAAATCCGCGTTCTCACAAGTGCAATTGCAAAACACACACTCGGAATGCTTACAGATGCTTGCTTTTAAAGAGTATCGCACAGTACCAGGCGACTCTGCTGGGTTTTTCGATGGACATCCGGGAATGGAGTCTAATAACTCTGCGTACACCCCTTTGTATACATAATTCCATTCCCAGGCATTGCTGCTTGCATCGAAACTACGTATTACGAATTATTCTTACCATGTTAAAAGCTTGCTGCTATTTGCATTCTCGTTCTCAATAATATGGTGTTGTTTAAAGTTGGAATAAATAAAGTCAGAATGATAGTATGAACTGACTGTTAACGTTAACTGTTCTATTGTGCTTTTTTATCTTTATAAAGTTGTTAGTAGCAGTTTATTTCGTAGTTGACAACACGGGAAACTCTAAAAGTCATGCCGCAGATTTTCTACGTGTTTAAGTCATCACTAATACTAAAGTATAAAAAGCTAGTGCTGGTTTCACTTTCTCTTTATTTCTTTTTATCAACAAAGTTGTTGTTTACGATTGCTATAAGTAACTTAAATAACGGTGGATGACTAAGAAGAAGCAGCTACCTGTCCATGCTGTTCCTTTCTAATAGTGGAGTTTAGTATTTTTCAAGAGTTGAAAGTAGATCTATAAATCATTTTTACCTAATTGTTAGGTAAGTGTCTGCTTCTTATCCTATATTGTTTTATAACATTTTTATATTATTTTCGAGGTTAGATGGGTAAAAGTATACAGAATGTGTCGCACAATTGGTATTTATTATGTCTCAAATTGGTATGAAATGGGACAAACAAAAACTATACTCTCATATAAATACTCTTGGTAATAAGTATCAAGTAGATCTTAATTTTACATATGAACGTCATCCTTTTAAGTTCTTGCCGCTTCGGTGTGTCTCTTAAAGCTTGCAAAATTATGCGAGAGATCAATGGGAAACAAGAAAGAGCTCTAACAATAAATCTGTTTTCTGAATTCTGCACTGAATTGCACGTTTCCTAATTTCAAGCGACCGATTCGTGGGATCTCAGAGTTCATAACTGTCCGAAGAGAAGGACGCGGCACACTGACCTGGCCACTTCTTGACCTGTCCACTGTTCGTGCGCTATACGTGATATTAATGATCGAATAGGCGAACGTTTGATCTGTTGTTCGATGGCGCACAGCATTAACCCTTTGCGCTCGACGACATTTTTGTTAAGATAAATTAACAACTCCAAAGAATTTCTCGCAAGTATTTGACAAACACTGCGACAAATAAATTTATACAAAAATTAATGTATACAAAGATTATATTTCGATATAAGGTTTTCCTGATAAAAGGGATTTCAGAATTTCATTTTTTAATAAAACAGGATGGAAATTAGCACGAAGTATATCCGACTTTTTGAATTTGGATGAAAGTACGTACGATTGCAATTAAATACGGAGGATGATGTCGTTTCAGTTTCTACAACAGGTACGCTGACAGGCGTTTTTTGTTATTAAAAAGCCAAATTACTTTTAAATTGTACATGTCTTATAATGGAAAATTAATTGCCAGAAAATAAATTCATGTCTGGATTTTCCCTTTTCGACAATATTATTTCTGATTGCGTGTATGTGTTAAAGATGAGGCTGTAAGTGATTTTTTAAAGGTCCACTTTGAAAAAGTTTCGTTAGTATTGTTTATGATCTTACAATCAACTTTCAGGATGAAGATGTCGATTATTCCTTTTTAATTTCTTACAGCTTGGCTATCAAACTAATTGTCGTGAAAATTTCTTAATAACTACATGGCCTAAGATTTGATCTACTACCAATTTTTGTGATTTCAATAAAATGTATGAATCCCATCCAAACTTACTTTCTTTAACGCTTCACCTTTACAGTTAATTTATTTAGTGTGACGTGTTAAGTGTCCACCACGACTAGATTAATAGACACATTTTGTTATTAACACGTTCCATTCCACGTGAGGCGCATATGCTTCACGCTGAACTTTGCGTTCGAGTTATTTGCTATTTTCACTATAAAACGCGAAATTGTTTAAAAACTTGTCGTAAAATCGTGTAATGACATCTGAATACATGTTAAATGCATTAACTACGTAGTGGGACATTTACGCTCCGCGCGGTGCTGATTATTTCATTGATCACGAGATTGTCAGTCATTTAGATATACATCGATGTGACAACAGTTATTGGTCGATTATAATTACTGTTCATCCAATTTAATTTATACATATAGTTTGTTTATGAAGTAAAATAAACCTTGAGACCTTTCGACGTGTGTAATATATTGATTTCAGTATATACATTTGCATATAGACACAGCAGTTGTAAATGTATGATTGTATACATGTAATAGCCTCACACAAGAAGGGATGCGAAATTTTGAATTTAAAAACAGAAGGATCGATACATCGGATGTTCCGCAGCGATAGATATTATGCATCCATAATGCTAAAAAGAAATCATCGTGAATTAAAAAAAATTAATGGACGAGAAATTCGATAAAAAGAAAGGTGTAAAATTTGCTACCGCAGCGACATTCTCTAATAGTTGTTCTGATAAAATTAGGCAATCTTCTAACAAATCAATGCATTTGTTTGCGTTCATATTTGTACTGATGTTACATATTCGTGCCTTGGAAGAGAACCTGAACGCGTCTTACACCATCACACTTCCAATTGTTGATTCCATAAGAAACGTCGCGCAAGGAATATTATCGCGTTTAATAACTTCCCGAGGAACTTTAATGTTGACCTTTAAACTGAAGCGTTGGTTGTTTTTCAACGACACGATGAGGAGGAGTGCCGTCGATCACAGTCGCAGCTCGCAGCTAAACCCAAAGCACGACGAGCCGTGGCTAATTGCCGCGCGCGACAAAAAGCTCGGCCTCTCTTCTTCAACTCGGCACACGCGTGCGCCACCGTCACGCTCGCGTATTTTCATTGGCACGCACGCGAGCAGCATCTGCCCGACGCGACGCGGTTCGTGCCCGCTGCCCGCTACATGCGTGTATCGGTGTTCGTTTGTCTTTCGTATTTTCCACTTTCCATTCTCTACCCCTCTTCCTTAGTCAACGATTAAGGGGGTACACGCTGTTGTTATAGACAAAATTCAAGACATTTTTTTCACATTTTCAACACATGTTCTAATCGAAAACACAGCGCAATTTTACAGTATTAGTATTGAACTTAATATATAAATTTTTTTGTTAATATTTATGTTGAGAATAACGAAGTTCGTGAGTCAAAATATCGCGCGCCTTAACGACGGGTAATTACTCCAAAACATTCTCGAACTTTGAACGTTATGGTTTAAACTGTCAGTCTCGAACTGTCGGTCAAGCGTGTCGACATACATTGTAATCGCTCTATCTGTCGTTATAAATAAACTAATTCGTTACATTTTGTGTCTGTGCAGTTATTTATTAATAACAATTTATGTAAAAATGACCAGAATGTAGCAAATCCTTGGCGGCGCCTTTTTTTCGGTGTACCGATATTTCAAAAGCTATTTCACCGATCTACTTCGAAATGTTTAGGTCTTATTATACACATGGAGGACTGTCGAATGAATGAATGTAATGAATAATTATGATAGTCGAACAAAGGGGTTTTCAGTAAAACTACTGCTATTTTGGTAAAAATTAAGATTTCGAAAAATCCTTCGTTTATTCATCAGATGTTGACATGTCCTAACAAAATAATTTTGTTGGTATGTTTCTGATGAGACGTTTTCAAGTTATCGTGGACAGTTATTTTTATATCTCGTATGAAATTTGAGGTATAAAAAATTTCAACTAAATATGTGACGCATTCTGTATACTGTTACTAACCTATTCTGGAATTGGTAGACTGGAAAGTAAAGTCGTTTCTTCTACATTAACTTCAAACAAATTTTTAATAAATTTCTATTTTTAATCAATTACGTAACCGTCTTCGTTATCAGCAGCCTTTTGCCATATAGTGTTCAAATTTTCAATGCCAGATCGATAAAAACCAACGAGCTGATGAGTACTTTAAACAAGTATTTAAAATTTCAAAAACGACGTTACTTTCCAGGCCACCTAATATAATATAATAAATATACAATAAAATACTACAGAATAAGAATCACAGAAAATAATAATAAAGAGAAAAGTAGAAAATAAAACTTTTGAATTCGAAACTTATTACGTCTATCAAAAATTATCTTAAAATCTGTTTAGATTAATAAAGTATAATTTTGAGGATGTACTAGATAACCGATACAAACCTATTATCCTGAAAATTATCTTGAGAATACATCTGCCATAGGTTCTAGGTATATCGTAGATTAAAATACTTTGCTATTTTTGACGAATCGTAGAGGAAATAACGATTAATTTCCTTCGTGACTTTTTACTAATGTGTGTTGGAAGAAGAATCTAGAATCTTAGTCCATCAGCTTTTTAACTTCATTTCTGTAAATAAAAGGACCGTCCTCCTTCCTTCCCGGTTTCGTTTATTTTTTTATGCTACGGCTCGTGCGTGCTGTGGCTCGTGGGGTTCTCTCGTACCACCGTATGCTTCCCATGGGGAATGACTGAACCATAGAGCTACCCGTGCCGTAACGCGTTACGCGTTGCCAGCACTCGGGTGTCCTATCGAAGGAATCCGAGGTAGTGAAAAATAAGTACGCAAGAGTGGGCTAGATGGGGACAGACACGTTGTTACGATATTCCGCCAATAGGAAACTCAAATATGTAATCGATGCTCAGCGATTTTGAATTTCAATCAAGAATTCTCCATTTTTGTTGTTGCCTCTGGAAATATTTGAAATGGTATGCATGAATGGTATTTTAATTACAGGACAGAGTCGCAAGTCTTCGTAAAAAATAGTATATTTTTCGATTCGCTTGGATTACAATTATTGTGGGTTCATTTGTTATTGGAGAGTGTTGTATGTACCTAGAGCACAGTGTATCTTCCGTCGCAAGGAACATCGTTCAAATCGTGGCTATTGCGTTATCTCTCGCCCTCACAATTAACCCTTTGCACTCGAGCCCTTTTTTCTGGTACCTATCAGCAACTCGAGATGCTTTCTTAGCATTTTATTGTCACGAATACTAAGCTTAGATTAACTTCGAAAATGAGATCCTTAATTTGAGACTTGAGAATCAGGTCACCTTTGTCTCAACGACAATCATTTTATAGACACTTCGGGTTCCAAAGAAATTAACCCTTTGCACTCGAGTGGCGCCTCTAGGGCGACATATGTAATTTAAAAGTGATTTTTTCAACGTACAATTTCAATTTTACTTATATCAAAATACAGCTAATTATAAATTGAAACAATAATTCATTGAGTCACGAATGTTCGTAGATGTTCTATAGTGCGTGACTGAGAGTTACCTCTCGAGTGCAAAGCGTTAACACATTTTAAGCCGGTACTACTGCGTAACATTTAGTTTTGTCAAAGAATATAACAATTATACATTTCATGAATGAATTATTTATAAAGTGTGTTGAACAAAATGGATTGTATGCTTGAAAACATGCACAATAAGTGTATTTCCACTGACTGTATGCGATTACAATATAAAAGATAGTGTTGATAGGTACTAGGTAGGAGTTCATTTTCAAAACAGGTATTGTCCATTGCTCAGGAGTTGGCGAAGCAGCTCAATTGGCTGTCGCGTAACAGCGACATCTCTGCTGTCACGTATTTCCAGTATTGGCTGAGTCAGTCACATCTACAAAATTACCGCGTGACGAAGGCCGTGAACAAGATAGAGTGAGATGGCAATAGTAACCATTCACGTAACGTTAACCCTCGGACAGGTTTAGGGGAAGCGAGCGTAATCCTCTGCCCTTTCAGTCCCTTCTAGTTTGTAAGTGCTTCGCCAACTCCTGAGCAAAGATCAATACATATTCAAAATCGCTTATGTTCCTAGTATTATACAGACTCTTTTAGACACTTTTAAATTTCGATAAAGTACAGTTTATAAGATTTTTTTGTTCATCAAAGTACGTCGCTTTTTGAGAGCCACTATCTCAAAATTCGAGAACACGATCTTGTTTAACGATAAACTTTAATGAACATGATTGCGAAATTTAGAACTCGTTTTCTCCATAACAACTTATGAAGAGCCTTGCGAAGCTCTTTCACACTATCTTGGCATTTACAACGGAAATCCTGATATTCGCGTGCTCTTTCTGAACAATCGTTTTATTAATAAAATATCAAGTAATATTATACCTAAGATAATATATCAAAAGCAAATTACAACAAAAATATACTGAAAACAAACAATTATAACGCAAAGGATTAAATGTTTTTGGAAAAGACAAAGAACATTAAAATTGAAGAAAAATAATTCCATATTAGTTTCCTAATATTTTCTCAAAAACACAGACTAAAGAAATGTAAATTTGGATAAAGCTTCTACCATAAGATGTAGAAAATAGGGTGGTTGTGGCACAATTCCTACTAAAATCCTCAAAGAGCTTGAATCTTTATTTTCAACGTGTAAGAATTATGGTACTTGACACGTTCAACGACCTGTCAATAATTGATAAAGCTGTCATGAAGTGTCGTGTCTCCAGTCAAAACGCAGTTGTACCCCTCGCTGGATATTGAAATTGCACCCCTGGACGAGAGGGCGAGTCACGAGGAGCCTAAGGTGTTGGCGTCAGCCGCTATTTATAAAAGTGCATTTCAGACGGGTGCACAATAGTGACGCGTTCGATGTGACGCGACGCGGACGGGGCGAGCGACCGATAAATCAGAGCGTCGCGGCGCGCGTAGATCACGAAGCCTACTCTTTTATTTTCATTTCGCGCGTTGAAAACGAAAATAGCGCGAGATACGAGGCCCGTTCCCTCGAATTCTTGCCCCGGGCACCCTTGAGAAACGCATCCGAGTTGCCGTTTTCTTGGCGTCGTGACCGATTTATTAAAACTCCAGTTCCGTCCCTTCACAACAGTACGAACACTGCTCGTTCCTCGAGTATTGCATTTTGTCTGCCGTGGCCCCTGAACGGACAGGATCTATTTTGTTGTAGATAATTTATTTTCCAATTATTTATTGGGGTAGGTCTGGGTTGATGCATAATTATCCAACGTTTTGTCATTTAAACATAGCGTTTTTTTTTTAGAGACAAAATATTTCCAGGAGTTAGTTTATCGACATGCACATCGATAATTATATTCATTTGCATCATGTCATTCTCACGTTGAGAAGAAATAAACCGCAACCCGGCCATTTCTTTATTTGAACGATCTATATGGAAAAGGAACAATTAGAGTGGTTTGCTCTCTTCAAATCTGGTGATAAAGGCTTAAAGGACAAGCCAAAGAGAGGCTGACTATCATCAGATATGGACGAACTTATAGCTAATGTCAAAGTGTGGATAGCCCCGAAAAACCAGTGAAAACTTTTGAAAAATCTTCTTCACCTGTGGAATCAAACGTCTACTAAGCAAATGGAAAACAGTTCTTAATATAGACAGCGAATATACTTCAGTTTTTGGACAAATATTGTCTTTAAAAACCGCTAGAAAATTAGGCATCAACTTAAATACAATTAGTTATAAAGTATTCGCATAGGCTATAATTTCAACAAAATGTTCGTATAACCCTGTCTGTTATTCCATTTTTATTAAACGGATAATATTTACATATCCGAATAAGTTTGTACGAAAAATTGTATATGAATAAAATTAGTGTCCTTGTATCTTACGTAAAAATATAACAAGTAGTCATACACTTTTAACTTATTCACGAAAACTATAAATTAAGGCCATTTGTAGAATCGACAACCGAACTTTAGGATCGCGAGGAAGAGATAAATTTCGAACAAGTTTTTCAGAGCTGGAACTTTTCGATTGCGACATCAATCGCTAGTAGTCGCATTCTTGAAACCAAGATGATTTTATTCTATTTAAGCATTCCGATCTTGTCTTAAAGGAGTTGCTAGAATGATTTCTTATCACGACGTTCATACCGCGCAATATCACTTCATGGTCGATACAGACTGCAGCAAGGTTAACTGTTGTGACCTTACAGTCACATGACTTTTGTCCATTTCCGGTGTCGGTAAAGTTATGCTTAGATTTCGTCAGAAACGTCAGAAGCACTTTATGTGTACAACAAGGAGTTTCAACGTTTCAAATCCAGACGTGTCCTGAAATACACTCTGGATAGTTAGCAAAGTGTTAACGCAACCCTCCCAACATACCTGTCATATGTGCGTAGTAGAGAATTTCCTGTTCGGATCGTAAAATTCGTATCTAATGTTAAAACGTGAATAGACCTAAAGAACTAGCATTTGTCTGAGGAATTGATCGTCTGCAAAGCAAATCAGAAGCAGCTCTTGAAGTAAATATACAGGGTGTTCAGGCTATTACTAGCCAACGTTTTTCTCGTAATGGTACATATGACAAAAAAAATGAAAGAGGAAAAATTTATACTGTTTTTCGTGTGCAATGTAACCAGGTATATAGATCGTTCGTATTTGTACTATTTTCTGAGAAATGAAGGTGACCTTCAGTTTTTTAAATGGAATGGTATATTTTTTGTACAAAA